>NC_090874.1:52887924-52920424 GCF_036669935.1 Montipora foliosa | reverse complement strand
ACATGATGAGCAAAGCGCCAAACAGGAGGAAACGATTCATCTTGGTGCCCGGTGAAATGGTGAGATTGCTCTGACTTTGAGAAGTTGACAGTTTGGATGCCAATGGCTTATAAATCTGAATGCATTCTACAATCTTCTTTTATTGAAAAGATTCCAATTTCACGTCTTGGTCGAATGCACCCATTGTGCTGAAGGGCGCCACTTCTGAACAATAAAGAAAAAATATCACCTGATGTCTTGTACACCAAAAGCACGTCTTTGATCACTTGTCGAGTTGATTAGTTTGCAGGGCGTGCCACAGTGTGTTCAGTTCAATATTGGTACTTCCTGTTTAACCAATCAGGTTTAAGTCTTGACATTACCATTTTAAATTAACAATGAAATATACCCTTTTTATATGCACGTGTATACGGGTGACTTTCTAACACATTCTTAGATACTCAAAATCTTGTGCAAAAATTTGATAAAGTGAGGTTTTCTCCCTTGTAATATCATACCGTGCAACGGTCGACTTGCTCATCTTGCATCCAGAACTGACTTAAGTGTTAATGTGAGGAAAGAACTACTACGTATACTGCATGATGCAAGTCTATGCCTGACTTGGCACAGTTCATTCGCCAAGCTCTTACACGCATGATGAACTCAACATATTGAAAAAACAATTTGAAAAAGGGAGCCTTATTAAAAGACTGGCGAAGGATTGCTCCCTCACCATCTTGTTCAATAGCTACGATACCATGGGATAAGCCTTTCATTTTTCACTAGACGGAATGTTATTTTCCTGCCAAAAGATATGTTGATACACGACGGAGGAACACCGTGAGACAAGATTCGAAAATAGGAATACCCCAAGGGGGTTTATACAGATTGCCTAAGTTATGCAAAATCCAAGAGTGAAATTACTGAAAAACAACATGGATCCTACTAACTGTGACCCTAACCGATGGAAATTGAAAAATGTACACGTCTTTTTCGTTAAAAAAAAATTGTTAGCCGGACGCCAGTTTACACGGTCTCAAAAGAATGTGAAAATAAAGGAGAGAATTCAACGTCGCTTTTGAAGCTAAACGCGAAGTCAGTGGATTGTCAGTGTTTGAATTCATGAAAAACTCTCGGGTCCATTTCGCGAGGAAGGACAACACTAACTCACTTATTACAATTATCTTACGCATGCAAAAAGGCACATAGGAAATTAATGCGTGAATACATTCGCAGGCATGCATCATGAAGCGAGCGAGGTGAGCATAAAGGGCTATGAAAAATACGACTGATTACACGTCAGATGTGATACATTCAACATCTCCGTAAAGTCTCTAACATTTAACTTTTACCGCGGGGTTACCTAATATATTACCTACGCGCTTCGACTCGCGGAATAATGAAGTAACTTTATTTTTACTAAAACCTATTTGATTATGTCTATGTTCATGACATTTTCGATCCAAAACCCTTAACATTGTTTGGTTAGCACAGCGTCCGCTTGATTGACGATGCTGGGGGAAACGATTACTGATTTAAAACCATACTTTTGATGCAAATCAGATAAATATTACCTTTGACCGGTCAACACAAAAACAGGGTTCCCAGCCCAACAGTACAGTAGCATTTCATTTTAGTCCATTGAACGACTGAAGGCAAGAAAATATGTTATAACAGTTAACTCCGATATTCTACCTGTGACCTAAAAAACCCAAACGCAGAGTTCCCGTTGTATGGGTCTGCATAAGGGTGAATTCGTCAAGGGTCTCAAGTCCCATTGTATTTTCTTTACCCCTTTGAAAAAAAATATTTTTACATAAAAGTAAAATTGATAGCTGGGGATTCATAACTCTAAGAAGTAATTTCAAATGGCTAATTCCACTTGACTTAGTAACTCAATGTCCCTTAGTTATCTCTCGAAATGAACAGATCCTCATGTTTTATTGTTTGGGATTAAAGCCGTCATGCTCTATGCGTATATAAAGAAGACAATAAATTATAATGTTCGATGTAGCTTCAGCTCATCTTCAACACTCTAAGTAATTGGCAGGCTTCGACCGATTGCTGTATTTGGGCATGTTGCGCGTGTCATTGATGTAGAGTTCCTGATAAAAGTTTCATGTTCGCTCTAGATAAAATATCAGAGAGTTTACAAGTTTTCAGCATGACTTCAGATGAAAGTTCTGCTCGCCACTTAACCGTGATATGTTGTCAAGCACACGGCAGTTCCCGTCATTCTCGGCTTCATCAACATATATTCTAACGGTCACTGTAAAATGAAAATAATAAAGCAGAGGTTAGCTTCCATAACTTTGATTCCGATGCAGCAACTAAATTTTTGCAAAATGCAAACATCACAGTTAAAATATGCAACGTTTGCGCGGGGAAAACTGTGTTGGTTCACCGGTCGTCTGTTCACAACGTTAATAGACGCGTCCGGAAAAAATTAAAGGAAAACAACGTGTTAGGGTTTATTTTTCTTTGCTTTCCATGGCAGATCTTTAAGGCCAGTGCAAGTGATAATACTTGGACATTTGCAATTAAAGCACTCATATTTGGTGCTGGGGAAGATTTCGTAACGTGATTAAGCTTTGCATGGCCGATCAGCCGATAACACCTCTGGCCACATATATAATCAACTATGATTGCGGCAAAATCCACGCGATGAGGAGGTGATCATGTGTATCGGATAAAAACCTATTCTCTCGGTCTTCGTTGACGACTGCAAAAAGGCGGTGACAGCTATTCTTAGAGTTGTTTTCATAGAGTTATGTCGTAGAGTTACAGTTAAGTTTCCAAAATCCTGAGTTCATGATTTTGGACTGCCAAAATCCTGAATTCAAGATTTTGGAAGTCCAAAATCTTGAATTCAGGATTTTGGCAGTCGTTAACTCTAACTCTAAGTCATAACTCTACCGAAATTTATTACAGTTTAATGACAATAAGCAACATCATCAGTAAGGATAGTCTACAAAAGATTCATAGACCCCATACAAAGGCAGATAGCTCTCAAATAACTCTATTGATAGTTAACCTCCAAAAAGGTTAATTCGTGGTCCAGTGATTTAGGTTGATGGAATTCAAAGCGAGCGTTCAGTTCTGTCTCGCTGGTTTCTATTTTATCCCAAATGCCGCTTTGACTTTGACCTTCTAACAACTGAGTTTTAAAAAAGATACCCTGAAACATCTGTAAACGACCGTGTAATTTAAATACCCTTTTTTATCAATCCGTATGGCAGTTCTGGAAGAAAAAAATAACTTAAAATTAGTCATTCTGAGCAGTACCAGTAAATAACCTTTCTCCAAAGACTTCTCTAGCTTAAAAACATATTTTTCAGTTTTTTTTTAAAAGGTAGTCACTTTATTTCACGTCGGTAGTTCCTTCAGCTACGAGGCTGAAGTTCAACTTCACATTTAGCATAATTAGTGTGATTCCGCCAATCCACAAATTATGTCACCTCTCACTCCTTTATTAAAATTTCTAAATGTAGCCGGATTCTTGCTTTCAATAAGAAAAATAGGAGTACGTTTTTGCGACCATACCGTAGTTAAGTACGCTTGTGTAATACTTTGTAATTGTAAAAGACAGTATGCGAAATTGACTACTTCGTTCATTGGTCAACCGCTCACACAATCAGATAGCTCCTACCCGCAGCTCCAAAAGCAATTTAATTAATCTCCAGTGATGGGCACGTACATGTGTCGTCTGCATTGATATTTGGTGTTGAGGATAGCCCTACTTACTTAAAAATTTTTCACTGATTGGAATGCAGTCAATGACACGATAATTCGCGAGAACAAACAATAAAATAACTTTCGAGATCATTCGGTAAGAATGAACGGTTGACAGGCCAACCGAGGATACTTGTTTATGTATGAACATTGTCTTGTGCCGGAGCAGGAGTTCCTATCACCACTTCCTATGATAAAAAGTATTTTGTGGTTAGTTAAATGGTTTCGTTAACCAAGACGGAAGAAAAGGGGCATCTTGATCATCTTGGTCTCATTGAGTTGGTGTTCCTCACCATTATGGCTGCAAAGAATTGGCACCAAGGAGTTCCAATTACGAAATACCATTTTAGGTTTCTGTAATTAAAAAAGCAATTAAAATATCTGAGAACAAAGACCCCATTCTGCACCTATGCACATATCTCTCAACCTACTTAACATATGAATACAGATGATTGATAAGGCCAGTGCACCCTCAGTTCACCGTTTCATGGTCAATGATCGCTGTGCGCTTTAGTGAACACTTAAGTGTGATGTGATGGCAATTGTCATGTAGCCTCGGTCAATACAAATCAATATACCGTAGTTATTCGGTTGGGTGGCAAGTTAGTGCTAAAATTGGGGTGCGTCTTATAGCCAAGTATTTTCGAGCAACAAAATCTTAAGATCACAATTTGAGAAGAACTTGCAGTTTAAACAACACAAGAAAAGGACACTAGTTGTCTTTTAAAAAGAATAGTGCTTTTAGAGACCTTTAGAACACTAAACGACTTCAAGAGCAAAGCAAACAAACGTCATACCCGTGACAACAATACAATTGTTCGAACCTTGTTTGGAATTCCAAGAATCGTGTTTGTCGCTCGCATGAAAAGTTTCTTCTCTGAACAAACAGTGTGGAGATAAATAGCCCCTGTTCCAGGCTCTCAGATAGTCGAGAAAACGAAAAGAACTGCGTGAGCCTGGAACAAGCTAGCAGATAAAACATTCCTTCTTCGTTCATCCAGCCTTTCTTGTGCACTGAAATTTGCATCCTCAGCTGTCGAACACCTTTGAATATGACTTTCCGTGAGAAATTTTGCGCTGTTTGCTTTCGCTTGAAGTCTGAACTCTGACTATTTATTAAGTCGGAAGGTCCAAATAAACGTGTATGCGTTGTATGTTTATCATTTCAGGTGTGAACTTTTAGCTATTGTTTTTACGTATATCATTAAATGCGTGCCTTTTTCACTTTGTTTACGTTAACAAAAAGAGTCTGCATGCCAATTGTGTAAGGATAATTGTTCTCAAATTCATCACATCCTTTTGATAACTCTCAATTTTTTGGTGCGTCTTATCATAACCGAGGATTTTCGCGTAATTTTCAGTTTGAGAACTTAGCTTGATTAAATTGCTAAGTTTGGGGTGCTTCTTAAAACCGAGTGCGCCTTATAACCGAATAACTACGGTATAGTTAATGTATCTTAGTTTCTTCTTGGATTTAGCTCTCGTTTTTGATAAGGGGTTTCTTTGCCCACGGTGGTTGAAGATGGACATCAGTGACGAATGGCCAATGCCGGATTAATCAAAATAACAATGAAGATACACTGGCAACTCGTGAAGTCATGAATCGGTTACCACGTTTATTAGAGAATTAAATATAAGCCAAACTTCGTAGCAACCTCCCTCCTTATCTAATCTTGACGCTGATGCGTCGGTGTCGCATATTCATCGAAATCATTCACTAACCCAACGATCAGCACTTGGAGGATTCTCTCAACATTATTATCCCCGATTCCCAGATTCCTCTTTTCCAATTAGTCCAAAACTTTATTGTTAGTCGCTGCTTTACAGATATCCCTATGTCATTAATGTTAATCTCTATTTTGTTTGCAATGCCGACGAGACAAAAATAACCGTGTCTGTTATCTAAGTGGGGTTGATAAACCAAGCGTGGAGATACGTGATTCAATTTATTTTGTTTACCAAAGTCAGATTGCATGTATTAATAGCCTGTCAGGCAAACGTTTCCGTTATCTTTTAGTCTTTGCTTAAAAGTAAATCAATGAGAAAGAGTTGACTCTCGAAGACTTCTGTCATTTCCCAGTTCGTAGGGAAGTGTCTCCGGTTAGCGGCGGAAACGAGTAGAGACTGGAAGAACGATCGCCTTTGCCATTTAGTTTCCAGCTCCGCCTTGCCATCTCAGCGCCCAGTTTGTATTTGTACCCTGAAAGATTATTTAAAATAACAGTCTCCTTTGTTTCCCAATTCTTATTAGCCATGTTCTCATGAATGTGTTCTCAACAATGTTCCCAAATAACATGGAGGTCGTTATTATGTTTGCAACCTCAATGCGCCGATGCTCGTGATTGGAGAATTACATAGATAATGACACTAGGAATAGAAATTGATTATCAGTTTAGCAATAGAGTTTTATTTCAATCAGCCTACGAAACTAAGACATCTAGAATAAAATACATTTTAGAATCCCGCGGAAAAGCAAGCCATAACACAACTGCAAAGTCCAGTTTCTGCGACTTGAGTTTGAATTTCCAGTAACCTTCAGTACAAAGGAGGGGGAAAGACGGCGAATTAACGTTGATACCTTGAAGAAGAAACAATATTTTCATCACCTAAAGGACAGCGCTAAGTTGGCTGCTACAAAGGCTGACTGACTCGTTTCTGAAAGCAGAATTCTCAGAAGGCTCCAGACCTCCAGCAGCAGACTTAATCGGAACTGAGTGATGGCTGAGATCGAATATATCAGAGGCGTTTTAACTGTGGACGCTAGTTGTTTCTATTGGGAACTGTCATCAGCTAGTGTTGGCTAATGATGAGCCACTATTTGGATGTAAAATGGGTCCAAACCACTGATTCCTCCAACCTTTAAGAAAAGTCTTCAAATTATGTGGCTGTGGTGTCGCTTTTCAATGCATGCAGGTACTTAATTAAATGAGAGCAGTTCACCTTAACGAACCACTCGTTCAGTGGCGCATCCGAGCAGCGTATCGCTTTCAGTTACAGAGTAACCTTCATGTTTCTGTTTGCATATGAGTTGTAAGGAATCGAATAAAGATCCTGACGATTTCGATAAAATCTGAGAGTAACAACATAGTACGGCCGGAGATAATGTTCACATTAATTGTTGATTGTGTTATTCATTAATTTGTCAACAGTACTCAAACTTCACGATTTCCTCTTTGGCACCTCGTTGAACTCTCTATGGTCATTTTCCTACCCGTCAAATAAGAAAATAATTTTTAGCATGCCGTCTTTCTTCACGCGATCACTCTCATGTGTAAATTTTAACCCCACAGGATGTCTTCTTCCCCTTCTACCAGAGAGAAACTGAGAGCTGTTCAAGCGTTATTTGGAATTATGAACTCAAGACCTCAGTCTATGAATGCACGTTTTGACATATCGATTGACAAAATAACACGACAAATGAAATAACAAATAACTTAATGACCGATTATTATCGCTTAATACACCCTTGTCTCTTTCTGTGCTACATTATTTTTGAATGGGATCAGTGCATGATGAACATTTCCCTTTTCTTTGTGGTTCCAGTTAATTTTGACACTCATCGGGTGTTCAGTTTTTTCGTTTCTGAATTTTTCTCAAGTGGGGGTTATTGTATAAGACTATTGAACGAGTTCTAAGTGCTCAGTTTTGTGGCAAGTTACGAATAGTATGAGAACTAATGCGTCGGGTTCCTTCGCTTCGTGTTGTTCACATACACGTTGACGTTTTTTCCAAGTCCTCTTATAAAAACAATTGAACTATAAGTTCCCATGGGCGTGAATGTGCTGAGAACTTAGGTGTCAGGCCCCTCATACAGGTAAGAACTGTTTCCATCAGAATTTCGTTGTGTTACAAACTCGCTGATGTTGAGCGCGCACCTAAACGTATAAACAAAACGACGGAGCACCCAGCAATTTCTAAAGTTTAACTGGGGAGTAAGTACTAGGTAAAAAAGAAAGTAGCAGTACGTTTGACTGAACTGCCCAATAGAGTCAGCATTTCTTAAGCATTGCTGCAAATTGTTCCACAAACAGGCCCCGCTATAACAGAAACTTGGTTTCACTGAAATAATTAGTATTTGGCTGGGGCAGAGTAAGTTTACCTTCTAAGTTTCTCAAGCTATATTCAGCAACGCGTTCACTGCATGAAAAGGCGTCGAAGGTATTCCGGGGCAAGATCATCATTTGTCTTATACATAATTAGGGCTTTCTGTTTTTTAAGTCGAAGAGACAGCTTCTCCCACTTTAGAGTATCGAGAAGGAGGTTGAAGCTCGTATCAAAGAGTAATTTAGTAATTTTTGCAGCTTATCACTTGACTGGCCACTTGAGCAATCCCAGACAGGACTGCAAAAATCCATTCAAATGTCGGTAATATTAAAGCGCTATAATATTAGCTGAGATAAAGTGCCGTATCGGCGTTTTAAGGCTCCTATAGCTGAGGAAACTTTTCTGCAGATTTGACCAGGAAAGCCGATCATCAATTAAAGGTAAGACCCAGGGATTTCATTAGTGTGATCTACTCTGCTGGTTATTTCGTCATCAATTCCTATATCAATCTCGTCACATTGAGTGGTAAATCTCTGCCTAGGTTCCAATTATCATTAACTCGGTCTTAGCCACACTAGTAAACTCAACCTTGAGGCTCTCAGCCGACAGTTAAGGCTACGGAGTTCAGGAGTTATTGCTAGTTTACGCTCTGTTAAAGTTCTTGTCGTTGGGGTTATATTGGTATCGTCAGCGAACATTCTCGGGAAAGCCTCCCGGTGGCAGTCAGTTATTTAAAGGAAGATCGTTAACATACATTAAAAAAACGCAAGGGACCTAAAATAATGCCTTGCGCAACCCCACAAGTAATAGTGCGAGGAGTTCATAGCAGTTTATTATCATTTATAGGTAATGAATGATAAAGTTGGTCACAGACAAGTGTTGAGACTACTGGGATAACGGAGATGGGGCGATAATTATTTGTGTCTGATTTTAAGCGTTTTTCAAAGATGGGTGTCACTCTAGCCAATTTCCATTCAGTTGGATAGATTCCCGTGAGCATTGATTTTGTAAATATGTCGGGTAGTACGGGAGCAAAAATACTAGCGGCCAATTTTAACAACTTACTAGGGATCTTGTCGAGGCCAAGGGCTTTCTTTTCAACTATTTTTTTCAGCGGGTCGAGAACAATGTCGACACTCGGAGTTTTTAAAATACGGTTTATCAGAGGGCGACAAGAATGATTCAGCGTCAACTAGCATTTTCGCAATGTTAGTGAAGTGCACTTTGAAAGCTTCCGCTATATTGTCGGCGTTATTTATAGTTCTATTATTAGACAGGAAGGAAAGGAACTTTATTTAAGTGTCTAGTCGTTCCAGCGCTGAAGCACTAATTGGGGACACTGTAAATTGAAATTAACAATTAACACAAATCAAGTCAAATGTTGGTTTTTGAGAAGAGGGGAAACCGGAGTACCCGGGGAAAATCTCTCGATGCAGAGTAGAGAACCAACAAACTAAACCCACATATGACGCCGAGTCGCCGAGTCTGGGAATTGAACCCGGGCCACATTGGTGGGAGGCGAGTGCTCTCACCACTGCGCCATCCCAAAATTTTGGACGATTTACTACTATTCCGTGAGCTAAGCTCGTTAATAAGATCCTAAGTTTTACGTGGATTGCTTTTGCTAGTTTCCAAGTTTTCAGAAAACTATTGATTTTTAGCAAGTTCAGTTGCATTATTCACATGGTTCCTAGCCCGTTTAAATAGAGTGCTGCCACATTGCATGATCATTTGCAATAATTTCGCTCGTTGTCCACGGCGACCGCTTCTGACAAACAGGCTTTTCCATTCTTGCCACATATCATTTGGATCAGAGCGCGAACTAACATTCCTCCATGGCATTTGCTCGAGATCATTTAAAATTGTAATTGAACTGAGTGGAGTGCAGTTTGGTCTGAAATCATACGTGCAGCGCGAGTTCGATTTGAAATCACAAGTATGATTTCAGACCAAAATTGCACGACACGAAGTTAAATTACCACCTTATTACATCGATTTAGAAATCACAAAATTATAATTGTTTAATCGTTAAAATACAGGATTTTAGTCAGTACCAATATAATATTGAACCAGTTGGGAAAGTTGAAAATTTCGCCACACATGCTTTTCTGTCATTCATTTTCCTGCAACTTGGTTGGTTACCTTAAAACAAGCCTTGAAATCTGATTGGTTGTTGTAGTGTTCGTTTCTCATTGGCTGGGGAAATGGTGCTATTTAGAGCAAAAATAGTGCGATTTATTCCCAAATCGGGAGAGTTAATCACTGAGATTGCAAGGATCACCAGTGGTTTCTAAATGGCTGTCATAAAAGAACTTATCTTTTTGAAAATTTGCACGGGCTTATAGAAATCGCTAGTAACGTGAACCTGAGTGCGTTTTCAGTAGAAAGCTCATTTCAACCGTGGAAGGGGCTATCTAAACAATGGTTTCACAGGCTGTGCTAAAGACGCGCTCTGTTACAGGGACGGCGGAACGTATTTTGCATTGGGGGGGGGGGGGGGGGCCAAACAAGCAAGCCCCGGAGACGCTAACTCGTAGGGGGTTTGGGGGAATTTATCCGCCAGAAAATTTTGGAAATCTTGAAGCTCTGAAATGCTAATTTCAGCATTCTCGACGAGATATCGAAAACAAGCGTGGATCAATATGACAGATGTTTTACTTCTAATTTTTATTTTTTGCTTGAAATTAGGGGAGGGGCGGGGGGGCAGTCCCCCCGGCTCCGCCGTCCCTTTGTTATGACTTATGGTTCTCTGCTTAGGAGGACTCATACACCATAAGCCATATTTCAAGAGGGTTCGATAATAAAGCAACCAAAGGAACGGTGCGCGATCGACAGTTTGCTGTACACATGGCTCCACGGCAACTGGCAAGGTAATTTAAAATATTCTGAACTTGAAATCAAATGCAACATACTCAATTTCAAACACTATCATATCATTAACTTACTTAATTTATAAATAACACAAACAAAATAATGCAAATTACACTATTTTAGCGTGATACAGTATATAGTTTCTAGTCTTGACCGATGAATCTTTAACGCGGTTAGATCTGTTAAACTGAATATCCATTGCTAGAAAAACCGAATTAAGATGACGGTTCCTTTCTGTGGTTCACCCACTGAGCGACTTTCTGGCCAGGAGAATTATAGAGCCGACTGTCAACAAATTCTGAGCTCAGTCAGCGCTTATAGTGATATCACAAAATAGTGATATCACTTTCAGAATTATTGTCTATACCCCAAAAAAGCACTAAATTCCCCAGTTTTCCAATCAAAATTTGTTGATAAGTACGTCGTAAACTTCGACGGTTAATCTTTTTTGACGATCTTGTTCTTGTATTTGAGCTTCTCCGAGCCACCTGAAGTGGAATGAAGACTTACTCCCAACAGCCGCAACACAACCTTAATAAACAGTATTTTGACAGTGTAGATCAATAATCTGAAAAGCAAGTAAGAAATGAGAAAGAAGTAATAAAAACAATCGTAATCGTACCGCGCACCAGTGGCTCAGTTGGTTGAGCACCGGGCTGTCACGCGGGAGGTCGTGAGTTCAACTCCGGCCAGACCAACACTCACTCACTCAAATAACTGAGGAGAAAGTGCTGCCTTTGTAATTACATCTGCAAATGGTTAGACTCTCTAGTCTTCTCGGATAAGGACGATAAGCCGGAGGTCCCGTCTCACAACCCTTCAATGTTCATAATCCTGTGAGACGTAAAAGAACCCGCACACTTGTCGCAAAGAGTAGGTTAGAGAGTAGGGCATGTAGTTCCCGGTGTTGTGGTCTGTCTTCTGTGGTGTATCATGGTTGGGAGGGTAAATGCTCGGAGATATTAGCTACACCAAGCTACCCTAAAAATCCGAGGGTAAATAAAGATGTATATGATGATACAGCCAGGGGCTCAAGTAGATGATCGAACTATCTCGTCAAGCGAAAGAAGCGAGGAGCGAGGAAGCGAGGGTTGTACGGGCGTGTAAAGCTCGCGCACGCTTGCACGAGAATTCGAGTATTGAATAAAAACCCACTCTTTTTCAGTCTAGGGCTCAAGACCCACAGCATACAATAGACCATATTCGTTTTCTCAGTATTGGTCTGGAATTAGCCTGCAATGGAGGCTAATGCGGGGACATCTTTTGAAATGCAAATACTTTTTAATATATTCCCCGGCATGAGCCTCCATTGCAAGCTAGTTCCAGTCCAATACTGAGAATACGAATATGGTCTATTGAAATACCTGTCCTCGGTTTTACGGCATTCTCAGACCGTCCTCACAGCCCCCTTCCTCGCAACGAATACAGATTCTCAACATAATCAGGCTTCTCAAAGTACAAGAATACCAGACCTTCGTTCCTGGTGATCAGCTGTTGGTATGGAATAATGCGGGCGGTCCCGGGTGAAATCTCGCGCTATCCACAGCGAACGGGACTTGTCTTCCCGAATTCAACTAACCACCCTTTGCAAATAGCAAACTGGTTTCATAACCAAGGGGTTTCTGATGGGTTTCTTAACGTTCTGTTTACTGCAGAGACCGCAACTTTGGTTGCTTTTTGGGGCTCCAAATGACATGGTTATCGCGAAACAGCGATCCTTAATTTGATGCTTACTTGTCTTGACCTGACTTTTTGGCCCTACCGCTTTAAAACGGGGTGCGAGGTCCCTGTATATACGGTCCTCGAGGTTTTAACCATTAAAAACTACCTTGTAACTGGAAAGTACTCTCATTCGTTGTTTTCAGTTTTTCCTAACGACCTGAAACAGTTCAAAAACAAGATGCAATGCCCAAGCTTACCTCAATAATCCCACGATAATAAACGTCAAAAGACAATACACCCCAGCGTAGAAAAGTATTTTCTTTAAGACAGGAGGTTTATCCAACTTTTGCGGACATCGGTGAGCGCCTCTGGTCTATCCAAAGAAAACACCAAAAAGTTCTCTCACTACAATTGCAACTAAGGAACAGTGTTTCAAGACGGCGAGGTTTTAGAGGATGAATGCGCAGCTCATTTTTTCCAGAAACTGTGAAGCTGTGTAGTGGTCTATATGTACTGATGACCATCAATAGACCGTATTCATAAATGGCGGTCAACAAGTTATTCCTTTGGCCTTGCGCTAAAAAGACCAACTAGCCTCGTTTGCATGGACAAAATACAAAAGAAATGTTGCTTTAGAGCGAGGCTATTTGGTACCATTAGCACGAAGACAAAACAAAAATCTATTGGCCGCCATTTATGAATACGGTCCATGGCCGTCGCAAAGCCAGAATATACCAAAACGGTGATGCTTCGAACTTCTTAACGCGCTTTCGAACAGGCGATAAGAGCAGCAGTGCTAAGCGGTTATGAATTATGGCACCTCCCCAACACCATCCCCCAAACACGCACCGACTTCTCATGCAGCTAGTAAAACACCACAACAAAACTTTGAATTTTGACTTGCTCTTACTCCTTTTCCCGAGCTTGCAGCGATTTCCAGGTCTTATTGGTTCAGTTCAGTGTTTGAAATCATCAGTTGTGATAAAAATGCCAATTATTAATGCATTAATCATGCCCTTCAGTATTATGAAAAGGAGATACAGCGAGGTTGGCCCTATCTCCTAGCTGGAATCAACTGCACATTGCTTTTTGTTGAGTGAGGAAAACTAGAGTGTCCAAAGAAAAAAAATACTCAAGGAACAAGGTCCAAAACCAACCTAAGCTCAATTACCTCAGTTACAGGATTGAACCTGGGTCAAATTTGTGGAAAGCGAGTGCTATTTACCACAGCATCATCCCTTCTTTCCACAATTGACCCGTTTGGTTTTAGCTTCCAAGAATTGAATGAAAGCCGTTATCCGGCACTCGGTCGATCATATTACCTTTTCTAATGTATCCAATGAAATAGTTTGTTGAAGATAACTTGCATCTTGGCCGCGTACTTCCACTGTTACAGTAACCTGGAACAACGACGAACGCAACAAATAAAAGTTAAGAACATATACGACCCCGACTCCGGGAATCGAACCCGGTGGTGGGAGCCGAGCGCTCTTACCACTGGGCGATTCCTGTTCCCAATAGGTACCTCTTCTTTTCTCAATTCATTTTGCTGATTGGTTGATAATACATGTACATAAAATATAATAAATAATTATCATAATGATGAGGAGACTGGGCAAAACTCAAGAACACGATATGAATAATAATAATAATAATAATTATCATTATTATTATTTAGATCTTCTCCTTGAAAGGAAAGGAACTTTATTTAAGTGTCTAGTCATTTTAGCGCTGTAGCACTAATCGGGGACACTCAAAATTTGAAATTAACAATTAACGAAAATCAAGTCAAATATCGTTTTTTTAGGAGAGAAGGGAAAACTGGAGTACCCGGAGAAAAATTTCTCTCGGTGCTGAGTAGAGAACCAACAAACCTAGCGCACATGTGACGCCGAGTCTGGGAATCGAACCCGGACCACATTAGTGGGAGGCGAGTGCTCTCACTACTGCACCATCCCTGCACATCAAATTTCACCTTCCTTAGACAGATTATAAATGGGTGGTGGACCACCTACAATTTAGTAGGTATTGTTTTTTAGCATAATTACATAGGTGATTATTGAATATTCTCTAATATTTTTAAAAATACAACCACACTTTTGAGTTTAAGAAAGGTGTTTAAATTTATATTTTTGTAAGGAACATTTAATCTACAAAGAATCATGTACTGATAGTTATATATATATAAATATATATTATATGGATTATCTTGTAAAAATCGTAATCTTAGGGCGCGTTCGATTGACCCTATTCCGGAATAAGAATACGTGGAGTGATGATTAAAACGGTATGTTTGGCACGCTTTGAAGGAGCAAGGATAATAAAGCTATGTTTAAAATAGCATTTTAGCAGATGTTTGACACTTTTAATGTGAATCTCTGTAAAAACGAAGGATTTTTAACTTATATTCCATGTATTCCTATTCCGGAATACGGTCAATCGAACGCGCATTAAGACTCACTATGGTTGATGATGATGTTTGAAACATCGAAACATGTTCCTTAAACTCAAAACTGTGGTTGTATTTTTAAAAATATTATTAACACTTGTGCTATCAAGACCATTTGAATATTCCCTGCGCTGATTGGTTGCAGTTGAGGTGATTATTACGCGATATCACCTAACCGTTTTTTTCAAAATGGCCGCAAGCCGTCTTGTCGAGGTGACTGTAGACGATGAAATAATATGTTCAAAGAAAATGCATATTTTTGAAATAATCACCTCAGGCTCAGTGAATAATTACTAAATATACCAGAATTAATATTAACTCTGAATATGCCGACGGCTAAGGGTTCCAAACTTGAATGCGTGGCAGAAATTTAGTGAAATGAAGCACTATAACAAAATGGGGTCGTTCGAAATCGTTTGCCTTCAGTTATCGAATAACCCAGCTTGGTAAGTAGTAGGCTAGCAAGTGACGTTTGCTACGAAGATTTAATTGCGAAAGAGGACCAGACAACAAATTGTGCGTTGGATGAAGGTATACAAGCTTTGAACAACTTGCGCCAGATGCTCAAACGTTTTCAAAAATCGGTCAAATACGCTAATGGTTGGCAAATCACAGTTTAATAAACGACCAAAACCTGACGCTTTCAAAACCGATCTAAAAATCATCTGAAAAAAATCCTCTTTTATTTTTCCGGAAAACCAAAATTCGAAAGCTTCAAAAGACAACCATTCCGCAAAAACGGATCACAGATTTTCGCTGGAAAACAATACCTCAGAAGAAGAGCCGAATCTGCGCAAATCCAAAATTCCCAATACATACCATGATCTTTTTTTTGAGAGAGAGAAAGAAAGGAAAAATGGACGGAAAAGGTACAAGTTTTTTTTTCCCGAAAAACGCACGCCTGGACCTGTCAGTGGAAAATCACAGGTTTGGCTAATTTTCAAGAAACCTGGCCCTGGTGAAATTCATTTTGCATGCGGTATCTCGGAGAAATCATTGCTCACAGGTTTTCATTCAACAGTTGTTCAAAAAAAAAAAAAATTTCACGTCAAGACATTTTCTGAACATGTTTGTACACAACGATGAAATAATATATGAAATGGATCATATATGAACTGCGGATATGAAATCAAGTGTAGCTATGATCCTCGCAGTTATAAACGCAATTTTTGCAATTGTGTAAAAAAGCCTGAAATTTTCAGACTTCTTTACGCAATTACAAAAACTGCGAGGATCACAGCTTCACTTGATGTTTGTACACAATTGGACACTTACCGGTTGATGGTCCCAGTGAACAGTTAACAGACCATAATTTATCTCCGTGATGAAATGGTGGGTTCGTCTGCTGGAATGACCCATATTCCTGAGATCGAGATACAGGTAAGAATTAAGGAAGAGATCTACAGTCCCCTCTTGCCCGCGCCCAACCACACCAAGAGTGAAGTTTACTTCAGTAAAGCAAACTCTTAAAGCTTTTACAATATGCAATTTTGCGAGAAACTTGAATCGCAACGCCATGGCGAGACAAATGTCCAATGTAACATACCTTGCAACGGCTACTGTTGCAGAAACAGGGTTACGGGAAGTAGAGGTGAGTTCTCCTTTCCCGGCCTGCAACGCTTCATGCAACTTTGCAACGAATTTTCAAGCATTGTGCAAAGCAACACTTTCCCTGCAACTTGCGAAGGTTAGCGGCACCAGCCGATGAAAATGTTCCTTTAACATCACGTGATCATCGAAAACAAGGCAAACGCGGCAGCTTTTGTGAAACGCCCATCAAACAACTTGTTTCGCAGCGAGAACTTTTGCCGCAACAAAATTGCAAGACAAGTTGCAACAAAATTGCCGACTGTAACAGCGCCTTTAAAGAAAAGTCCACGACATGCAAGAATTCACGCAACCAATTTAATATCCCTTCGATAACAATTAACTTCCGCACATTAAATAATTACGTTGAAAAAGTATTACTTGATTCCTAGTAAAAGAGCTGGCTACATAATTGGCGCTTTAGTTTTCCTTCTCTGAAAGGTGCCTTTTCATCGATTAAAATGCAGAAGTTTGTTGAGATCGGCCAGATGACTTACAGAACGAGAGGGAAATCTCTCCTGGTCGAGGAAAAGAAAAAGAAAAAGAAAAAGAAAAAGAAAAAACAAAAGATACGCAGTTGAGACAAAACAACAACAACAAAAAAAAGAGTGCGTTGGCCGGGAATCGAACCCGGGTCAACTGCTTGGAAGGCAGCTATGCTCACCACTATACCACCAACCAGGGGGGGGGGGAAGCAACTTCCCATACATTCTCTTAAATGGAATCCAAACGATGTTCTCACAACTTGCAAAGCAATCATGGAGGCATCAGTCAGCGGATTCGTGTATTGCGCACGAGTAGAATTTGTCATCCCGAAATGTAAACAAAACAAGAAACATGGCGACCGATGTCGGTGCGAAATGTGGTGGCTTTTTTTAGGTTATACAACGATTTTTTTTTATTTCGAAGCCCTTCAATTTGGAAAATTTACTTCTTGGTGGACGTCGATTTTAACGCACAGTAGTTTCTCCGAGATCAAGGTAAGGCAACATTTTGTAAATGTGTATGACTTCGCGTTAAAAAAGCCTCTTGAGCTAGTAAGCTTAAGATTATTGGCTAGGTGATAAAACAGGTTGGTGAGCAAACAGTAATTATCCCCGCTGTATAGTAACTGGCAATTTTTCAAGTTTTTTTCAATTTTTTTGTCTTTTCTAAAATGTCAATCGGGCGTTCGATTTATGGTATTTGTACTAGAAACACTTAATACTCAGAGATAGACATTCCTTTGCATGTGTTATTTGATAACTAAACCTACGTTTTACTTTGTAAATTTTTCCAGCTAGCATTTATTACCGCCTATAAAAAGAAATTCGTTCGCGAAAAGAGAATATTGTGAAAAGCAGCTTTCATTGAGGAAGGGTTCTTTTGCTTGCATTGTTTGTTTTACTTCAATTGGCATTGTTTGTTTTACTTCAATTGCATTACTTATCTTTGAGGATTTTCATTGATACTCCTGGGGCGAGATTCCTACATAAAAGCGATGGAGTGCTCATCAGAATTTTTAAAACAAAGCCTTAAAACGAATTAGAATAGTCTTTCCAACAAACTTTTGTTTGGCTTTATATAGTCTTTTTAGCCAGAAAGGTACTAAGGTAAACTCTATATATGATCAGGTTAGTTTTTGTTGTTTGTTATTTTTTTAATTCTTTTGCCACACCACAGACATAATACAAAGATAAGGAATAAAGAAAAAGAGAGAAGAAAGAAAATTATAAAGAGAAGAGACGAGAAAAAAGAGTTTTAAACATTGTAAGTGGTTCAGAGTCATGGATTTTAATTGTGTTTCGGTCAAGGCAGAATGGAGCACACCTGTCACTTTTTCTAGGATTCCCCCTACCCTCCCTTTGGTTCTGGTTATAAAATTTGCAAACCAGTTTCATTTTCATTTTTATTTGCTCCACTTTGTGATGACACTGAGACAACAAAAAATGAGAATTAAATTGGTTGAATTAAAAGTTTTCTAATCAAGGTTTTTTTTTGAAAAAACAAAAACAAAAACAATTACATGTCTGGCGCAAATATACACAGTTTCAATTTAAGCAATTTCCATTTCTTTCGAGGTGAAGTCAGTCCTCTTTCATCTAAAAGGCTTCCCTGCCATGTTCTCACATTCTGTCTTCCACTGCATCCACAGTGCCAGTTTCAGCAAGCAAAATTTGTCTATCGTTGACATTGTGTTTTTCATTTCTTACAGGAGAAAATAACAGTTGGATTGTTCTATCACCACTGATTGCAATTTTCCAGCTGGGAGGGAGTTTTGTTATCAATAAAGAGTATAAATGGGCCATGTCAAGACGATGACGTGCCATTATGGAGGACATTTCATTAAGGGTTGATCACTGAGTGTTAGGTTGTTGCGCACGAAAATGTTTGAGGCCTTGACTGCAAAAACAAATAAACAAATAAAATTCTTGTTTCTTGTCGTTGACTGGACATCACTAGTAGAAGTCACATTGTCTCCATTGTTGCACGTAACATGAAATGTACTGTTCAAGAAGTTGGACATGTGGTGTGAACAGCCATATGGCTGGACTCACTTGATGTTTACCTGACATGAACAGCACGGAATATATGCTATTTCACCCATCTCATAATTCATGTGGTTGTCTCTATCCCAACTGTAATGTTCAAAACACACATGTTCGGGTTGGCTTCATAACTTCCCCTACAGGCAGTTAAGGGGTAACTGCCTGCATCATTGATAGCAAATGGGAAGGTATGTTGATAGTGGTAGTGGAATTCCTGTATATACAAATGAATTCCTGGAATTTCAATTTGCAGGGTCCAAAGGAGATCCTCATGGTCCAATCTGAGGTCACTCTTCTTTCTCAAGTTTTCTACCAAATAATCAATTTTTAGTTATCCCTGTTCAAGCTGAACATTCGCAGTTCACGAGATAGCTAGCAGATGTATGCTTCAATCGCTGGAGTTAGGGTCACCAAGATGACAGATAGGCTTGGTAGACCCTTGGTAAAATACTTGTTCCGGAATTTGATGTTACAATTAGTTCCAAGAGACACTGCACGTTCCCAGCTGAAAGGATTGCAGCTGACATTCAATGTAGGACAGCCACTATCAGACTCCTCAAATTCTCTGACATAATTCATCTTGAAATTCTATCTTTTGTTTATCAGTGGCACCATAAACTAAGCCCTTCTAGTTTTGTTAATTTTTTTAACCCGGTATCTTCTATTCATTCATATAAAACACGTCAATCACAGATTGATAATCTGTTTGTTACATCTGTTCATACCACTCAATGCGGTATTCGTTCTCTCAGTTACACTGGTCCAAAACTTTGGAATTCTTTATCCATTGATGTTAAGAAAATCAAGCTTTTTTCCAATTTTCGTCAATATATCAAAAATTCTGTGATTGGTGGTTATAATACTATTATTGATTCCCAATGTCTTACAATTATGTAATCTTTAACTGTTATTTAATTAATAAAGTAATACTTTTTATCTAAAACAGTGTTTTTTGCATCTCTTTTCCTTGACTCATTCATGTCTTGTTTTGGGTCACCTACTTGGTTAGTTCAATGAACGAACCTACAATTGTAAAATTTCTTTTTCTTGGCAATCCCTTGATGTTATATTTTAAGCACTAATTTCTATTAATTATTATTTCTGTCTGAGCATAAATAAAAATTGACTTGACTAGGACAAATTCAAGAATGGAAAGTAGCACTTTTGGTGGGTCGAATGAAATAACATTTTTTAAAAATATTCTTTCCTTCAGATCTCCCCAACCCAAAACATCCCGCTGATATACAGGAAAGTTTCCAAAAGCAGTTTTTCGTATTTCGGCGAGAAGAACACGTTACCAGTAGATATTGTGTTGAATGAAATTAAACGTGGTTGGTTCGACGATGTTTGTCGTGATGCTTTGGAGCTATCGAACAACAGGAAGAGGTCCTTAGGTGAATAAATTACACTGATTACCGTCTGAATCCTAAAACTCGGATATCCGACGATGCATCGGAAACAACTTGAAATATTTAGGTTCCCCTGAATAAACGGATTTATGTCGAGCAAACTAGCTACGCGGACTACGCATTCAACTCGTACTCGTAAATTATTTGTGTGAGTTGTGCCTCGACGGGAAGCTTCAGAGCCATTAGGGAACGAGTCAGCTATGAACGTTTTCTCAACTTCACTTCGTGATAATAGCACCAACAATAAAGCCAACAGACACATAGTTTTTACAGAGATCGCCATCTTTTTAACATTCGAAAACACCTGAAAGCAAGTCTGCCATCGACAGTCCTTGCAGGGCGCTTATACATAGGGCGGTGAAACGGGCAGTCCGCTCTTGGTCCAATGTGTGATGCGGAGAAGGACTGGCACGAGCGCTCCTTCCGCGCTTCCGGTGCAATTAATGGCTGCCACAAATATCCTCTCGACGAACCGGAAATTAAGTTTTCTTTCTTTATTTTTGGACCACCAGTAGTGTATTATTTAAAGGCCTTTTTGATATTTTGACCCAAAACTCAATAGTATTTTGTCTTTGGAATATCACTCAAGTATTTTCGTCGGAAGCTGCTTAAATTTGAGTGAAGTAAGACAGTGTCGAATGCAGGTATGTCCCGCTTATCGTGACCAAGCCGTGTTCCGCTGCTTCTTTTAGGAGTACTCCACATTACTCCAGTCTAAATTTTACATATGTTTAAGATCGATAGCTTTTACCTAACATAGTAAAAAACCAGCTGGATATATTTGGATATAGCAGCGTTTCAGAACTTCAAACTTGCTCACTTAAAATCGCTCGCGACGAATCGCCTGCCGCAGTCAATTTTACCGACAATAAAAAACTATTTTCAAGATTTCGCCCGCTTGGGAAAATCAACAAACAACAAATACGGTTTAATCAAGGCGCTTGTAGGTTCATCTTGGTAATTTAAATAAAATACGAGTAAAGCTTGCTGTTAATACTCTGTCCGAAAAAGTTTGCAAAGACATGGCTTTGCACCACACCACAGAAAAGACACAAGAATTTATGAAAATGTGAGATGCTTTTGAATGTCTTCAAAGATAACAGTCCACTGCAGTCAATAACAGATCAACGTGTTACTAACTTAAACCAAGTACTTAATTACTTCAAAGCTTGGAAACAAGAGCTTCAACAAACATTCCTCAGAAGGACAGATGCGTCAGAACACTTCATAACATGGCAAACAATGTTTGATCTCGAGGTAATATATAGACCAGACTTAAAATGGATCACAGCAAAACAATGCAAAACTGATAAGTTATTGTAAATACCATGTCCTTGCCCCCTTAGGTATAACTATGCAAAAAAGCCATTCTATTCCATGGCAATTCCTTCATATTTTGTAACAACTGAGGACAAAGCAATGATTACAGTTCCTTGCAGAATATCCTCCCCTGAGGAAAAGCAATTTGTAGCCTATCACTATTGCTACGTTTTAAAACTCCCCATCCTCTCCAAACCCCATATTGTTTCTTTGCCTTTGTGCAATTTGGACACACACAAATAAGCTTACCTGTGGCCAATCAATATGATCAAATTTTTGTTCCACTGTGTGAAACATAAATAATTAAAAATAATTAAAAGCATAAGCCCTGGAACATCCTTTAAAAAATAACAATGACTGTATTTATTGTTAGGCTTGACTAGCAACACCACACAGAGAACTCAAAAAATATAGCATAACTATTTCACACTCAAGGATCACAGGCATCTATTTTTGGGGGTCTGAGGGCTTATTTAAAGAAAAGAAAAAAAGATGTTTGGCTGATCTAGCCCTTTTACTCAGTCAATTAGTACAGATCAATACAGTAACTTTCTGTTTCATATTGTTTTCAAAGTGTCAGTGTCATATTCCAGCACTCGGCAAGGTCTCTTTTGGACTTGTGGCTGTTTCTGCTTAGGTGGCCCCATACACCACAATTAAGCCTTTTTGGAGACATCACCGCCAAGCCGGCCACTTCGGCTGAATAATTTTCATGGTCAAATATTTGCTTATCCCTCCTACATGATTGAGTTTTTCAGACATGTACTATCTGGCTGTTTCTGTGATTAAAGTTTTTAATTTCACACAGAGTTTGTTTCATTTGTTAACCTTATTTTGGGGTTGAGAGTTTGCTTTGTAAATTTCTCCCCCTCATTCTACAGACTGACCCTAACTTTTGTCTATGATTTAGATTTAGTTAGTGGAGAGAAAATCCTTCTTGTAAGGATTCTTATATCAACACCAATTAAGAAAGCTACAAAGGTTGCTAGGTTAATGTCTGCTTTTGTATTACTATAAATAACCAATCTTAATTCAACTCGAACAATTCATCTTTGATTTAATATGGCTCCTTCTTGGGGGACCAGACACAAATGGTAACATAATTATTGTTTAACCACTGTTTGCAAGACATTATATTTTGGTGCGATATTGTTTCTTGTCGCCTGTTTTCATTATTTTATGAAGTAGAGGTTTTGCCATACATTCAGACTCCCCTCACAGGGTTTGTGATTCAAACGCTTAACCACTCTGCAAAATTCCAGTCTTATTGATTGGGTTATAAAGCCTATAATCCAAAAAAAAAAAACATTTATCACTCTTTTGTAAAGGTCATTCAAAAAATGAGGGCAATAGCATTTGCGACCTTGTAATATCTTGTTTTATATTTCCAGTTTAATTTTTTTTTTAATTATGCAAATTAGAAGATTTGCAATGTCACACTGTGTACATAATGTGGAAGGCAGGACTTTTATTTTCAGATAATTAATGGTAATAGGTAACAATATTTAGCTCTATTTTCTATTTTGTTTTGAAAATAGCATGTTACCATTTCTGCTTGTGAGAGCTAACCATAAATAGGCTTACCAAATTCTCTTGACACTGTACAACTCTTCATACTAACTAGTAAGCTATGATGGTATGTCATTTAGCCTGAGGTGCACCCTGGTCAGCCTGTGTTCAGTAAGCTCTCAACAATGACAATAAAAACACTTTCCCTAAATCCTGTGCCAATAATATCTCTGAACATGACTGATTTCTAAACTTTGCACAACTATTGTACTCACAGTAAGGCACATAATTAGCTCAATTATCAGTCAACTACAGAAAATATTGTGGTAATCAGTGGCGGATCTAGACCTTGAGCTAAGGGTGGGGGGTTGCTTGCCTTGCCGGCTTTTCCTCCTGCGGTAAGGTAGTTTTGAGGTAAATGCAAGCATTGTGATAATTTGGTTTTTTCTTGGTTAGGATTTGGCTAGGCCGACCATTTCTTTGGAAGAGGTCATAAGCTGTGTAATTTTTGTTTTTGAAAAGCCACAAATTCAAGAAACAACCATGGCCCGAGTACCATATGATAAACTACTTTCTAGCTAAGCTTGCCCAAGCCATACTGAGGAATATTGCACCTTGTTCATTTTTGTGTGGACCTCGCTGCGCTCCATCTTTAGTTCCACAATGTTCAACCAATATTCCCCAGTATGGCCCTCCAGCTCGGTTAGTAAGAGCAAAAATATTTCCAAGTTGTTACTCGTATTTTGACTTGCCTTTTGGGTCCTTCAAAATACTCACCAGAATATAAACAAAATGTAAAAAAAAAAGCATGGCTTATAACCTTTTCCATGGAAATGGCTTGTATGGCAAAGTCCTGAACTAGAAAGCACCATTCAAAACACTTGGATTTACCTAAAGACCATAGGTCTGATAGGTTATAGGAGAGAACCAATCAAGAACAGAGGGAAAATGTTTGTTACATTAACATCAGCTATGTGTCTGGAACATCTGAAGAATTTTTTTCCTCGTTCAAATCAAAAAAGTCGTCTGTGATGTCCTGTAAAAACAATTCTTCCAATTCTTCGAGTGAGTCGCCAATCTCAACACTTGCCGCCATTTTGAAAAGGCTTTTCATAGACCCCAGTCTACTGCATCACACATTTTTGCTCGGACCCGCTCGTTTCACCGCCCGGTCTCTTTCCGCCCTGGTCCTTGCTATCTCAAAGAGCGCCCGCTCAAAAATACCCCGCTGACCAAGATTACCGCTTAGCAAGTTGTGAGAACATCGTTTCTCGGTCCCAGGCCTTTTTTCTATCCCCCCCCTGACCACCAACGCTACGACAACTATTTTCGCTACAATTTAGAAGATACATTTCGACGGCAGTTTGTTTATAACGCATCGAACACAATTATCGAACACTTCTTGTAGTAAACGTAAGCTTAAAAGAATAAAATAACATAAAAATACAGCCGCATTAGCAAGTCAAATCAGTTCAGCCTAGTGTGTTTCTCGCGTATCTTTAAATGATTAATCGCTCAAACTGGTAAAAAACTGAGACAAGAAAGGACCTTTGTGCTCTGGGTAACACAAAGCAGACAAAGATTCTGTGTGATTAAAACGTACATGTTTCGTAAAAATTTGAACATTTCGACACTTGAGGTCATGTTTTACTAACCACGATTTGCCATTTGTTCAGTCTAATTTATTTGACAAGGAGAGAGAGAGAGAGAGACAGGTTGATCACAGCAGCTTGCCAATACAAAAAAGATAGTAAGACACCATCTTAATAGATATTACGCCGGTTTGTAATATACATAAACTGTCAAAGATCTACAATTGTAGACCTGTGGACAGCAAACTGAGGATAAAGGCTGTAAAGATATTTTTGGTATTTACTCCCAATTTTCGCGAAAATATGATCATTGCAATTGGAAACAACAAATCCTCTGGGCTTGTATGGTTGAACCAAGACAATGTTCGAGCCCCGTTTAATTAACCGTTAATGAATCTTTTAGAAACTACCCCCTTTATTCCCGTTTAATTAAGTCTAGATGGATCTAGATATGGTTCAATATATGGCTTTCACGTATTCTCCTATAAAGTGAATTACATGCAATAACTGATATGTTCTATCGTTATTTTAAGCTAAGCGACTGTGATTTGCCGCATTCATTTTCCTTGTATTAGGCAAACAAAGGCTTCTGAATGTGGGGTGTCCTGTGCATCGTTATTACTGGTTTAATAAAATCAGTAGCCTTCACAAAAAAAAAAAAAAAAACATCACAACTTGTTGATTACAACGTGCAGTTGTATTGTCGAAACGTCGAGTAGATTGATTTTGAACTGAGTGGAGTGCAACTTTGGTCTGAAATCAAAATCGCTGCGAAAAGTTGCGCCGCTTTGCACCACTTGGAGCGGCTTTTCGTGAATAAATCTCAGTGGTGAGAGCCAATAAGATTGCAAGGATCACCAGCGATTTCTAAATGATGTATAACAAAGCCGGAACTGCGCTATTTAGGGCTCATTCTTTTGGGACTACTCCGGTTTACGAATAACAGAATACACGGAATACCAATTCCCAAAAGAACGCATCTGCCGAATTGGTCCCAAAAGAACACAATTACCGTATATTCGGAGTAGTCCTATTCCGGAATAGCCCCAAAAGAACGCGCCCTAAATTTAAGAAAAAGGATATGCTCTCAGATTTCTTATTCGGTACCTACGTTAGAAGCCAACGACATGTTTCAGTCGAAATCCAAGTCACACAGGTGCCTGTTAAGCCACTGGAAGTCACTTCATATAAAGGGTAACCTAGTAGGTAAATAAGCAATATAATTGTCGCAAGATTAACACAGTTGAGACAATATACACCCTTTCTTTGCTAAACTTTATGGTGATGGAACTTAATTTAAAATCGCTCTTACTTTCTTAGACTTCTTACTCTTTATATAATCCTGCAAAAATGGTTTAACAATTTTAGAAGCACTAATTAATACCAACCAAAGAGGTTGCAGTGAAATGTAAAAAAACGTAGTGTGCGGCCTTCTGAGCAGTGGAGGTCACCGGTTCGATCCCCGTCTCATTCTATCGACGTCTGTTTCGACTTTCCTCTGATCCGTGTAGCTGTTGCCTTGAATACCCGTAAAACGTAGCATTGACGGAGGAGGAAGGGGGTGGGAGGAAGGGGGGGGGGGGGGCGGAGGGGGGGGGTGCGCATCGAAGGCCATAGGTTCATCAGTTTACTGGCACGTGTTACCCTGTTCGTGTAGTTGTAATTTCCTTATGCGACTGCTTCAAAACGTACAGTCCAGGTTAGGCTGTTCTGGAAATAACATTGGTTCCATCGACTAAACTCGTAGGTGTTATCTTTGGCTTCAAATTTAGTTTAATCTGTTTCCAAACGCTACTTGCAAATTTATATGACTGACAAACATTGCAACCGTGCAAACTATACAAACGTACCTGTGCTTGTGTTATTTAAGCAAGCGAATTCTCCAAAATGAACATCTCCACTTATGAGTATGACCTACACCGTCGTACAAAGCAAAATAAAGAAAGTCAGTAAAGCACTATCCTTCTTGGAGGGTAGACGGAAAAAAGAAATTTGAACTTCAAATGAACAATGTGAACGCTTTACCCTTGGGTGTCTCTGTAAAAGCCACATCAAGCGATCGTAGCTTGAAGGACAACTGGTCCATTTGTCTGTATAAGGCATGTCTGACAAGAACTAAGTGAAAAACAACGGATCGTTGTAAAAAGATAGCGCTGGGTTGACTGATCCAAATTGGCAAACAGTGAACATTGCATCATCATCATGATACAATATGCCTTATCACGGTTTTGACCGCCATTTTGACGGGTAGGCAAAGCGTAAAGAATTTATAGTGTTTATATGGGGATCCGATGTCAAATAATTTTCGTTAAACGCTAGTTCTAAAAAAATTATGAATCGCGAACTGAAGGTACAGAGTAAAGGATTATAATTATACAGACCAATTTTTAGGGACTAGCCTTCGTTAAAAGCTGCGTGGTAGCGTTTTCGATTTTTCCATACATTTGTCTGTAATTGTTACTGAAAATTCGCGGGAAAAAATTACAGACAAATATATGGAAAAATTGAAAACGCTGCCGGGCATCTTCTGTGCAAGGTTAGTTACACTGCCTCCCCTCTGAATGACATTTACCTTAATTACGCAAGTCCTACAGGACTTCAAAGAAATCCCTTTGAAGGAATTAAGAAAACAATACCTGCATTCCACTGCCAATTACGGTCAACTGTGCAGGGTCAGTGCTACTTAGTTGTCTCACCAGCCAATCCCATTGCTCTTTTCCAAGTATGTCACAGTCTGTCCCCCACCGCAGGTGAGAGCGTATGTCAAGTAAGATTAACTGTAGGAATTAAGATGCATGATGATCTCAGAGCCTACCACTTTTAAAATATTTTTTAACCACTTCTTTGAAAACCACAATTTAAAAAATGTTAAAAATTAAATTAGTGAGCACTTTCGAGAATGTTTCGGCCGTATGGATGCATACTTCTTTTAAGTGGGGGGAGGGGGGGTACTTATTTGAATAATATTTATATACATCTTTTTCGATGGTTTAACATGTATTTACGCGCGGATATTTTGCGAGTTGCGTAGTATTTTTCAGAGGCCCTTGTTCTCTTGACCAAATATGGTAAAATGGCATACTAGTGGAATAATAAAATTAATCATGATAAAGCCACTCAATGGTACAAGAATTCAATTATTGAATTTGCCTTTAATCTCTTACTGCCATTTCCAAAGACATAGGATGCATAGGCTCCTTCACGTCGTCGGCGTAGACTTTCCACTGGCTCATCAAGAAAATCTAAGTAGATACCTTGACTTTGAAGACGATCTTTGTAGTGCTGCAAAGTTTGAAAAAATAATCATAGGTTTTTAAAAAAATCTGTGAAACCGTTGAGTTTTTACAACATGTTTCGAGAGAAACTTCTGCCATCCTCAGTTAGTAGAATACAACGCGATGGAAGCTGAATTTATAATAAATAGAAAAACATTAATGCTAAAAATATGTGAAAAATAGTGACAACGGAATGAAGTATAATATATACATGTACACAGTATTGGTAGCTTAAATGCCAAGCTGACTGCAACAGCCAAACCTTTGCTAGCTCCACCAGTCCCAAGAAACACATCACTTGGTAACAAAACACATACCATTAAAAAAGTATGGGACAAAACGGCACAGAGAAAAAAAAAAATACACAAGTGGCTACAGAAAATGGTATCAACTCTCGAAACGTTTGGATAGAGAGAGGAAAAAAGTTTGATAACGGTAGTACACCACAAAAGCAACTGCTCTTTTTGGTCATCTGGCCTTGATCCAGCAGAGTGTGAGAAACATTTCCCACTTAAGACACATTTAAGTTCACCTTGCAAGCAGGCCCCAGTTTTTCAAAGGCCAGATAAATATCTTTATCCAGTGGATAAGTCACACTATTCAACAGTTTCTATTAATTTTGTTCAAATATTTCAATATTAATTTTTGGTCACATAATTGTGAATATGCACACTCTAATCACATCTTAGTAAAGGCGTCAACAAAAATCTTGGCCAACATTTAGTGTGGAGCACATTTTACGCTAGCTTGCCAAGAAGAATATCACTTGGTTAGAGGCAAGGAGAACTGCCAAAAATAGTCACGTGGAAGTCCATGGCTGATGCCCTATGCTCCCCATTAGGAGCGAAGATGGGCTAATGATGATGATGACATTTTACGCTCTGGGTGGTGACTTATCCACTGTTTAAAGTTACCCAGCCTTTGAGCAACCTGCAGGGCCAGGTATGCATGGCCAATCAGACAAAATCGGACGGTCACTGTGCAGTAACTTACAAAGTTACAATAATTCAAGATATCAGTCCCATGCAATGTTTCAGCACTAGTGCTAGTGTCTTCATCAAGGTTGATCTACAGCTGAAAAACTGGTCCTTTTAATTACTCACTGATTGGCCATTGTCATCATGATTTTAGGAACCTGGGTAGAATTAATTAAGTTTCCAAACAAAGGCATTGATGGTATAGTGTACTGCTGGTTGGTGATGACAATTCTTTTCAAATAGTCCCAGTTAATGCAATAAATTGCAGGCATTGGTTGGTTTGACAAGCATGTTCTAACAATGCCACCTTATCCATTTTGAAAAGAAACATTGCTTTTGGGTGCTCTCTAAAAAAACATTTACCAATGAAACTGGCATTTGGTTTTTTTCAAATGAATACTTTTTCAATTGTCACACTGTATGAAATACTACGAAAACCACCGATCTACGGAATGGGCGGGAATTTACATGTCTCTGCCCTGCCCACTTTCATTTGTAAATAGTTTATATTCTTGAGAGGTATGTTAGATGCCTTGGCAGAACTGAGTGCATAAAGCTGTAGAATTGTGGGAGAGCTCTTGGAGAAGACTTGAAAGGAAGATTATACAAGGAGGTCCCATGTTTTATGAGTCAATGAGTCAATGAGACTCAAAGTCAATATAGCAACAATTTATTGATTAAGCCTAAGCCCTCGTTTCAGTCTAGGCCTAAGCACTCTCTGAAATTTTCGCTTTCATTTTATGGTTTGGTTAACTGCACTTACTCATTGACTCATTGACTCATAAATAGTGTTCACTCACACAAGATATTATCGGAAAAGGGTTTCTTCGTGGGAAGTTTTTCTGCGATTGCCAAATTTTGAAAACATATTTTTTTATTGTTGCAGTTGATCCGGTACACCTAAGCCTGTGGGAAAGGAATTTCATCAAAACGTTTAATGAAAGTGGGCAGGGCAGTGACTCAGTAATTTAGGTCCATTCACAAATCGTGGTTTTCATAGTACAGTCATTTTCTTGTTCCCTTGGGGCAGGATTCTTAGGTTTGGTAAAAATATGACTTAGCATCGAAAAGGCTCTCTGGGCAAGCTTCACTGTGGCCACACAAAATCCACTTGATGGACTCAATAAAACAATGACAATGGCAAAACCATTATAAAGCAATTATTGGTTTTAAAGAGTGGTGAAGAAAGGATGTTGACTTGCCAATTTAACCTTTTAGAAGAAGAAGATGGAACTGCATGGACACTCAGCCCTCATGATAAAAGCTTGCATTATTGTTCCATTTTCACTGTCTCATGTCACTTCAATCAACCAGCAAAAAATTCCATTTAAAATATATAATTAGCATGTGACGATCCAGTTTTTTAAAATAATATCATGTTTACTTTGTTTTTCACACTTCATCTGTTTTCATCCCATTGCTTTCTTTTCAATTTTACATACAAGCTGCGAAGAATTCCTTGCAAAAGCTAGATTAATACTACCGGTATTTAATAACGCATGAAAGTTGGCCGAGGTTTGACGATGGAACTCAAACTACACACATCTCTTTGAACATTTGTTGATTTTTGACCAAATCCGTCTCACTCTTAATATTTAATATGATAAAAATGAAAGCATTGGTCACACCTTTCCACCATTGTTCATTCCATAATGTACCAAACCTGTACCGTCCTACAAACATCGAACGCACTCGCCTAAGCTTCGATTACCCCTAGTTAATATGATAAAAATAAAAGCATTGGTCACACCTTTCCACCATTGTTCATTCCATAATCATGATCATCCCAGACTCCTAGCACATGCACTCCAGATTTGAGGAATTTCTAAAGAAATAGTGTCAATATACATTGAGCCAGATGATTATTTTTAGTATCTTTCAGTTTGGTCACCATCCCTTGATAATTGTATAACTGAGTTGTTCTTCCTCCAGAACTCAAAATGCACAATATACATTGTAAACCCATCTCACTCCATTTATTATAATTATTGTAACTAATGGAAAATCTTGGCTACCGCTCTTTTACGATAGAATTACTAATTATGTTTATGCTGTGTCAAGGCTTTTAGCATCAGGAATGCTACATATTGATTGACTTGCTTGGAGTGAAACAATAAAATATGTATAGGTTTATGGAAAACCAATAAAAATACTGTCTATTTACCTGATAATCTGAGGAGTACTTTAATGCACCAAATGTTTCCACCATTTCTTCCAGAGGAGATGGAGTCCATATAAAGGGCGCTATCCTAGTGTCGGCATAAACAGCTAAAAAAGCATACCAGTACTTTTACTTAAAACTATATATATGCAGTCAGTGATTACGAGTGATATCAGTCTGAGAACTTTGGAAATGGAGCAATAAAAATTATTGTTATCTCAAAAATCAGGGATGGAAAACCGTGACTGCAGCACTCTGAGGAAGTCAGAAGTGTAGATAGTACCTACATTGAACCCTTCTCCAACCACCACCACCCTGACTACATGATCATCACATGAAAGAAGAATAGTGGGTTTTTACTATGAGGAATTATGTGCCTTGATGAGGGAAATGGAAGCACAGAGACCCTGTTCTCGCTTCGGGTATCAGTCCAGCTTAATTGGACTGCATTAGGTAATCACGTTGGTTTGATGAAGTAGAGTAACATGGGAATATTTCTTGGGAATTTAATTTAAGAAATAAGATTGGCTTTCAAATAAAATGAGAGCTGCCACTGACTATAAATGACTCCCTTTTTCCTGTTCCAGTGAATTGCACAAGAGCCTTTCACTTTTTCATGCAGTTAGCTACATCTTATGCATGATTTTAATAATATTGGTAAAACTGGTATATCTGCAATTATTGTAATTGCAGCATCTCAAATGATGACAAACAGGTATCTAGGGAACCTCTGTTAAACCAACCAAGAAGCCACATATATTGGTTGTGGATAATATGCAAATCATTTAAATTATTTTATGGATCAGTGAACTGCATTTTTGTTTAGGCATAATCTTTCTTGTAGAAATGAGCTAAATAATTTATTTTCAATTTATAATGTAATCCACTGATCAATTTCCAATGTGTCTTTATGCGTTTCATTTGCCTTACGGTTTTAAAAACATATTTCGTAGATTCAGCATTGTAAGAATATTATAAGCTTCAGTAGTTTTGCAGCAAATGATACGTTCTACACTAATAATTAAATTAAAACATATTGTGGAACAAAAACCAGAGTAAACGAACAGTTCATATGACATACCATCTCCAAGCCAAACCCATAAATCCGGTTTTTGCCCTGAAATATGTTCCCACAATGGTTGGCGTACATGTGTCTTAGGATAAGCATAGCTAAAGAAAAGAGTAAAATGTTGCTTCAACCGAAATAAAAGGCAAGGAAATCTGTCCACAAGAGATAACATATTGTACTAGGCACTTCACGCCTATTCAATTTCAAGAGTTTTTAACGGACACATGAAGAGTCCAACCCGTTTACGCTTAAGGTGATTTCATTTGAGTTAACTGTCATATACTGCAGTAGTTCCTTGTAAATCGTTATTTGTGACAAAGTCAAATTACTCAGTCA
>NC_090874.1:52875424-52882924 GCF_036669935.1 Montipora foliosa | reverse complement strand
ATAATTATGGTAGGGACCTTAAGTGAGGACGATGACAACTGCTATGAGAATGCCATGTAACAATAGGTTTAATTGGCAAAAACAATAGTTCTGCATGCCCTGCACGTGCATTTTCTCCCTGAATTATTACAGTAACGGCATAGCCTTTGTCGTCGTCCTTGCTTACAGTCCCACATTGTTTTTTTGTTAACCCATTGACTCCTGAGCCACCTCTTATTGATGAGTAAAATCATCTTGCGTTAGAGTAACATTTAAAGTCTCACTCCTGTAGGAGTCATTGGTTTAGACAAGCTCTGCGTTTTGCTCTTTTAGCAGAATTTTATTGTTATCCAGATCATTTATTGTTTTCATTTAAGGGGAGGAACTTGAGAATGTAACAGAGTCGATAGTTTCTGAAGGACTCGTAGAAGTCAGGCGTGGTGGCATCAAACCTTCAGAGTTAGTATTCTGACTGTGACTATTTTCCTTTTTAACTGCACAACTGAAGCCCACAAGTTTCAAGATCCTACTCCACCTTGAATCTTGTTTTTGTTACTACTGTAACAGTAAGCATGATACCCAGTTTGCAACCTTGCCATTCTTCCCTTTAGTGTCGAACAATTGAGGATAGCATACAATGTAGCCAAGCTACACAGATTTTTATGAGTCCCTATAATGTTATAATGTGCAACTAAATTCTCCAGCTTTTTTTGTTCGTCACCTGTCTGCAATCACAATGTTACATGTAGCTGTTCGTAGTAGTGAGAATTAAGGGTAAGGGGTGCCTTTGACCTTTGTATTATTTTGTAATAATTATTGGATGTGATCCCATGACTTGCTCCCTATCTCCTGTCTTGCACTGAGACCATCAAGACTTGCCTCCACCAAGAACACTTCTTGATTGACCAAGAGTACATGTACCCTAAACCCAGCAATTTGCTTTAAAAATTTAACATTTATTTTTTAGTGATCAAACAAAGTTAATTGACCTTGAAGAGATGGCAAAGACAGAGGCAAGAGGAAAGTGGAGTGCAGATGCTTCTAGTGTGAGTGTAATTTACTTGACCGTTTTTTAAGACTTTTTTTTTTCCCTTTTTTAGGTGACCAATTTAATACAATGTATAAATTTTAGGCAATGGGATGCTGTAACAGCAGTTGTCCCTTGTCTTAACTGCTCTGTACGTCATCCATTGAGCTCAGGGATATCACTGAGAAGGTCACTGGGAATGAATAAAACTAGCCAGCTGCCTGCACTTGGGGACGTCCCTGTAAGTGTGGGGTTTTTCACATTTGAATGAACCTTTGCTTGCTCCTTGGTCTCCTTGTTAGATTTGTGGCTACACCACATTATACATGTAATAACAGGGGTGGTTCCAGGATTTTTCTTAGCAGGGGGTGCACCACAAAGGAATGGCATACATGTAGCTGACTGGTGACTTTTTTTTGGTAGAATACCAGTTCTATTAGAAAGCCACAGGTCATCACAGGGGGTGCACATCCCCTGCACCCTCCCCATAGATCTAACAGCAGCAGGTAGATTAATTAAAAATCAAACCACAGAGCTGATTGATCAGTGGCTTGCTTTCATACCTCATAAGAGGCACCCAAGAAGATTATATTTAAGTCAGTTGTGTGTACAAATTATTGGTATATATTGCTACACATGTTGCTTGCTTGCATTACATTGGACTAAATATCATTTCTAAGGCAAAGTTAAAACCAAGCTATTGCAGCGGTTCTCCTGAAATATTTGGGGGGGGGGGGGAGGACTCCAGGGAGGTTTGCAGGGCATTGTCATGTGCTTTGGCTTGAGTCACCTTGTTGCTTACTCGCGAGGATCATAGCTTCACTTGATTTCATATCCGCAGTTCATATATGATCCATTTCATATACATGTATCACTTCATCATTGATTCATTCCTCACGGGAACATTAGAACCCACAAGTGACCATCTCCCAACGTCAGTGGCTTCATAGCTCAGTTGGTTAGAGCGTCGCATCGGTATCACGACGTCACGGGTTCAAACCCTGTTGAAGTCCTGAATTTTTCAGGCTTCTCTAGGCAATTTCAAAAATTGCGTTTATAACTGCGAGGATCATAGCTTCACTTGATTTCATATCCGCAGTTCATATGTGATCCATTTCATATATCACTTCGTCATTAATACTGACATTGTTGCAACATTCCACTTGACAATGCTCTGTTGAGTGAAAAAAAAATTCTAAGGTTGTGGCAGTTAACCAAATTAATTATTATAATTGCATTTCATTTCATTTGTATCACTTAACGGGTATTAGAACTTTGTAAATAAGACTAGTTTCATCACTTTTACTTACAGCATATCAGGGAAATCAAATGGAATGTAGAGAATCCAAGGCACTTCCTGGATGCCAATAATGGAAAAGAATTTGATGGTATCTCTTCTTTTGTCAGTTCATTTTGGTGATTGGTTGATATTGCATAAAATAAAATAAAATAAAGTAAAAAAAAACAAAATAAAAGAATTATCATAATGAACAAGAACACAATATAAATAATAAGAATTATTATTATTATTTAGAACTTCTCCTTGAAAGGAAAGGAACTTTATCTAGTCATTCTAGTGCTGTACATCATGTTACAGCACTAATTGGGGGTACTGTAAATTGAAATTAACAATTAATTCAAATCAGGTCAAATATTGGTTTTTGAGGAGAAGGGAAAACCACAGTACCTCGGGAAAAAGTTAAACACTGAGTGATCCTATCAGAAGCGGTTGAGGGTGTCTGCTTCTACATGTATTTATGGGGTCAAAAAGGATAGTAAAATTCATCATTTTTAGGGATCCCTCAGAGTAATAAAATGTAATAATATTGTAACACTTATATGTATTGACTTTAGAGTAATTTATCAATTTAATTTATCATTACCTGTGTTTTATCGTTCGACAAGCAGTTTTGTTTACTTTAGCTGATTATCGGAGCCGCCCCTAACAGTCGGCTCCCATATTAAAATAATAATAAGTATTTTATAATAGTAATAAGTATTTTTAATGAAAACAGATACAAAAAGGTACAGTCTTGTCTCTGCCCACAAATAGCACAGGCTAATCGCGGTGGGCGGACTTTAGAGTTATGAGTAATTGTTTTGTATCAGCATAAAGTTTTACTGTAGACATCTCTTTAGCGATTTCCAGGTCATTTTCTGTTGTGTACAATGTACTCTAGGGTATGTTGTTAGTATGCATTAATTATTTTATTTAGTGGCCTGTAAAATATAATAAATTATTCCTTTTATGTATTGATTTTGAATTTTTGGTGAAACTTTCTCACTTATTTAAGTTACGTTGCACATTATATACATTACATTATTACATTTCAAAGCATAATTATTATTGTCTGAAGCATGCATACTCAGTCTGGTAAATACCATATTTCAAATTCTGAATAGAAAGGGAGAGTTGTTTGAAAAAGAGGAAAGTTCTTCTGTATTTAGCAGAATACATAAACGTTTTCAATTCACAAATTGTTGCAGTAAAGGACCAAGTCATAGCAAAAAAACCATACCTTACTTTGTACCCTTTATAGGCTGGTTCTTTGTTTACATGTACAGAATTAATTTAAATTTATGATAATTAGTACATTATGTAGACTAATAAATATACCCATTCTGTATTTTGTACATTGCACTACATGTATTTAATACATGTACTTGTTCAATGTTATTTTGATCTTTCAGCTGTTATTGAACATGTCCGTGACGGTTGCTCAGTGAGAGCCTTTTTGCTGCCAGACTTCTACCATGTGACAGTGATGTTTACTGGAATTAAGGTTAGCATTAGAAGAATGGAAGTTGGAAATCACAAAAAGAGTGCTCACTTGCAGCATCTTAAAATGCAGCTGTCTTGTTAACCTGAATACATCTACATGTACTTTAAAGCCATCCAAATTTCCATTTGTTTTTATTTTAGTGTCCTATGATCAGACGTGAAGGAGATAAAGAAATTCCAGAGCCATTCTCTGATGAAGTAAGTTTGGCAATATTCATTGGTAATAATAATATTATTCAATATTGTTGTCAAGTGTTCGACAGACAAAATACATACATGTAGTAAAAGCATCATTGTGATTGAAACTTGGGCTGCACAATGATACAATGTAGTTTATAAATGACATGGTGAACAATATTGTGTAGAGAGCCCATTGAGATCCATCCCATTACATTTTAATTTATTGGAGGGTTACATGTACTTTAATTACTGTGTATCTGGTAATTAAATAATGACAGATCCAAGGTGACTGGGACTTAAAACTAATACAATCACCAGTCATGTACATTTACAGAATGAAGCACATCTACTTCAGGTATGATGAATTTTCGTCAGAATTTATTTTTTCCAAGTCTTGAGCTTCTAAACTAGGGGTGCAGCTTGTCTACGAGTGCAGCCTGTCTACGGTTGTTTATGCTATTCAACATAGCTACAAATGTAATTTTAAATTAGTAAAGCATACAAATCACACCTACAATGTATACCTGATGCCTTTAAAAGAACTGTCACAGTGACAGGCTGTATGAGAATGGAAATATAATTATGACCCTCTATCTTTATGTTTTAAGCCGTCAAGAAAAGAGCCTGTGACAATCTTTCGAACTAGTATTGAATCTAGCAGTGTACATTATACACTGTGATCAACATCAATGTACTGTATGTGACTACAGATTAAGGCCTATTACGCAGTCCTCCACAATGACAGAGTGCATTAATTGCTTGGAAACTCTGCACAAAATAAAATTACGTTGTCCAGTGAATCATCTCTTGCTCTTGCAACTGCACTTCAAGAGTTCTTCGCGGCTTTGCAATGCCTGAGAAATCTTTGTCCACAACAGTTCCCAGGCTTGGTAAGGTACTGGTTCCCAGCCCCAGTTTCTTGGAGAAGGAAGTTGAGGTGATATTTCCAAGCACTTTCCCCAACAATGACCAATCTGCGTTGCAGCTTTTCTTTGTGTTGTGCGTCAGCTGTTGGAGGTACATGTATAGATTCAACATCACTTCCCTTGTGTATCTTTACATTGTACATGTACACGTGCTTGGGTGGGTCATACATGAGCACTGAAGCATTAAAGGACAGTAATAATATTATTATTATCAATTTTAGCATCAGTCATGGCTGATATCGACGCGCCGGTACTGAAGCTTCTGTCACTTTACTGTCTATCTCCCATGCCTTCGACACTGTCATCTTGCTTATCCTGGCAAATAAAGACATATAATGGTCACATCAACTAAAACTGTGAAAGTAAAGTGGAGCCCTTTATTCTGCTGACCCATGCTAGAAGCAATAACATGTACTAGCAGATATATTGTTACCCAAATGCTACTCAAAGCTCAGACAGAGCAAGGTCATGAAATTTAGCAGTGGATAAACCTGCAATGTCTTTTTTGACAGTTGGCAACATCACATTCTCAAAGCCGAATTTTGAAGCATCAGCCTTGTATCAGCCTTTTTGCGACTGCATAGGGACAAGTCAGATTCATGAACCTTCTCCTTTTTTTGCACACTAAAACTAAAAAAAAGCAATAATATTTTAACAATAGGGACAAGCAACACATACATGTATTTCTTCAAAATAATTGTGCCTTATTTCAATGCTCATAGATCTTGCAACCTTTCTTTCAATATTGTTCACCTTGTAATACGATATAATTATCATTGTGCCAAGTTTGATGGACAAGGACAAAAAATAACTAAAGTCATCTCTAATTACCTACATCTTGCTACCTTTGACAATCCAAAGTTTACACATGTAATTGAAACTCTTACATGTACATACACACAATGTACATACCTGTGTATACATGGTAGCTGCATGTTTGTATTATTTGATTATGGATCCACTTGAAATAGATTGTAGTTCTGTTTCCTTGACGTTCTACTTGTAGCTACTTGAAGTGTCTGTTTAGTTAATAGATCTGACATCTTGTCATTACCGGTGACATCTCTTTCCGTAGGCAAAGTTTTTCACAGAGAGCCGTTTGTTGCAAAGAGAAGTCAAGATAATTTTGGAGGGTATGTATTCATCATCAATCCAATTTTGATCTGGGTTTATCCCCGTAAACGGGGGTGGCTGGATTTACCCCAATTTGTCAGCAATCTTTCTAACTCCCACTCTCCATCTTGCTCGATTCATGGCATACTTTTTCTCCAAGCCAACGCTCTTGCTCTCCTTCTCCACTTGCTTCTTCATAGGGGTCTCCATATGTGGTCTCAGGGAGTAGCGTCCCTGCCTTCCCGAGCTAGTTTTCCACCAAATTTCTCAAAATCGTGGGAGAGGCTGTAGTCTTGTGACCACTCATGTCCGCAAATCGAGGTCGGGGGTAAGCAAGGGCATGCTCCCGTAGAAACTATGCGCTCCAATAAAACCCTCATGATGACAGCAGGTATGTACATTGTATGTATTCATTTGGTAATAATACTACAGCCAGCTCTGTACATTGGAGGGAATTTCAAAGAACCGTATAAAAATAATTATAGTTATTTGTTTAAGATGATTGCAAAATTGTGAATATTCAAGTGCAGTATGTACAGTGTGTTGTTCTCCCATACATGCACAGTGTTTTGCATGAAGCTCAAGTTGCTCTTTTTACCTTCTGTGATATCATTTCAGGTGTATCAAACCAGAATTATATTGGCACAATAATTCATCCGGTGAGTGTAGGCATGCTTTGGATTGATCTCTTCCTTTTTGATAAGTTACAAAGTGTTTATCAATGGGGAGGGGTATTGTGGTAGCCTGTTGTTAAAATAATATTTGTCAAGTTCCTTTTCAAATAGACCACTTTCATAAATGGTGACCACCTTTACATCCTTTCTTATTTATGTTGATTAGACTTACTGGCCTCATTTTGAAACAATTTTGCCTGTTGTAGCAAGGCTAGAAAGGCTTATTAGCATTGAAACAAAAGAATAATTTTCTTTGGCCACAGGTATGAAAGAGGTCTATCCCTTTCTTTGCTTACAACTGGTCTGGCCATTTCAAGCCAGCTTCACCTCTCTAAACCAGCTGATATTCAGTTGGTGGGGGGGGGGGGGGGGGGGTGGGTGGGGAGGTGGTCAAGCTTCTGGTGTACTGAGGATTTGGGGCTGGAAAATCAACAAACGGAGCGTGAACTAACAATGTTGTTTAAAGAACTCCTGCGCACACTGCCTCATACTCCACCCTTTTGACAGAAAAATTTAATGTTAGCTGCCAAGGTATTCCTCATTTAGTCTTAGTGGACAAAAAACCACCTTCTCCAATGAAACATTCACAACCAACTTTGTCCCTTTTATTTGCCGGTAATAAGGCTGGAAATATTGCTGAACTCCTGTTGCGTGAAGGGTTTGCCCGCTGTGTCGACTGGAGTATGGCAGTGCTTTCTAATGGACATCATAAGCTGCGTGCTGCAGAAAAGTAAGTTATAATATTATTTTATTTTCATAAACAGAACACAACTTTGCATAAAGGGAAGGAACAAACCTAGACTCTGTTTCTTCTGTGGA
>NC_090874.1:52855424-52865424 GCF_036669935.1 Montipora foliosa | reverse complement strand
AGCTTAAGTTAAGCTTAACTTTTTTTTTTGAGCAAGTGTGAGTGGGAAGTCCTCTTGTTGCCAGTGACATTGAAATAACGTTCAAGGTATCTTCTTTAGGAACCAGCTAAAGCAAAGCAGTTTTTGCCATTCCTTCAAAGAGCTGGAAGATCTACAGGAATAGTTGAAGTGAGTCGCGACTTTTTAATGCTAGTTTTACTATGGGGTTTGTCGCTATTCGATGCCCTGAAGGTTGGCACAAGTACGACCTCGTCCCACATTTGCGCTTTCACAAGAAAAAAATCGACCGAGTCTCTCGGCTTGTCACAAAGACATATCTTACCAACCATTAACCATCAGTAATGTGGCAGTTGGTACTATTTTTAATGATTCTCTGTTAAGTGTCACGAAACATCAGCCAACCTGGAGAAAGGCAAAACTCTATGTAGCTTGTTCGTAGCGTTTTCCAGCACTCATCCCTATATGTTTGCGTTTGCTTCATCCATTGCTTTGTGATTGGTTCATTTCGACTGGAGATTGTACAAGTTATTTCTTCAGTTTTCATTTTTTTTATCACGGTTAAGTACGTTCTACGTTTTTTTTGTCGCTTTCAGTTTGTTGCCAGTGGTTCCAGACTAAGATTGTATCTACCAAAGGAGACATGTCTTGTAACTTTCCTTGTTGCAGGTAAGGGTCATACATTGATTCGATTTCCCTCATGAAGTGAAAGGACGCCGGTCTTTGAATTCGTGTGGTAGTGTGATTACTTCACTCAGTGATTGGTTCAATGTTCTCGCGCCACTTTTTCAACCAATCAGAAGTGAAACCAAAACCAATCGTGGCTCGCGCGTGCACATTTTCCCGCGCTTTGAATCGACTACGTGTAATTACTTCGAGTTTTGATTGGTTTACCGGATTGTCTGTCCTTTTTGATTGGCCAAAGTCATTACTTTGATTTTGGTTTTATGACACTCGATTGAAACTCGCTCTAATTGCAATTTGTAATACCTAACCTTTCTACCCGAGTTGCGTTACCCACTTAGAAAATTTAAAACAAAACATGAGAATTTCTAGACTCTAAATTAGTTTTTGACGGTTCTGTTTGAGCAGGTATCACATGTCCTCGTGCTGGCAGAATAGTGACTTCTCAAGGCGTTATTGCCGCCGAAGGAGAGCCTTTTGGAGATGAAGCCTTGAGCTTCACGAAAGACCTTTGTATGCAGAGAGAGGTAAGGCTTGTGAATCACCTTCTCCTTCCAGACATTTTTGTGAAAAGAATGCGCAAATACAACAAAAGCAACAACAACAACCATCCATTTATTTGACAAATTAGAAAAAGTTTTACACAACAGAATTAATTAATTAGCCCAGGAAAAAAAACCACTCAGAATAGTCTCAAGATCCATTAATTTGATTAATCCTCACCTCACATGTCCAATATACATGAACTCAGTCGGGTCACCAAAAAGTCGACCCGACTCAGTTCGCGTGTATTGGACAACCCTCATCTTCACTGTGAAAACAGAGGGCTAGAGTGAGCATCTCGATTAGAAAATGTTATTATTCGTACTGCCTTTTTTCTGCAAAGCTGCAACAGGTTTGAGAGTTGTGGCATAAGTGTTTCCCCAGGCAATCTAGCCACAAATGAGGAAAGGATACACTAAGGAATAATACACATGTAACTGATTGAGAATATCCCTAGTAATAAAATGTCTAAGCTTAGATAGAATGTCAATGCCCCTTGAAATTTTCTTACCAACTTCATGTGTATGTTTTTTTTTCAATTTAAATTTCAATCAATGATAAGACCTAGGTATTTGACGTATGCAGTTTGCTCCACAGGCCTGCTCCACAGGACTGCCTTCTTCCCAATTAGAAGTAAAACCACAGCGTCTTACAGCTGGTTGCATCGTTTTCTTCAGATGCGAAATGAATAACTCATGTGATTGATATGATTGGCTTAAGTGTTCTTTTTGGCTTTGCTTTTTACGTTGTTTGCTTTAAAACCTCTTTGTGAGAAAAAAATTATTCTTTCATTATTTTTGGTTAGGTCGAAGTGGAAGTCGAAGCAATAGACAAGGCTGGTAACTTCATCGGCTGGCTGTTTGTGGACAACACCAACCTTTCAGTCGCACTCGTTGAGGTTAATCCCCAACTTTTCCATATGATTGACTGTGATTTCTACTTAATAGTTTGTGCATCTCTTTGAGGCGCAATCTGAGTATTTTACAGTTACAGTGAGAACCCGTCAAACTTTTAAACTGCATACTTGCAGTCTTGCGACGATGTTTAATTGCAACTAGAAATCGTCTGCTGTCTGCTGTTAACATCTCCAAGGTTAACGGGGGATGAGTCAAGGGTGTTGCTGAAAACCGATGAACGAACAACTTCAGTTTTACTGACTGGGATTCAGTAGGCCGGAACCATACTTCGATTGTAAAGAAAGGAACTAACGATTGTGAAGCATTTACGTTTGTCTTTGTTTTGTCCTTCCAAGTATTTGCTTGTATCCTTGTAGGCTGGTCTTTCTCAAGTCCACTTCACTGCTGAACGTTCCCAGTTCTATCATCAACTCTTTCAAGCTGAAGAGCAGGCAAAATCAGCGAAGCTTAAGGTAAACGTATCCCCTGCCGTATGTTAACGTTCGTTATACCAATCCTCATAAGTTTGGTTGTATCATTGTGCAGGAAAAAATGCGGCAAGGAAAGGTTCCAAAATATAATACCTCTTTGCAGAGCATTCCTGTAGAGCCATTTGCTTCCGTGCATTGGGGCCTAAGTTTTCTGGCGTTCTCGTTTTTACTCGTGTATAGCCGAAAGGTCGAGGCGAGTATGGCTATGGGAAGGGGGGATGGGGGAGGGCGGGCGGATTTGTCCACTCACTGATCAGTTGGCAGGGTGTCACTTTCGATGTTGAATGGAGTTATGTTTTCTCAAGAGTTCAGTTACGTACACAATCCTTATCATTTAATTCTACACTTAATAGATATCTTGAATAAAGTCATTCTTGCCGGAAATGGTGCTATCCAAATAACAAGGAAAAAATTTTTGCTGGTGGTAAACAGAAATTCTTTAGCACCGTTTAAATTATCTTGTTAAAAGTAGAATCAATGAGTTTATCAAAGGTTACCCTCGTCGATGTCGTCGTTGTCAGAGCTCCATTCTGGGTGACCACTGGAGCATCCCGGACGAGCGCTTTTAGCACGTATACAATCAATTAAATATGTTTTATTTCTTTTCAGTTATGGGCCAATTATGAAGAACCTAAGAATATTGTTGTCGTTGAGGAAGCAGAAAGAAAGTGCAATTATAAGAAGGTTTGTCGTCTTTAAAAAGTTATGGAAGCTCATATTATTGTGTATTTTGCCGTTTTGCCGTGTGTTGTGGTAAGTGAACGAAAACGGAAAACTTTTTTTTTTCCAAGAAATTGCAAAATACAGGATTTTGTAAGTGACTGACTGTAATTCCTTGTTTTTAGGTTGTTGTTACAGAAACAAAGCAGAGTCTTTCCTTTTGGGCTCAGCATGTTGACTCAGGCAAGTGGTCTTCGTCATTTTTTTCTTCATTTCAGCCAGTGCAGCTGGTAGTTTAGATAGAAATAGCACGGAGCGAGTGCTGTGACAGCAAGTGACAAAGCCGAGGGGGGAATTGTGCGGGGTCCCCATCGCGGCTTCGCGACTCGTTTCGCGTCCCCCTCAACAAAACCTTCTCGTGGGCAAAAGTTCTATTTACTCACTTTTTACGGGTATGATGTTAAAGTCTAGAGGGTTTTCGGTAATGGTAATGGATTTATTTGCTTCACATATCACATACAGTCTTATGGCGGTTTGCGGTTCTTTCTCTGGGGTAAGATCGGATATCACGAGGCCTATAAGGGCGCCTCTGGCAGCCGATATCAGTCCTTATTTCATCTCACCCAACCAACCCATGCATGATATCAGTCCTTATTTCATCTCACCCAACCAACCCATGCATGATATCAGTCCTTATTTCATCTCACCCAACCAACCCATGCATGATTGTTAAAGGAGGACTGATCACAAAACCGGTTTGTCTTCCCCTTACTCTTCACGAACAATGTTCATTACAGGAAAGGTTGTGAGACGGGGCCTGCGGTTTGATGTCCTTATCCGAGAAGACTTGAAAGTCCTCAGATATTTCTTAAACCCAGAGCGTTGGTCTGAGTGGGGATTGAACCCGCTATCTTCCGCACGAAAGCCTGGTGCTCAACCGACTGAGCCATCGGTCGTCGGTTTTTGTTCACATTGTCGCGACATTATTTGTCGTCTTTGCACTCATTTCATGAAAGGATGTAGTACAATTTTTCTTCCTCCGACTAAACACGAACGAAAGGACACACGGGCGCCCTTTAAGAGCATTACAACTTTAAGTTCCTGTGATATTTAATTGTAAAGAGTTGTTACCAAAAGCGGGACGGTTTTTATGGCGGTGACCTTAGAATGAAAGGCCCTCTGCGTTTTGGTTCTCCTAGGATTTACATGCAACTTTTCTCCGCCATTCGACTACTTGTCACATCTTAATTTTTCTGACTGAGATTGATTTTGTTTGAACATGTGGCGTTCGGACAATCCCGATTTCTTTGCATAAACAAATTCTGGAAAAATATTTATTAGACGTGAAAGCAATTTATGAGAACAAAGCAAAAGATTTTGTTACCTTTTACAGGTGGCCAGCTGGAGAAACTTATGGATGATCTTCATAATGAGCTTAGTACAAGCCCGCCATTACCTGGTTCTTATACAGCAAGGAAAGGAGATCTGTGTGCAGCTTTATTTGTGGATAATAACTGGTTAGCTTCTTTCACCTATTCATTGAATTCGGAGTTAACTTCGGTGTCGTTTAAATAGCGCGTATCAATGCGAGAATTTTGTGATGGTGATAAGTTTTCCCTCTCATGTAGAAATTGGAAATATTTCATTTCGCACTTGAACACGGTTTTTAAAAGAGGACGAGTTGAACTTGGAACTTGCAATCGTTTCCTCCTCGTTTATTTTGCCACCCAATGTGGCAGGTGTTCGTAAGGGAAGGATTGATTAGGTAATAAGAACTTCGGGTGCGCGATATGTTCAAATGCACTTTCAACGAGGAGCTGCGAACGTGACATGGTTGTGGAAGCTTAACTGGCAGAAGACGCAAAGTCGTTTGCCGTAAATCTTCTATTAAGCCACCGAGGGGGACTTACTTCAAGCACGTTTGAACTTGGAGGCAGTGTGGCCCGGTGTGGCCCAGTGGTTAGGGCGCTTGCCTTGAGATCGGGAGATCCCGGGTTCAAGACCCGCTCTGACCACTCGCTGAATTTGTTCCTGGTAGTCCCTGGTTCAACTTCCCACCTGCACTTGTAAATAGCCAACCGGTTTGCCTCCGGCCAGTTGGGATTCTTAACGGTTGTTGTTGTTGTGTTCTGTTGTTTCGTTGATTGTTTCATTGGCCCTGAAAAGCCCCTATGGGGAGCGGTCAATTAAGTATGTATTGTATTGTTTGACAGTAGGAGGTGGGGAAGAGCTAGATAGAGAGTGGGCTTATTTAATTCAGTGATACGCGGTTTCCGGGTCCCCTATACCGCTTTTTCAAACAACCAGAAGGTGGTATTAACGGTCCATAAAAGTGGAAAAGCTCAAGCACAAGAAGTTGGAGGTCATCCAGCCGAAGGTCAAAATCTATAAAGAGGATTTTAGATTTTAGGACAATAAAGGATTTACGTAATTTGAACCGAGTCGGTGGTCAGCGGGAACTAAACCCAAAGCGTGTGCATTCCAGTCCAAGGCTCTAAACAAGGAACCACACGGCCTCTTGCATGTTGCTGTAACCTTTGTTTTCTTTCTTCGCAGGTACCGAGCGCGCGTAGAAAACGTTGTTTCTCCAAAACAAGTTCACGTGTTTTACATCGACTATGGAAACGTAAGAACTAGGCGATGTACTTCGTTGCCATTTGGAATGTGTGAAGTTCATTATACAGTTTGATGATATAACCGATCATTTTGAAATGTGTCTGCGTTGATGTTGTCTACTTTGCAGAGAGAGGCGTTACCGGTCACGAGGCTCTGTCCACTCCCTTCTGCTTTCCACAGGTAACAGAAAAGTTCAGCGACCGCACTGAGTTGTTCAAAGCCCGTTTATCTTTATCCAATGAATAAGTCGCTGTTATATGGCAAGGAATTCTTAGGCTATACGGAGCACTCTGTTTGGTTAGTTTTCGGTCGGGATTTTACAGTACGAACCATTACCATGGAAACGGGCCGTTTCCATATTTACAGGTACAAGGAAAGGTTACGTTTATGCAAACGTTACCTGAATAGAGTGTAATGTGAAGTGCTAGATTTCTATCCCATATGAACCATGTGAGCGTTAAATGGGCCCACAAAAGGACAGAGAAAAACTCTGACCAGGGTGGGAATTGAACCCACGACCTTCGGGTTAGATCACCGCCGCTCTACCGACTGAGCTACAAGGTCAGACGGGAGCAGGCCGGTGGGCACTGAAGATGTTAAAGTCACGGCAATGAACATGTACAAGTACAAGGAAAGGTTACGTTTATACAAACGTTGGCCGTGGGCACTGAAGATGTTAAGTGCTACAATACGGAAGAGTTCAACCTGGAGATTTTAATAAAACAATTATTCTACTCGGGCTTGCTGGATATAAAATGATTATAACCGCTTTATATACATCTTATTCGATGGTTTAACATATAATACGCGCGGATATTGTACCAATTGCGTAGTATTTATCCAAGGGCCACAGGGGCGGGGAAAAATACGAGCAACGAGCAAAATGTCCAGACGTATTATATGTTAAACCATCGAATAAGAGATTTCCTTTTTCCATTACAAAAAAACGGTGTTTCACTTGGCTATGAAGATTTAATGGCGAGATTTCTGTCCTCTGTCTTTCACCTGCAACCACGTGAAAAAACGTCTCTTGAGACAGATAAATTTGACCGTGTTACGTCAAGGCTACCATTTAAGTTATTGGAGATGGTGGCGTCAACGTAGCGAAAGTCAACAATCCAGACCATGGAATCCTTTGTCGATTTGTTGAACACATTTCGACAAGCATCAAATGAAACGGTCAAGAATTGATTTAATTTATTTTTTTTGGATATTTATTCGTTCTGCAGTTTTCCTGCTCAGGCACATGAGTACCACATGGCATTTATTGAACTTCCAAGTGATGTAAGTGATAACAAGTAATTCATTTTTTTCTTCAATCACATGGAACTTTGATGCGGTGAAGGCCGACTTTCTACTTAAATCTATGTAGATCAAGAATGTCGTACTTTTGATTGAGTTTGTTTCCGCGAGTTTTTCGGTAAATGTTCGCCGAAGAAAATTTTTAAGACGTTTTGTTTCTTATCGCGATCGGGCAGTATGCGAATCAGCAGTGGAATGAAGTTTTTCCAAAAGAACAAATCTTGCGGTTTTGGGCGGCGCATGCAGCCCGAGAACGACGACTTGCAGCGCATGCGCATGACCTTATGACCTCTTCGCTAGCGTCCAGGCCCCGGTTGCTCGAAGCACGGTTAGCCCTAACCGATATTAAATACCATGGAAACCTATAGGTTTTGATACCTCTTAACCAACGGATAGCGCTAACCAGGCTTCGAGCAACCGGCGCCTGAACAAAGAAATGGCGGTCATGCTGGTTTCCCAAACTAATCCCCCGGAAATTAAGGCTATTTCTGTTCTTTTGTTTCGGGCCAAAACATGGTGGATGATTACAAGAGTGAAAAAGCTGCGACGTAGTATGTTACCTTAACAACAGCAGAGTCGTCTAAAAGGACTCCACATTTTACATTTAAATGCTTACATCAAGCACAAACTGGGTAAACTCCATTTGTTATCGCGGGAAAGTGACTAGCAGGTTATGTTAAACCTGTTTTGAGAAAAAATTCTGGAGCGAACTTGGAGCTTTCTTCACAATTGGATTTGTATAAACTTTAAAATTAACCTGCTGAATATTTTCCAGTAATAAAAAAGTGGAGTCACAGTGTTTGTTTTTGAGATGTAAGGTGGCTTTCGTGTTGCTGTGGTGACCAATTGCGTCGTAGTAATAAGTGCATCTTATTAAGCAATAATTTTTGTGTCATATTACCATAACATTGCTGTTAAGTGAAGCAGCGCCATATATTCAATTCTTCTATTAAGAGAGTCTCTTGAAATTGTTGAAACTGGCTTGAGCTACTTAAAGGGGCTATGTCACGCAAAATTATGTAATTTCACGACGCCCAAAATGCCCAAAAAGAAGAATGAAACATTGCAATAACCACTTAAAACTGGTGAACAACATAGAGAAGCATGGATGGGCACAAATGGACAAGATTGGAACGGATTCCATGTGGGTAGTCTTAAAAAAAGTTGGCCCACTTTTTTCTAGTTGATGGCAAATTCCCTGGATAAGGTTGTATTTGCTCAGAATTATCTTGTTTGTGATGTAACTTTTATTTTATCAGTAAAGGAATGCCGCATTATCATTGTCGAGTTTAAACTTGTGATTAACTAAACATCCTAAATTAATTAAGCAGACTCGCTGAGAGGAGCCTGGGTTGTGTCAAGCTTCTTGGAACTGTGCAAGTTTCTTCTTAAACAGCTACGATCTTTTGCTTAGAAAGTTGACGTTCGAATCCTCAATGTCAAGATGTGACCTCCATATACACTATCAGAATATTATTCCCTTTTACTGTAAACGGAATATATACATTCATACAGACATACATACATACTTAATTGAACGCTCCCCACAGGGGCTTTTCAGGGCCAATGAAACTCAACGAAACGACAGAACAGAACGACAACAACTGTTAAGAATCCCAACTGGCCAGAGGCAAACCAGTTGACTATTTACAAGTGCAGCTGGGAAGTTGAACCAGGGACTACCAGGATCAAATTCAACGAGTGGTCAGAGCGGGTTTTGAACCCGGGATCTCCCGATCTCAAGGCAAGCGCCCTAACCACTGGGCCACACTGTCTCCACAGTCTAAAAGATCACGATTACCAACCAGTGTATTAATAGAAAGTTTTCACGTGACGTCACGGCGGCTATGTTGGTGTACCTAAACAATAGAACGACCGCCATGTTGGTGGACCCAACTAATCCTTTGGGAATTGAGCTCTATTATCATGCAAACGTTTTCCTTTGTTTCGGTGGAAAAACAAGGTTACTGTTCACGTGAGTGAAAACACTCAATAGCGCATTTCCGAGTGGCTGTTTGCCTCGGTTTCCAAGCGAGTCCTGGTGCTCAACCATTCAAATGGATAGGAGTGGTGTATTTTCATGCAAATTAAACTCCTTATCATTTGAATGGTTTAGCACCGAGACTCGTTTTGAACCAGAGGCAAACAGCAATTCGGAAATGGCCTATTCTGAATAGCAAAAGACTTCGACCTGGCTTTTACTGAGCACGTTCATTTCCTTTTGTTTTTTTAAGGTGGAAGCAGTAGCTGACGCTTTGGATGCTTTCAAGAATCTGGTTATGGTAGGTCTCTTACTTTTGAGTTGAGAATCCTCAGAAGTACACAAGACATTGTCATTTAGCATCGGGATACAATAATGCGCATATTTGCGGGTGTGTGCAGCAGCTTGCAATCACCTTATGAGCTCAGCCACCAGCGCAGGAGAAAACAATTTTAGTCTTCAGGTTTTTGCTCTTTGCTCTTGAGGGCACTGAAAAGGGCTTTATGACAAAAAACAATTGTGCGGAACTTTGCCATTGTCTTCAACACAAATTTATTGTGTTAGATGAATGTGTTTCAAAAGAAAGATTTTTAACGATAAAAACGTTACATGACGACGACCTCATGTCATCATTGTCGAATGTGAAAAAAATTAATTAAGTGACATTATATGCACAGAAGTGGGTGTGTGTGGGAATTACAAGAATGCGAATAGTTGAAGTTGGTGTGCGTGATTTTTTAAATGCTCCTAATTTACGAACAAAAGACCGAAGCTCAATACCTAAACTAAAGTGACTCTATACGCGCGAAGGTCGTCAAAACGTCATGTAG
>NC_090874.1:52842924-52852924 GCF_036669935.1 Montipora foliosa | reverse complement strand
TTTTCTGAGCTGCTTTGCAGCTACTGAGCTGAGACTTGGTGGAACAATCGTCGCTACAAAATTCTCTCTGATCTAAAAGTTTCTGCTTGCACTCAAGAAAAACGAGAGCCTTTTTGTGTGTTTGTGTTCAGTCCTTAGGCTGAATTTCCTCAACTCGCCACACTCGCATGAGTGTTTTACTGACCCTCCACAGGGTCGAAATCTTTATTTTACTGATAATCTTTAAGTAGTTTCGTACTGTGCTGTTTAGGCAGAGAATGACTTTATGATCAAGTCGAGAAGAAAACTCACGGAAAATATACAAATTACAAAGACAATTTTTTTTGTGTGTTTTTGGTGGTTTAAATTGATTGCCGTCGAACCAATTCTTGGTTTGCATCCACGTGATGAGATGGCCATGTTGGAGTACTAAGCAATAGAAAATGGCCTCACAAATTTTGCATAATAATGTGGTCAATACATTTTACTGCATTGTTCTGTTCACCAACGTTGCCTCGTGACGTCATATGCAAACGATCAATGCGTGTATCTTACGAGACGTTTTTGAGCCACGAATGTCAACTGAAGAAGTGAACATTTCGTATGCATGGACAATAGCCTCTCTAATTTTTAACTAATCGGCTCTAATAGAGAAAAGAGACTGTTAAGACAAGTTAAAAAAGGGGAAAACAGCTCGCTTTCGGTTGCCGTAATTCATGCTCTAGAATTTCTCGTGCTTTTGCTTTCTAAAGTCATTTGCTTTGACCGACAAAAGAGACGCAGATACTCAAATGAGCCAATCACACCATGCGGGCATCATTGAGTGCGGGGAAAGGCGTAGGAGTCCATAGCAGTCTGTATTATTTTATTACAGAGCGAGCTTCGTTGTCCAAAGTACCAACTCCGGGCAGCCCTAGTGAGCTTGAGGTTCTTAAGTCTTTTTATCTTGCTTTCTTGTGATATTTGTACATTTGTGTGTTATCTCGCGGCTGTCACTCATATGGTGTTTATTCCGGCATTAGATGTCTGCTTTATGCATAAATGTTTTGCAGGGGGATGTCTTTATTAGTTTTTCGCGTTTATTTAGTGTATTTCTGGCCTGAGATGCTGTGTTTTTCGTTACCTCAGGCTTTGCGCGGTCTTGGCGGTAATACGTAGCTCTTTCTTTCATTATATTTTCCTTTAAATTTTCTTGTCAGCAAAACGTTATTCTTCGACAGTCCATTTATTTCCTTTATCTCCTCGCGTTTTGTCCTTCGCTCTAGGATGACAGTTTTGAAAGGGGAGTCTAATTCCCTATTGAATTACTGAGGATCAAAGCTGTCATCCCTCGAGCCATCTCCTCCTGATACTTCTGTCGTTTCTCATAGCCCCCTTCCAGGCGTTTTACATTCGCCTTTACCGTTCTGGAATGGGAGTTTCTCCTGATTCCAACCCGGAAAGCTCACTCTGTCCTTCAATACATTGGATGAAGATTGATAATTCTCCTCTTGACATGGCTCAGGGGATGGCAGAGAATACGGCAGGTACAAAACAAAGGTCACAGGCCATTGCTTTACCAATACAGAAAGTATCCTAAAAATTCATAAAAGCTAACCTTAGGCCTAATTAGGCCTAAACAAACGTTTTTAGGTCTAAGGTTAGCTTTTGTGACCCGTGTTTTGTACCTGCCGCAGAGAGTAACCTTCATGTCTGGCTCTGGTGTTTTGTGAAGCGGTTCTTGGGGGCCACGCCCTTGGTGATGCTTCGGGATCCGGAAGCTTTTGTCGCGGGTATCCTCCTCACCGAGTCAGTTGCCTTCCTGCCAGGGAACATATCTCCAACGTTGCACCGTACGAGGTCTCACCCAAGATTTTTTGCACTGGCTCAAAACTACGTTATATTACCTTAACTTTAGGTAGCCTACGTCCCCCGGAATGGAGCCCCCTCTGGCCTGCTTTGTTCAACTTCCTATTTGCCTCCGTCTCGGGAATCCGCACGCCTTTATGATGATTTCATGGCTTAGAGAATTGTCGTCGCCATTCCTTACACATCCTGTTCTAACGTCTTTTTCCTTCTGAAGTATTTTTCTCCCTCCTTTTCGTTTTGTGTTCCTCTTAGCGTTTTTCAGTTTTGGGGTTTTCCTTCGAGGTTTGGGTGTGTTTGGTAGTTTATCTATTCCACAGTACCTTGTGTTCCAGTAATATTCCTTTGTGGCCGCCACCCAGACCTCCATATCTCGGGTAAGGTCGGTGTAAAAAGGTTACTATTCAACAATGCGTTGTCGTTATAGTGATACCCACTGTTTATAACCACAGAACAAAAGAACCTTTTTTTCGACAGGCAATAGATCTCTGGTTGGGACACAAATTACAATAGGTTGCGAAACACTATTCACCCTTTCCTTTCAGCTATTTCTCTCGAGCCATCGCCAGATACGCTTTTCGAATGTTTCAGCTTCAAAGAGCATTGCACTCCGTAAGACACTTGACTTGTCTTTCCTTTAGCTGGGAGGACAAGGTGTTGAGGCGTGTTTCAGTAGGTGACACTGTACAATTAAGTCTAAACTTCATGCTCTTTCACGCTGCCAATCTTTTTCCCTAAGCCTGCGTTAAGGTTGCCAAATGGAAGTAGTGGTCCCTGGTGCTGACCAAACGGATTGCAGTGTCTGGAAAAGAGATTGTCCCGTAGTTTACTTGTGCTCCACTGTGGAAGTCGCCAATACAGAGCTTTCTGGACCCCTCCGGGTTCTTTCTGGAATATCTTCTCTAATACGCATTAATTTTCTTAAGAAGGTATCACCTCAATAAACTTCTACGCAAAGTAATTCATGTGCACTTATGTTAGGTAAACTCTCTCTCTCTCTCTCTGTTTCAGAGGCTCCCAAAAAGTGCAACAACCAGTTGTAATTTTTTATCTACGACCGCGCAATTAACACCATGTGACGTCAAACTATACTTTGCATTGGTATAGTTTCTTTGAAGTAGTTTGTGACATCAACCCGGTATCCAGGCAACCCATTTCCCCTTCATTGCACGATCATGGATCAAACTATGACCACTTTTCATACAGGAAAGTGAGTTTCAAGAAAAATGTAAAAAAAAAAAAAAATCCAAATACGTCTGGGGCGAGTGCGGAGAGTGATTAAAACGAAGAAGTTTGTTGAGAAGAGGTGAGGTGTTACGGTGATCAGTAAGAGTTAAAACACTGACAGGATTCGAATACAGCGGATAACGTTCACTTTATTTGAGACCATTAATTAAGCATTTCACGTACGATTACAGGCGACCCAAAAGTTTCTTCGCCAACAATTTCGCTTGAAATTTGCTTTCGACTTCCTCCCGTCTATCCCTCTTATACTTCCGCAAAAAAAAATCTTTTTCAATCTCATTAATCTTACAAGTTATATTATATTGATTTAAGAATCAGATAAGGAAGAGAAATCGAATTTTAGTTTACATTAGAGTTGGTTTAAAAAAGAAGGAGAAGCAAATAAGAGTTTCGTAGCAAGCGATTATTAAACACAGTTTTGGTTAACTAGAACATCATTTGGTTTTAATAAACCTTCGCCATTTCCTACTTCAAATAAATATCAATTATTAACCCAAACACTCTGCCTTTACCTTTTTCAGCCACATATTACTGATCCTTCATCACTTCTGAAAACACCAATTCTTTTTTTCAATGTGAGATTTTACTCAAAAATAAAAAAAGTGTACTGAATCATACCATCTGATTCAGGCGTAATCCACATAGTAGATGGTTTGGACGAGATGCTTAATTGAACCCCAGTTAAAGTTGAAGAATTAACTTTTAGGCCATTTCTCAGCTTTTCAATCTAGGAAGGCTTTGACAAGTCTGTGATTTGTTGAAAGCAAAGACTGTGTTTCAGCTACCAATGTCAAACTCTCTACCGACTGTCATATCAAGTATTCATCCCACACCCTTGTGGTAACTATTTTTGCGGGGGCGACCAACCCATCCTCAATATTATACACCTTGGAATAGTTTCTGATTTCTGAGCCCGGCAAAAGCAATAACCAATGTCATCTTAATAGGACATTATTTTATGTACAATATTTTACAGTGGATACCGTGCTTTTGTAAAAAAAAAAAATGCACCGGTATCCTATATTGTGAATCGGTGATGAGGTTACGCAGCATTATTTTGTTACAATTAATTATTTACATTTCATTCGTGATATATACAAATTCTCACTGTCTATGAAAATCAGGTAGATGTGAACCTTCTCATTTTTTATCTGGACTCTCTTTCTCTACTTCTTTGAATTCCTTGTCATCATTATCATGATTGCTTTCAGGTCGCGTCACTGCATCTTCATAGCCTTCAACTCGTTTGTTGAGTTTCTTGTCCTTTTTCCATTTCATCCTTCTATTCTGAAACCAGGTTTTCACCTGAGTCTCGTTCAAGCCTAGGGTTTGAGCAAGTTTTGCTCGACTTGTCGTATCCAGGTACTTCTGATCTGAAAAGGTTTTCTCCAGAATGCGCAGCTGTAGATCAGTGAAGACTGTGCGTGATTTACGACATCTTCGACCGCTTGGTGTTCTGATGGTTGGCTTGAGGCGAAAGTAGACTGGTAGGGAGTTGAGAACTTCAGGACTAGGATCTGGTTATTCAAACCAAAAATGTGCATTAAAAAGAAATCTCAACTGTTCATGAATCCAAATTTGTGGCTGGAAAATTATTCATGAGATAGGGATTCGATGTGGATTGTTCAGAACTCAGCCGAGTTCAATGAACTTCATAATAACCAACGCCAGAAATAGATTCATGAAGAAAGGGAAATCCGTGGAAGAGTGTATTACTTTAATTTCTATATCGTTATCAGTTTGTTTTTGTCTAGTCAGGAAAATGCCTTAATAGCAGTATATCTTTACCCGCCTATTTCATTTCCACGAAGTTTAAAATGATTTGAATGCCTGGTTTTGAAAAGTACGCTATATATAATGTTTCCTTAGAGAGTATATACCGGTATAGATAATTTTAGTAAATCATTGAATGCGGAGCGATTTCCCGTCGTATTGTAATAATTTCACCGTCGCCAAGACGGTCCCCGGCTGGCTCCTTAATTTTTAGAAATCATTGTGTCTTTCTTTTCGACTTGAGGGTTATCAACCGAAGAGTGCGTGAGCATTGTATTTTTATGATTTTCTTGTGAAAAAGCTCATCTTCGTCGATGCCAAAGAAAATTTGGGTGTATAAGACCAGAAGTTCAGTGTCACTTCTTGAAATGGCAAAAAATAAAGAGAGATAAAGTGTAAAAATCAAATTACAAAATTGGGAATTCCAGGAAAAAAATGACGCCTATTATGGGGAGGAAAAGAAATTAAATTTCGCAAAGTATTTGCTTTGCCTCACACAATATACGATTTTGAAGTCATTATCGGCTCAAGTTTCCACGATATCTTTCTTCTAAAGTCATTCACATCTTTTGTAACATGGCAATAAATTGCAAAAAATTTGGACTGTTTAATCTGAATAAAATTCCAAGTGAGCAAGGTTAGCTATCATCGAATTTATCCCGTAGGAGCGTAAGATTATAGCAAGGGTGTTTTCCCCTGATGGTTTCTCCAGATTAGTGAATTAATGGCGGTCCTTTTTCTTGAAGATTAAGCCGTCTAGAAATTAAACTGTTCCGAATTGATAAAAATCTTTACCCTGGTAAACAGACGAATGCTCCTCTCGGCTTCTTGAAAATAAACTTGGCATACCAAACTTGAAAGCACTGCCATTACTTGGAGGAATCTTAGGCTGGTCGCGTGAACGCGGTTCTTGTTGGAGTTGTGGCTTCGGTACGAGGTAAGCTGACTGTCTTCTTACTAGAAGATCATCTATCAGAAAAGAAGACCGACTTGGGGAAGTATGAGGTAGAGCTGGACTCTGCATGTACGGCGACTGCTGGTACAACAGCATCGGGTCTTGCGAAAAGAACATTGTTGGACGTCTCCGATTTTTTTTCTGATCAAGTTTTTCTCTTTTGATGGTCCGACTTAAGTCGCTGTATGCACACAAATGACTCAGCAAAGAGTTTCAATCACGTTTAAGAAGCTTTCGACAATTTGGGGGAGTGCCTTGTGACCCCTTCTTGACTTGAAGCTTTTGTTTTCTTTTACGGACAAACTCATTCCTATTTGATTGACATTTAAGCACAAATTATGTTTAAAGGGCTATTTTATATTCATCCAGAAATGAAGAAAGGTTAGAATCATCTTCAAACTAGGACTACTGCATGGCTATATAGCGATCTCAAGCAGACTTGTGATTTCACCACAATTTGGTTATTTTTTGTCAATTCCCTTGATCACCACATCAAACCCAAGATGACACTCGTTAGAGCTTTTTGGAGGCAAATTTCAGACAATTAGAGATATCAAGACTTTGGATATGCTAGTTAGAAACAATAAAGTGTATATACGCATGCCTTGTTTGCAATTCCAGGAGAAAATTTAACTGCCCGCGCATACTAATAACACTAAACACTGTGTAGTCAATAAAAACTGGCTTTCTTTTATGGGTTTAATTAAATCCGCAGTACGGGAAGTGAGCATTTGAAAGAAAGGTTTTAATTTTGTCATGTCGAATAAATATCCGACACAATTAAATTCATTATTTAACACTTACACCATTTTAAAAATGCTAGGTAAATTTATTTAAGTTTTTGATAATTGCACTGACTTTAAGGAGAACTATTTGAAGGTGAACGTTTATTGTCGTACTAATGTAGAAATCTAATCCGGCTGTGAAGCTAGCGAAAAACTGTCAATTACTCAATGCTTAAGAGACTTCACGACGCTAAACAAACATAATCATTGAGGAACAGCGTGCCTCTAACTTCTATTATGAACAGTAACTGTCATATTAAAGTATACGATGCAGAAGTTTTAGCGTCTTAATTGAACCTGGAGGAAACTTGAAATAATGGGTGTAGAAATAAGATCGCTTGCTCTTTACCAACAATTTGAATCCACTCCTGGGAAACTCAATCCTTTAATTACGAACCAAATTTTGGTCGCAAAAATTCAGTTTTTGGGTATTATCGAGTTTCCTTAATCGACCCCTAAATGAAGTTGCCAAGCAGATTCTTTTTATGAATGAATATTTCTATTGATGGTTGTACCATGTACGAAACAAAGACAAGACAATGGGAGATTTGATCTTATTGCTTGAAATTATCTGAATTGGTTCGTCACATCAACTTAATTTGGAGGAAAATGACTTGATATCAAGTAAATAATTTAACAATTTCGGAAAGATAAGAATTTCTTTTGTCTGTGAAACCTATGTTGGTGCCAGGGGTTCATTTTTGACTTGCCTCATTTTGAGGCCATAAAATAATTTTTGCTTTCCGATCAAGGACAAAACAAAACAATACCAATATATTCAAAAGGTCATTTACAAGTGCTGAGGTTTTTATATAACTTGAAGAACATTGAGCGAAAGAAGTGTTTTAATAACAGCTCCATCAGTTCTAATTTTTATAATACTACTATCAAGTCTAAGAGGGTCCGTGTCACAAAAAAAAAAAAAACACGAAATTGGAGGTCTTATTTTCAAGACCTTTCTTTTTTTAAAAGACTTTTTTTTCAAAGAAACGTTTTATTGAAAGTACCGAAAAGTAAACATCTTACAAAGGCAATTGCCCGGTGGCTAAAATATTGGTAAAGATCCAGTATGATTTCCGAACATGCCGGAAATTTAACATTACACTTTTAAGTACGACGCGACTGTCACAATGATCGGACGTGTTGCAGTGCTATATTTAAAACTAAGTGATCGAAGTTTGATTTTGATTCGAAAAGGCAGTATGTGGACGATAGAGGTTCATTAAAGAGTTAATGATCGCGAGAACGCTAGTTTCTCCTGTGAAGTAAATTACCGGCAAGGTTGAGGTTTTATTTTACGAGAACAAGACCGAAAAAGAGTGAGTTAACATTCAGTAAATATACAAAAGCACCTCTAGATCTACGGACGGCAAACCGGCAAGCTGCTGCTTGAGCTCTGTCATAAAACTACGTGGAAGATTCCCCCTGCTGAAACTTATTTTTCTCAATTTAACGCTTTGTGTTAAATATTGAAAGCTGTAGCTCAGTAATAGGCAAGAAATAAGTTTTAGTTAACTGATTGAGGTTGAATTTTACTTATTGGGAGCAAGGCAGAGGGCACATGTCACCGTGACTGTTGACGTATGTTCTACCATAGTAATGTTTGGAGAATCAGTTTTTATGGTTTGAAGAGAATACTCTGGCGCTACAAATTAAAGAATGAAGTGTGCATCAGTAGTTACACGATCGGCTGCTGATTATCATGATCGTTCTCACGGTCTGGGTTTAACTGCAAGAACGCGTAGCTGCCGGCGGTGGAAGTCAATTCTTTAATGTGCTATAAAATAAACAGGTATACAAATCAAAATAAAACACGCGAAGAAGTATTGTTTTTGCGTTTTATAAAAAGGAGAGTTTCAAGGGCGAGAGAGGAAGTTTAACTCCAGGTCGATTTTCTTAAAACGAAAACTAAGGCAGCTGATTTCTTCCCTCTCTCGCTGAAATTGTAATTAATTTTACTAAGCTCTTTCCTATCAGCTTAGATCTTCACATTTGATTAAAATGACGAAATTTGGGCGAGATAACAAAAGAAACAAACAATTGAAGAAAGACACATGCAATATGGTGCGGTACACGAAAACGCGCACTTGGCTTTTCGCCGTCTGAAAACGAGTTCTTTTGTGTGTTCAATTAAATACCACACGGATCAAAGGCTTCAAAGATGAGATGTGTTTTGTAAAAACAATCGGATTAACTCTAGGGGATTTCATTCACATTCTTAAAGATGCAAGAACGATTTAACTCATGAAAAAGAAGATAAATGCCTAATAAAAACCGTTGTAGAACAAGGAGAAGGGAAATTAAGGAAATCGCTGTCACAAAAAGTGATTATTTTAACTCATTTTTGATAAAAAGAAAACTCTTTTATCAGTGTTTTTTGCAAGTTCGCACGTACTTATGAGATAATGACATTGAATTAACGAAACGAAACGGTTGAATGAAATGATTGAAACTTACCAGCAATATCGATTGAAAAGTAGGACATGGGGTATAGAATTTAACCTGGGCAGTGTCATCGTGCACGACATTTTTAAATTAAAGCATTTAATTTTGTCAGTCTCGTCATCAGGCGGACAATCAAATGAACCACGTATATTGTAAAGAAAATTCTCGCAAATGACGCATTCAGCGAAGAAAAACGCGAGCGAACAAGTTACAGCTGCTGTTGCTTTTTCCTCTAATTGGCTAAGATTCGAATCCAACAAGAGAAAGGAGCGCTAGCGCTGTAAACCAATCAATTCGAAGCAATCACGCGGGAAGACGCTCGCTTGCAAGCCGCAGTTGGTTGTGGTCTTGTTCGGCATTCGTTCTAAAATAGGAGCGACATTTACGAGCCAGTAACAAAGCGTAGAATTATCATTCACGAAATTACCTTTTAAAATTATTGTATATCATATCAATCATGAAACTGATTGCTGTCGCTACGCAAGAATCAGTTAAAAATCAAACTCTGGTGGTATGTGTGGCCTTGGACGTAGTGTCGCATTCCAAGTTGTTCTGTCTGTTTATGTAAAACATATCTTAACCCTTTGGCTACTAGAGATTTGGCCGAAAAACACGTTTTGAAGCTAGTTGAGGGGTTTTTTGGTCACTGTCGTTCTGTTTAAGAGCTAAACCTCCCTACAAACCCGTTTCCAGGTTGTACACTCCGCGGCCTTTTCAGCCAGGTGCAAAATAAGCGCTTGCAAAGTTCGGCATACGCAGAAAGCAACATTTCGACAGTTTTTGGGTTTAAAAGTAGCACAACAAGCTTTCACTTTCCGCTTTCTCTCCTTCCCTCTCTTTTCGCTTAATTTCCTTGCCTCATTTGTTTTTTTTTTTTTTCAACTTGCTGGGCATTTGGTAGGCTTTATTTTGGTAGGAAGAGTTTCCGAGAAACCTTTCATCATCTTAGAATTAGGTGCTCAGAAAGGTAGGT
>NC_090874.1:52820424-52832924 GCF_036669935.1 Montipora foliosa | reverse complement strand
GACTTGTGGATAAGTTTGCTCACTTGGACAATGCACCGTACCCCAAGGAAAGCCACAATTTTAAATTTATATAGTCTTAAGCCTGCTTTTAGGTTTTGATCGGGCTCTTTTAGTGGCTATTTTTTGTCGTGCAGTTTTGATGTCGCTTCATGCTATCGTACAACTCCCCATTGCCAAGTTCGCATGACACAGGAACTGGTTGATCGACGCAGTATTTAAATCCTTATGAACGTTATTTCGTGGTTGGAGCAGAAGCTTCTCCGCATTAATACCTGGATTACGTGAATTCAACACAAGATTGACGAAATGAGTAAGTTTGTCTGTGAAATGTTCATTTTATCTCTTCGATCGACGCTTTACTGCATGATGAAAACATCCACTCTACGTGAAAAGTTGACTTAATGATTGCTATTCAAAAAAGCGAAAGAATCACTGTTGCATTTTCATACGTAGTTAGAGATTCTCAATTCAGCAACGATAATATATAAAAAGAATCTTAGCATTTGACTTTATGGGTGTTGAGCGATTCGGGTAAGAGTGGTTTCGTTCATATGCATTCGGAAAATGTCCAGAACGCATGGCTGCTGCTCTTGGAGTCCTTCAGCAGTGACGGAAAAGAATTAAAAATTTGTCTCGTTAGTCGTTTTGCGTTGCCACACTTAGTCCGCTCGATCGACGAAATCGATGTAAACAGGCAATTAATTCACTCTACCTTTGTACTTTCAAAAGGTAATACATTCGAAACGTGCACGTGAATTATCTCAACTCTTAAGTCCGCCAGTACGATTTCAACTCCGTACACCTCTGCCCGCTTTTTCTTCGTAAACAGAAATTACTTTCGTAAACACATGAATGATGATAGCCAAGAACGGGTCTGTAAAAATGCACAGGCAGTAATTAATACGTGTTATTTGAATTTCAAGATCTTTTGTCGACTTCCTTTCATAACTATTCGATGACTGAAAAATACCGAAAATATTGAATTTCATTCAGGAATATTTTTCTATTTTATTGTCTCGTTCGGGTTCATTTGTTCACGAGAGAACCTTTTAAGTGCCTTTTCAGCACAGATATTGGCGGGGGATAAATATATTAAGTCTGAGGAGTATCTTAAATTAATATTGTTTCAGGAATAAGTCTTCAAAGGAATTTCCTTCATGTTTTTTAATCCTTTTTTAGACATGCCTCTGGTGACATCTTAGCTCCTTTAAATTTGATAGCGATTACTTGTACATCTAATCTAAGATTAAATTTTGTTATTCAAAGGAAGATAGCATTTATATTGCTATCACTTCCAACTTATTGAAAGGTGCAAAAACTAACTGAGAAAGATTGGTCCAAATGTTGTTTGTTCTCATTAGCATGGTGACATAATATCCACGTTATTTAAGGTGTAGATTTTAGTTAAAAGTGAATTCTAATGTTGGCTTTTCAAATGCATTAAAGTCAAACCTGATTTGATTAGCCTTTTACCAAGCATTAAGTATTATTGCTCCTCTTTAATGTTGTTGTTATACCATGAATTTTTATTCCAATCGCAGAGAAGGTTGTAGAACAGAATCTGTTTGTAGCATTTATGCCATACATATACAACAGTCATAGCTTTGACTGCACCCAGACTGGTGTCTGAGGCTCTTTGAAGCATAATAGAGAGATTTACTGTAGCATCTTGTTAATATGAAGTGGCAAATGACTTACGGCTGCTTTTCATACAGTACATGTATATGAGAATTCTCTTTTAACTTGTCTCTCACTTTTGACAAGTTGCTTGAGAGAAACCCAAAATTCTGCCTGATGTTTGCCATAAATGCAATGCTTAGTCTCTCTAATATTAATTAACTTAAAGTATGTATTTCCTCCCTTGAAAATCTGTGGTGAAATATAATCAAGCCCCGGTAGTGATGGGAATCAGCTGAGATATCGGAAATAGTCAGATTGACCCAAGCGATCGATCGTCAATTATAATCTGAAAATCTATTGATTAAAAAAAACATGCCGTCATGTTTGTTGTGGACAACATGAAAACGAGACAACGAGGAGAGGACCCTGGGAACCTACTTGATCTTCGCAAGCTGTTTATATCTCTTTTGGTTTCATCTACGTTTGTTACCTTTCTGATCGCAGCAAGTTAAAATGTATTTCCCGACCAGCTACTAATTTAGAATACTTTCTAAGAGAACCATTAAGGTAAGTATTTTCCGTATGAAATATGCACTGTCAAATGTGAAATAAATACAAAATGCAAAAGCTACATGTATCCTGGCGTTATCCTCACGAAAAATATTCCACATTTGCAAACACAACTTGTGCTTTTAGTAAAATATTCTCATATTCTCATATCCATCCTAACAACAGTGGCGCAAATATGCTGGAGTGTACGGTTTCCGCATTTTTCTCACGAAGGCAAAGTTTTCCTGGCCTTGAGGCCAATTCTCAGAGAACCGTTGCCAAAACTTCGTAACTCACAATTGCACTGAGTATGGAAAACGCGGAATAAAGTAAATTAAGAAATATACCGTACATAAAACTAAACAGCTCGTTTGGAAGTCTGTGGAAAGGCTGTTCCTTTAATTAGAGCTGTTTGCGATTGAAATTTTAACCTGAAAGCGCCATTCTACGCATGAAGCACAAAAGCAGCGGAATGCAGGAAAATAATATCTTAAATTAGATATAAAGGAAAGGACAGACTTTAATAGTTTCAGCAAATTATATTTGGATTTAATTTCTAAACAAGTACGTGACCTCTTTCCATTGGGAGTCAAGGTGGCTTAGTGGTTATCTATCGAACCTCCCACCACTGCTAGCCGGGGTTCAACTCTGGCCCCGGCTTTCATGTGGGCTGAGTTTCAGTTGATCTCAACCTGACTTGAGGGTTTTTCTCTGGGTGCTCCGGTTTTCCTCCCTCATCAAAATCAACTCACAGCTAATTAACATCTAGCTGTGGTGCTGTGCTCTGACATCAACATGGACTGTATAGCGGCAGCCAGAGGTGCCCTTGTATGCTGTCAGCCTGATATTGTGAGCTGCGCCCTTCGTAATTCAGTCCTCAAGACTGCAAGTAAAGGGTGATTAGCACTGCCAAATTATTATTATTATTTTATACACGTAACAATGACGCAAACAGTCGCAAACAGTTTGCGTTGGCTTGATCGTAAACAATGTCACTTTTTGCGTTTGTGTTTGCGATCCTGTTTTCCATATGCATGACTGCTTAAGGTAACTTGATCTCATGACATCGTAAGAAAAGGATACAAAAATATAAGTAGAGTTAGTTTTTGCATAATGTTCATTTTCTTATGTTGGAGTTGTTGTGAAGAAGAAGGCAGAGAGGAAGACAGTGTCAAGAGACGTCATCGATTCTGGGTCTGATACATTTTCGATGAGCAGCAACAGCTGCCGCATAGCCAGTATCAAATTATACTATCGGAACTGGCTCTTTGTGATCAAGAACTTTACTACAGGTATATTTGGTGGGGTATTCCCGATATTCATTAAATTCACACTGTTTTGAGGAGTATCCTCATTGCCACAATCGCACTTGGACACCATTTTCGTTACTTATACTTGCCTCTAATTTGTCAAAACGTATCACATGCACAAAAATATTGTCGATTGATCGCAAACAATTAGAAACAGTTTACGATTGTGTTTCCATATCTTTGTTTCCTCAGTTTTGCATTGCTACTTGTCGCCAACAAGACGTAACAATAGAAAATTATCTAACCCTTGCGTCTTGTTTGCGATAATCGGCGATAGGTTGGGGATGAACGTAAAAGTGTTTCCATTTACGCAAACTGTTTGAGATCAAGCTCTCGGAAAGTGCTTGCGATTGTTTGCTACGGAGTTCAATACGCATACATGGAAACAGCAGCCGAGAATTTCTGCATGATTTCACAGGTGATTAATTGTTCGTAACATGGTTTGGTTGAAACTGTAATCCGCGTTGGTTTCCTCTTCAGTTTTTTTTTTTCAACGTATCATTTTCCAAGGCAGAAAATTCCATAGAATCCACCTGAGAACGGGAGGGATGGTGGTAGGGACACCATGGAACCTTCAGACTCCAGTTTCCTCCAGGTACCCTAACATGTCAGTGTATACGGCCACATACCTTTAGGATCAGGTGAACTGTTGTGAAAGAGAAGCCAAGGCCTTCAAGGGAGTGCAAATGTAGAGCTGGAAGGCATTGCTTGTGCACCGACCTAACATCTGGATCAGATGGTTAGTCTGCCACAGTTGCTGTTCCTATGCCAAAAGTATCGCTGGAGAAATTCCTAGAAATGCCAGCACCAGCTACTGTAGTTGACGACTCAGCCAGATAGTGAGTAGCGATTGTGTCAATGGGTGACCAGACTACAGAAGGAAGAATGGACCAGGGAAATTGCCTCTCCTTAGTGCGCAATGGTGGGCTGGCCCTCCCAATGTGAAGGAAACAGCCCTTGCGGAAAGCGTCAGTTTTCGACGTCTTGATGGGTAGGGACTTGAATATATGACGGCTGGTAGGCCGAATCTACAGCTATGTCCCCAACCTATTAGTGAATTGTTGGAGAAAAACTGGACAAATTGGGTATGGTAAAATCTGGTTCTCAAAACACCAGAGTACCCTAGGATGCAAGCTGCCCGAAACATCCAACGGTCATAGCAGCTGATATCCAGAGATTGCTTGGTGGGCCGGAATGTTATAGTAAGCAGCCTCCAGGTCAAACTTAGCCATTAAAGCACTGTGACCATACTAGGCCACCATGCGAATCACATCATCGACATCTATGTATTGCAAGGAAAACCCATTGGGGTTCATCATACTGTGTCATTAACACTAAAACCCTGTAGGAGAGAAAAGTTGACGTTGAGCCTCCATTTGCCAGGCTGACCCTTCTTTAGTATCACCCCAAAGCTACATTTACTAATATGAAGGGGCTGCAGGGGTGGAGACTGGGAGGGCCCAGCCACCCTACCACAAGAGACCTCATTGGCCAGGTATTCATCCACCATCTGGGGATGCAGGAAGGCTGAGGGCTTGTTAACGTTTGGCTTACTTGAGCTAGTGCCAGGGGTAAAATCTAGTCTGAAGCCCCTACACAATCCCTCTAAAACATAGGCTACCCTGCCTTGATTGAGGTGATTCTTAAGTTCCATCACAAACTTTTCCAAGCATATTGAGGTGACCATCTCTACCGGTGGGTTTCTGGACAGGACTAGAATAGGTTGTACAGTGACTAAAATAATGACAGGTCAGCCAAAAAGCTCATTGACTTGAGTTGATGCAAAGACAAATGGACATTATATAGTGCTTCACTAGTTCTTCCTAGATTTAACCCTGTCAAGAGGGAGGGACGGACGGTGCATGTGATTGGCATGTGGGCTGTGCCCTGGAGTTCCCTGGGCAGGCCATGGCACTGTGATTGCCAGCACAGTCACTGCTGCGATGGGCATATTTGCGCGAGGAATAGGGTACAAGCATTTGTCTTGGTTCCATAACTTGCAGACAATTTCAGTGGCAGAGCCAACTGTTTCAGGTATATCTCTGTGGCTCCTTGAAGGTGAATGAGCTGCTGCCTCTACCACATGAAAGTTATAAAGTTGAACATTAATTTATAGATGACCAGTTGGTGAGTTTGGTAGCCACTGCATGTTCCTAAATGCTTGGCCATACATTAAGCATGCGCGCCCAGCAAATTGATGATAGGTCTGGACTTTGGGAAGGCCTTTGACAATGTCGATCACAGCGTTCTTCTCTCAAAGCTGAAGCTATACAGTGTCAACTGTTCTGCTGGTTTAAGGACTACCTAACTGAGCATACACAAAGGGTGATTCTTGAGGGTGCATCCTCACGTTGGTCTCCTGCAACCACTGGCGTTCTGCAGGGGAGAATTTTAGGCCCCCTGTTGTTCACTTTGTTTATAAATGATCTGCCGGAAGAAGCAGCTGACGGTGTGAAAGTTGCACTCTACGCCAATGACACCAAGCTTTATCGAAATGTCTCGTCTCCAGAATGTTCACTGTTACATCATACAAGACACTCCATCAAATATGCATGACTGGTTGCAGTGCACTACTATTAGATTTAGTACGTCCAGATGTAAAGCAAAAACTGTGACTAGGCACAACCTTGACACACATCTCAGAAGAAAAAGATCTTGGTGTCATTATAACTGTTACGTTCTCTTGGGACTCACACATCCACACTATCACTGCAAAAGCAAACAAGATTCTTGGTCTGCTTAAACGGACGTGTTCCCTGCTTATTGACTTCTCTGTAAGGCGCTCCCTCTATATGTCTCTGGTCAAGTTTCAGCTGTGTTACACCACCCAAGTCTGGTCACCCACTTACGTTACTCTGAATGCTAAGGTGGAACAGGTGCAGAGACGTGCAAGCAAGTGGATTTTACACACGCACAAATAATTATTAGACAAAGGAAAATCTACAACTGTCACTCTTACAAGGGATTGGGTTTTAATGGATATTGAAGTGTGGCTCTATAAACTGCGGGTATGGATATGGAATTTGGTTCTTATATTTTACACGTATACGGTATTTACCCGTGTATAATACGCGCCCATGTATAATACGCACCTCAATTTTGGACGGCATTTTGAAAAAAAATAGTTAGTGCAAAAAGTAAAACTAGTGTGAAAAAGTCCATTTCCTGGATAAGAAAATTTGCTCCGCTACATACAACAGTAAAGTAAATAAGCCTATGTAAAGTGTTTAAAAACTGAAACCTTTAACTTGTAGTCACAATCGAACAGCACTTCTCTTGCACAAGATTCGTCATCGACAAGTTCATCTTTTTGTCCGTCCACAAGATCGTCTTGTGTGTTATCAAGGTTTTTTTACTACTCCATATTTGACAAAATATGACTCAATCATCTCTTCAGGCAGAACTGAGGTCAATCCGCCAAGAATTACTGCTAAATTGGTGTTTTCTCTGCTGCTTTCATGCTTTCAGTCACACAAGCTTCGAAATCATAAACAAGCAGGCTTCTTCGTCTCCCCAGTCCCAACACGTGGAGCACGCCAAACTCTTCATTCCTTCGGCATCCATTCGGCCTTTCTCTTGGGCATCGCTGATAACCCTGTGTTTGTTTTCAACTTTAGGCATCATTTTCCTCTTGAAAATCACCATTGGTCTTAATTTGGTCCATCACCAGCACGCGCCAACAAAACAGTTGCGTGACATTAATTTTCTTCTCTTCGGCGTAATGTTGATCATTCGGTTCCGTGGCATATCGAACATCAGTGGCATTTTGTCCATATTTCCAGTAACATGTAGTGGGTAGTTGTGTTCTTTGCAAAGTTTTTTAATATAACAGTGTGAAATAGGATGATCTTCAGCGAAATTAACAGCGTTATTTATCAGACCGGCATCGTAAACTCTGGGGAGTTTTGTGGCCATTTTGATGTTTCAGTTTATCGCTCAAAAGTGAAGGCTATGTTGTTCAGTTTTTCATTTAAACAGTACTAGTGGATCTTGGTCAAGCCTTTTACTTTTCAATCAAAAACCAATGCGTCTTTGTTTTTATGCTAATGAGGGTCGCATGTTTAAAACAATGGATTCCGTGTATAATACTTATCTCAATTTTCGGAGCTGTTTTAGCGGAAAAAAAGTGCGTATTACACATGGGTAAATACGGTAATAGACCTTATTCATAAATGGCGGTCACATTTATAATCCTTTTGTCCAAGTGCAAATTAGCCTACCAAGCCTCATTTTAGAGCAAGAATTCTTTTCAATTCACTGTATGGTATCTAGGCTTGGTAGGCTAATTTGCACTTGGACAAAAGAATTATAAAAATGGTGACCTCCATTTGTGAATAAGGTCTATGTAATGTATAATTAATTTTAATATTATTATCACTTACATGTAAAGGTGCAATTCTCATTTTGATTTTCCTGTTTTGACAATGGTCGTGCTACATGTGAGTCTAAAGTGTACATGTACAAACTAATCAGTGCTATTCACGTATTAGTGCTATTGGTTTCAGTTGCATTGTAAAGTACTTTCGTTAAAACAGGTTACTAGAGTTTATAGATAATACTTTTGTTACATGGGCAATAGGGCTTTCATTCTGATTACTTACATGTAGCTGTGCTATTTCTGGTATACTGTAGTTTTCACAAAGTGATGTATCGGTGTGGCTGATGCGTCATGTATTGGGCAAACTGACTCCTTGCTTGAATGAACTGGGCTGTATGTTATTTGCATATTTTGAGGATAACGAGTGTATTTAAGTACAACAGTGTACTGTCAGTAGATTATCAGGGCTTCTCAGACACTCCTCAAACACAACTCCACATGATATTTTGCAGATAGTCTGGTAATTACAATGAAAATAAACTTATACCACAGGATGACAATCCTAAGGATGGGAGAGCATGTGACGTCACGTTGTTTTGAGACAGTTGTAATGGCTGATTCAACTGATCAAGGAAATTGCTCCATAAAAACTTCAAATTGTGATGTTTCTTTTCGAAAATCCATTTTCAGATTTTTGATCAAATTCCAATGATCAATCACTCCTGTCCCAATCATATGGGGGTGGCAAAACCTGTCAATGAGTGAAGCTCAAAAATTGAGCAGAATTTTGAGCTTGAACTACTCAGTGATTTCATCTGGAACAGAATTTGGAGAAATCTGCATTATTTTGTTACTTTATTCCCATGTGATTGAATGGAAATACAAACTGATGGAAAAATCCCAGTATGAGGTTTGCATGGGAATCCGTCAGTCGTGACTCCAGTCACACGTAAAATTAGCATATATGCCCCACTTGCAACATGGCATATCTCTGCTGACCAGTACAGAGATTAGCCAGGCAGGCTCCTCTTGTCATGCACAACAGGGTTTGAAATTAACGCATTGACTCCCGGGGGTTCCCCATTGACAAGTAGAATTGTCTGGCAAAAGATGTAATGTTTAAAAAATGACCAGCAGTGTTTTATCGGGTTTAAAAACACGAGGGGTAGCGGAGTGTTTTTAGACCTAGTAAGACATGTGAACGGCTTAAAAAACATTCCACAAAGAGCGTGTTCCTCTGGACTCAAAACAGTAATTCAAATTGTGAGAGGTGAATATTAGCATACCAGAAAAACAAGCTATGCGTTATTAGTATTCTTTATATAAAGAATACTAATGAGGAGTGTTTTATCAGGATATAAAGCTCATACACGTGACATTTTATAGGTGTTTTGATAGGCTGTTAGGCTCATGAATTATTAATGAGTTTTTTTAAAGATGGTTTAGGCCCCTTTGGGTGTGAAAGGGTTAACAAAAATAATCAAGTCGCAATTTTAAGCCTTGCAAATTAATAATAATGAAAATATTATTATTCATTTTATATGATGTCTCAAGGCCTTACATAATTATACATGTACGGCCTGTAGACAGGTATGTGTAGGATTAATAATGTTAATAGACTTCATGATTAGAGTGTAATGTGAAGTGCTAGGTTTCTACCCCATATGAACCATGTGAGCATTAGCCCTACTAATGGAAATGGGCCCACACAAGTACAGGGAAAAAACTCTGACCAGGTTGGGAATTGAACCCACGACCTTTGGATTAGATTACCGCTGCTCTACTGACTGAGCTACAAGGTCAGATGGGAGCAGGCCGTGGGAACTGAAGATGTTAAAGTCACGGCAATGAACATGTACAAGTACAAGGAAGGATTACGTTTTTGCAAATATTGGCCGTGTAGCACTTATATTTGAACAGACTTAACTGATTAGAGTGTAATTGAAGTGCTAGGTTTCTAGTTATATGAGCCATGTGAGCGTTAGCCCTACTAATGGAAATGGGCCCACACAAGGACAGAAAAAAACTCTGACCAGGGTGGTAATCCCTCAAAAACGTTTACAAACGTAATCCTTCCTTGTACTTGTACATGTTCATTGCCATTTTAACATCTTCAGTTCCCACTGCCTGCTCCCGTCTGACCTTGTAACTCAGTCGGTAGAGCAGTAGTGATCTAACCCGAAGGTCGTAGGTTCAATTCCCACCCTGGTCAGAGTCCTTGTGTGGGCCCATTTCCATGAGTAGGGCTAATGCTCACATGGTTAATAATGTTAATAGTTTGCTGGGGTACATGTATTTTGGTGTTTAAGTTTTCCTGTTAACAATGAATTACGTTTTTTTCAACTTTAGGCTTTTCCTCTGAAATTGATGAAGATTACGAGAAAACAAGGTTTCACATTGTGGGAAAATATGACAGAGTGAGTTTTATTTCATTCAATCCACACTTTTTGATCCTCCGCAAGAAATACAAGGACGTTGGTGATGGTATGGTCATGGTACAGTTCTACCTTAAAAAAAACAATTACAGAAATTGGCTGTAGCATGCTTGAAAAGTGTGCTTGAGTGCACTTCATTAAGAAAAGCTTTTGTTTTGGATGGCACTCTTTAAACAATAGAATTTGCACTCTCCAACTCAACAGTGTAGTCAGTTACCTTTTGGTGAGATATGAGTAATCTTGATTGTACAGCAAGTTATTAGATGATATTAACCCATCGTAATGCCCCTCAGGTGTCCTAGGATGCCCCCAGTTGACGGGTAAAATCGTCTGGCGTTAGAGAAAAATCTGTTAAGTTTCACTCTAAGGATTAAAGGGTTAATGAGGGAGACATACAGCTGTAGGTTTTGACTGATTTATTCGATTCACTCCTCAGGCACCCTAGGTTGTGCCCAGTTGATGAGTAATGTGGTTTGGCATTAGACAGAGTAAATTATGTTGAAGTGTCACTCCCAGGAGTCAATGGGTTAATGAAGGTGGGGGGGGGGGGGGGACATAGAGCTGTAGGTTTTGACTGGTTAATCCATTCACTCCTCAGGTGCCCTAGGATGCACCCAGTTGACGAGTAAAATTGTCTGGCGTCAGACAGAGTAAAATCTGTCAAGTGTCACTCTCAGGAGTTAATAGGCTGATTTAGCAACAGAACGGGAACGTCAGTGGCGACGGTGCGCGCAGAAAAAACACCAATGAGAATTCAGAATAGAGTAGACTCCACTCTTTTCTTCTCTATTCTAAATTCTCATTGGTAGTTTTGCTGCTCGCAACGTCGCCACTGACGTTCCCGTTCTGTTGCTAAATCAGCCTAATGGGTTAATGGAGGGAACAACGTACAGTGTAGTTTTTTGACTTGTTAACCCATTGATTCCTCAGGCACCCTAGGAGGTGCCCAGTTGACAAATGAAATTGTCTGGCGTTGGACAGAGCAAAATCTGTTAAGTGTCACTCCCAGGGGTCAATGGGTCAACAATACCATTATTTATAGTAATTTTAAGACTTGTTGTTTTTAGGGTTATGATGAAAATGCAGAGATTGATGACTGGGAGGATGCAAACTTTTTTGTTTACAAAGTGACTGATAGATATGGATTTCTCCAGTAAGAACCCTTTGTTTCACTTTCTCCTTGCCTTTTGAATTTTGCAGCCGCTGTGCTTTTTTCTACTTTGTAGCTAATTAATTGACTGATTTGATTTTTTTTTTAAAGCAAAAATCAGATAGCAGAAGAAAAAGATGAGAAGGTGTGTATGGGTGTCAATAAACTACATATTAAACTGTACAATAATTATTATTGTATCATACAGTTTAATATGCAGTTTGTGCTGTTGGACGCAGTATTATTTTATCTATGTACCCCTGTACAGCGCATACATTGTATGTGTAGAAACTTGTTCATTTTGAAGATGTACTGTAACTTAAAGTGTTTATGAAGTAAAAGAAAATGGTTAGTTATTGGTGCTTATAATAAGGGCCTTTTAAAATGAAGAAAGAGTAGTGTTTGCATTTTAAAACTAATTTATCCTGTTTGGGTTCACAGATGATAACTACAGTGTTTATATGTTTTACATTATGCAAAAAATGAGGAAATTGATTAATAAGTGACTATATCAACCCAATGCAACATTTAACTTTTTTTTTCACTTAACAGCTTCTGACTTTAGAGAGAGAGAGAATCCAAAAATGGGTTAAGATGACAAAGAACTGGGACAAATACATACGTGGAGAAAAGGTACATTGTAACTCAGAAGATGACAATAACTGGTCTGTTAATTGATAAAGAGGCTTATCCCATGAGTATTGAAAGTAAGACATGAGGTTTTCTTTGTTTTATGCACTGCTGTTATTGTTATACTAAAATGCATGTACAGTATCATAAAAACTTGTGTATAAGCCCATCTTTTTGCCGAAATATTGGGCTCAATACCGTGGGTGCTGCTTGTATATGAGACCATTGCTTTCAGAGGGAGGAAACTGGGGAAGCAGGGATGGCACAGTGGTGAGAGCACTCGCTTCCCGCTAGTGTGGTGCTGGTTTGATTCCCAGATCCGGTGTCATGTGGATTGAGTTTGTTTGATCTTTACTCTGCTCCAAGAGATTTTTCTCCGGTTTCCCCTCTCCTCAAAAACCAATTTTATGATTTGATTTGATTTCATTTGTGCACTACCCCACAGGCTATTCATCTTTAAACATCATCGTGTGAAAATGAAGCTCTAT
>NC_090874.1:52805424-52815424 GCF_036669935.1 Montipora foliosa | reverse complement strand
ACAATAGTTTGTAATAATTTTTTGACGTGTCATTTGTCTAAACTGGCTCACTTTTGGCGATTTTTTATGCAGCTGAGTAACCATACATTTGACCTCAACATGCAGGAAATGCTTCTGCTGGGATAACAAAATTTAAGACTTGGTGTTGAGGGTCCACCTTAGCAGGCTTTTTCCTCATAGTACACTGATCCAAGGTTTAAGAAAGAAAAAAAGACGTACTGCACAACCGTTTTCTCGATAATACCGTCTTGATAAGAATCTTGAGATTTGAAATTTACCCAAAGATTTGAAAGTTGCCTATACGTGAAAGATTTGATCAGAAATGCTCATTTATGCATTCTCCTAAACGGTTTTTTTTTTTGCAAAACAGTGCGATTTTTGTAACACTCGGTATTGTAACTGGTCTTTACAACTTACACATGTACAGTGTACATGTATTATTAAAATTTTAAGTAGCCAGCTCAGAAAAGAAAGAAGTCAGCCGTTTATGAGAAACTTGAATGCCCAATTTCATGTGTGCGTGTTTAGTCCAAAGACCTATGCATAATAATTATAATCTATTTCTTTTAGGATGCTTTTTGGGCCTTGTCAGCTCTTCTCACTGACAAGAAGCATGCAATGCATGGTAAGTGCATGTACCTACTCTAGACAGAGGCAGTTCAAGATGGATAATGGAAGTTAAATAGGCTTTACGACCTTGTTTCGATTAACATTTACCATATACTCTTAAGTAGATGTTAACCCCCAGGTAGCCTTTTATTTGATGAGGCAGAACTGACTTGTTGTTTCGAGGGAAGGGATAGCGTTGTGGATGTGTTGGGACCACCCTAATCCTCCAAAAGACGCTTAGTCTCTAAGCGAGGCTGAGCAGGGCTTACGCCTTCACGGTTTGAAATACCATCTCCTCGCAGGTTGTTCTGTTCACAGAAAGTCAAGTGTTATTCACGTACTAATGTGACTCATTTGACAAAGCAGAACTGGCACTTCTTGTTTCATGTACTAATTTGATCTTGCTACGATATTATCTTCACAGGTTTTTTTGTTCCTGGTTTTCCAAAGCTGCTAAGATTTCAAGAACATCACGATAGGATTTTAAAGAAACTTTTGTCAAGACTTTTTAAGAATTTAGTAAGTGTTTGATATAAAAGGATTAAGTTAACTTTATTTTTATCGCAGTAAATCAGGGGCTTCATTAGTTGCCTCCTGGCGTGAAAAAAGGTGAGGTTAAACTGGACTCAAAGTAATGATCGCGCAAGTGCCATGCACTGGTGTAGAGTTGACTATTTCTCGTTCGGATGCAGTTCACTAGTATCTTATTATTATTATTTTTCATTTACTTAGGAAAAAGAAGGATGCCATTCAAGTCTTTACACTCTTAAGTGGTTTATGCAGTGTTTCCTCGACCGAGTACGTAGTCTTTGTTACTTTTGTTGATTTGGTTCATCCAGGAAGAAGAAAGGGAAGGGTAACCCATTCGCACCTCAAACGCCCTAGGACGCCCCCCCTCCCTTATCCCTTATCCCCCCCGCGGGGGGAAGAGTTGACTATTTCTCGTGCGAGGGACGGGCGAAACGACAACGGAGAACTCAGGCAGGATCTCCTTAAGACAGGCCAAATACAAAACATAGGAGGAGACTAGTCGGCTATTGTTGGAGTTTAATTTGAGACCCGAGTAGAAATCTATTTGTCTCAAGGAGGAGCCCATCAGATGGAAACTGTATCTTTTATACTACGTAGGCCTCGGAATCAACCCTCTCTTGAATTAAGTTACTAACTTAAAAAACCTCTCGTGGGGGTTTCGAGATCAAAAGCCCAATCAAAACAGAGCTATGAGAGTGCTATTGTTTTACGTCATATAACCCAAAAAACACGCATCACGTTGGAACGTTTTTTTTCTTGGCGTTTCTCCGTGGAAGTAGGGGGCTTAAGCAAGCGCGTTTTTGAGACACGGACGGCAACCCGAAGTAAGCTGTTTTCCCTTTTAACTTGTCTTCACACAACCACATTTATATTGCTAAGTATCTTTTCTCCATTAGAGATGATTAGTATAAAAATCTGGGAGACATCACTGTCCCGGCTCACGAAATGTTCTTTTCCGGTTGCCGTCCGCGTCTCAAAAACACGCGTGCTTAAGCTCCCTCATATGACAATTTTCGCGGGAAAAACCGTTCTAAAATTAGATATACTCGGGAAAAGGTTGACTCAAGGAATAAGTGCCGATAGAGGCTCCATTTGATGGGCTCCTATCTCTAGATCAGGATGCGCATCCAGCCCATTATCCAACATAATGCTTCAGTGAACAATCCTCTTAAAAAGGTAATTTGCCCCGTAAATGAAACACAGGTTGTTCAGGCTAACGTCCTCGCGCGAGGATTACTTTGTGAGAATTCGTATACTGCTTGCGTAGCGTGGCACGTGACGTGTGATAATTGTGAGAGTTCGAATCCTTTTGTGTCCTGCAGACACCATTTACCCTGACGCTAAGATTGTGGGACATTTTCATGCTGGAAGGAGACCGATTGCTGACTGCGATGGCTTATAACATCATGAAAATGCATCGAAGTGAGTGTTTTAATCAACCTCGACTCCTTACAGTAACCATGTAGCTATCGTTCGGTTGTTCTGTAGCGGAGAAAGATAACAGCACGGTTTGAATACCCTGCGAACAGTCAACAGAGCCTTTCTTAAACCTAAAGGCAGTGTTAAAGAATGACTTTTATGAGTTAAAACTCAGTACATGTAGCATTTTCATTAATGGCTCTTAAGCCATACGAAAAGAAAACTGTACTTTTTGCGCTTATACAGCGATTGGTCATTCATTTGCAGATTTGTTAAGCCTTAACCAAAGAGGTTCTTTGGTCCAAGCACAAAAGCACATAATTAAATTAGCCGATTATCACTAAAAACGAATTGGTGCATTCAGCAAAGCGTAGGAAAACGTGCTAGAGTTAATCACAACGAGGTTGACTTTTGCCCCTGATTAGTTGATTGGCAATGTAATGCGTAATTGTCAGCCAACCGCCAACCGTATCTGAAGAAATAAGGAATAGCACATTTACTTCCGGCTGGAAAGAGCCTTTTTGGCTTCCACTATCGCACTAGACCAGTCAAATGCTAACTATTGCGTTTTTACGTTCCACTTTAGAAATTTTTGTCAAAATGGGGCTGGAAGAAGTTGTCCAGTTTCTTCAAGAAAAGATGCATGCCTACCCGTACGATGACGATGAAGTTATAGACATGCTCCAAGCCACCATGTTCGAGTTAAAACGTTTGGGACTAGACACACCGCCAGCGCCTTCCAAGGAGGAATTCCCATCCCTTCCACCCGGTGCATCGCTTAAACGAGGCGTCTTTCAAACTGCATCTGCGCGTGCAAGGAAAAATAAGGAAAAAGACAAAATTATCCACGTTCCTATGGATAGACCGCCGTCTCCTGCTTCTCCGGAAATTTCTCCACTTCGTGGGGTCCCGACTAACTTGTCTCATTCCCCTCATATCAATCGAAGCGTGACCTCAGTGTCGACATTCGCTGAAACCCCGACGGAACACCGAAGTCAGGCTTCGGTTTCTACGATAATCGAAATTCAACGCCATCCTCCTCACGGGTTGCGAAGTCCGCCGAGATACCGAGAGGACCCGAGTAGGCGCATTGTACAAGATGACGCGCGTTGGTTGGACCATCGGAAGAGTGACGGACATAGCGTGGATGTTTTACGATATCAGTCCCCGGACAACAAAACGATGTTCCGATCCGAAACTGTTCTTTCGTCGACGGATGGCTCTGTTGACGGTAGCGTTCGGCGGAAACCAGTCACCGACAGTGCGTACAATACAATGACGACATTTCGACCGATCAACGGAGACGTGGATGCGCTTGTGATGGCTTCTAAGCCTGGCGGCTCGCCGATTTGGAAACATCACACGAACGATCATCAGGTCACTTTAACTTTTGTTTAATGATGTACAGAGAAAGATAAAAGTGAAAAACGGCAGTTTTAGCGCGCTTAACTGGAAAATTGTGGGAAATGCCAACGGGATCCTCCCATACCCTCCCCCCAAAAATGTAGATAGAGTATTTCAGGCTCCAAGAAGGTGAAGTTGCATTCTCTTCCATGTCGTTTGACTGGATTAGGCCAGCACAATTGAATTTGGGAATTCTACATAACCCGAAGACCGTCGAGTACGAATCACAGGCTTAAAGGCTGGAACCATATTCAGTAAGACTGTTGGTAGCGCTTCACTTTTGCTGCGGTGTTTAAATGTAATTATTGTTTATAGCAGTTCTTAATTATTGTATTAAAATTACTTTCTGCTTTATTAATACAATAGTAATGGAGTAACGGGAAAACGTAGTATTCTCAAATTATCTTACGGCTAAAGAGAGGTTTTCAATTTAGAGAGTACATTTTCGTACTGGTTTGGTTTCGAAGTGCTAGACGAAGTGATTAGCTTAAAAGGCTGGCGCCAAGTTTTCATCAATTTGTAATTCGAAGCCAAAGCTACGCTAATTGTGATTGCCTCGCCTTTTTCCCGCGCTTAATGTCGTCTGCACAGATTTGCCTTGCGTCATGATTGGCTCTTTTCATTGTCTGCGTTAACTTGTGATTGACCGAAGGAATTTCGGTTTCGTGTCCATGATTGAAAACCGCTCTATAGCACAAGGCACCGTTATGTAGAGTCATCAAAACATACGAATACAGGCTGGTAATTTTAATGATTTCATATAACTCTGTTTAATAACCTAAAAATGATCATAACTATTTTAACACAAATTTTATCGTAGAGATTGAGAATATCATGCAGGATGCATTTTCTTCCTTTTAAAAGGTAGTGCCATGAAAGGATAGCGATTTATACGATCGGGACTACAGATTTAGATTGGGAAATTTATCATTATAATTATACATTGTAAGAATGGATTATGGTTTGCTTTCGTTGATTGCTTTGCAGTATTTTTATCGCGAGGTTTCACTTATGCCTCTAATCGGGAATGTTCAACGTTCAAAAAGAACACTTGCCGAACTGTAAATAAGTCATTGAAGTTTTCCAAAATTCGTATTTTAATTTACCCTATGTGATTGTACACTGCAAGGAAACTTTTATTTTCCATATTTATTTACAATTCCTCTGAGACACTCAGCTTGCAATTTCTAAGACCTCGTTGCATTAAATAATAACGAACTAGTAGTCGAACGGCTAAAATTGTCGATGCTAATCAGATCCTGTGATTTGACTTTGTGTACTCTTCTTTTTAAATAGCATCAAGTCTTTATTTTTTTACAATACAACGCAGGCAATTTAATGTTTTTATACAATGTTGAATTTTTAGTTGAACAGAGGAGGTGAGAACTACGCAATATTAAATAGACAATACGGAATGCTTCTCGACTTTTGATCTGTGTTAGTACCAATGTTTGTTTTTTTGCATTTACTTCTTAAATGTGACATCCCAGTTTTCTTGCGATTGAGGGGTGTTTGTTCAATATATCTGAAGTTATACTGTGATCATCATGGGTACGCCTTATTGCCCTAATATATATATAATTTTCACATATTCATAATATATTCCATAGAAAGCCGTCTTTCTTTTCTTTTGTGATGCAACAAAGGAACACGATTTTACCGATATTTCCTTAAAGAGTACTGAATCATTGGCTCGAAAACTTAAAGTAATTAATTTGATCGAAGGGTTGGTACAACCCACAAACGCTAATTTTCCCCGTTTTACAACCTCACCCTTCAGACGACAGGTAATTAGTGAGGTAGAGTCTTATAACGTTACTTTCAAATGCTGAATTCAATCCCAACGCTGCAATATAAACTAATCGCATTTTAAAGCATTTCTGGTCTCTGACATATCCTTCACCAACAACGAAGGAAAGTGTCTAGTTTGCGTGTTCTTGTCAGTACCTTTGCTATCTGCACTTCTGGTTTTCTACTAGCCTGTCCTTTAAAAGTGAGATTATCTAAACTGTCTTTGTGCGTATTTTTTTTTTTCTGCTTAATGAATTGATGTAAGGCACTTGCTGGGAAGCTCTTAGCGGCCACAGAAGCTAACCGCGAACACCTGCACCATTTTTTTTTCTTTCCATACTGTCTTGGCTAAAGTAGCTATATGAATACTCAACTTCTATTTTGGAGACAATTTCTGCACTTTAGGACCTTTTGAGGTTTCTTGACAGACTCGACGACGCATGCTCAGTGGCACTCGTTGCACGCCTCTTCACCTGGGGGCTCAAATAACCACTGGACCACGCTAGGAGACAAGGCAAGTGTACTACATCACGCACGTTCACTTAACCCTCTCTCGTAGCACAGGGTCTTAGCTCTTTAAACGAGTAACCAATTTTACTAACAGCCAGCGAGTTTCATTGGTTAGTCGCTTTTCATGTCATTTCGAATTTTCTTTGAGATTATACGCGCGCTTATGGCAGACTTGAGTGATGTAAAGTAAAGTTCGGCAGACACTCGAGATCACACCGATTTAATTTTCCTCGTTTCAGTCGTTGGCTGGCTTTACATTTATGATTAGTTTTCCGTATTTTACCGCCGTTTCCTCCTTTGTCGTTACATGACAAAGTTGTTCAGTTTTCTCTTTTATCGGGACGAACTGATTTAATAGTTTTAAGTAATATAACAAAGTTAAGGGTGTTCTTTTATGATTTTTTCACGAGCTCTATTTTTTTTCTCCCTTTTCTTTTTTCAGAATTCCAGTCGGCGGAGTCTGCGCACTAGCGGCACCGGAAGTCAATCGAGTATAAGCAGCGTGAACAGTCAATTCAGTTTGCAAAATGTCACGTGGGAAGCGTCCAAGACCAATCTTTTCGGTATCACAGAGCTGTGAAGCGCGTACTGAGCTCCCAACTCGTGACCAAACGGATATATTGAGAGTGCGATTGAAGGCTTCCGGTGGAAATCTTTTATTTTTAATAATCAGGAAGTCAATTCCATTTGAAACCTGAAGCTCCGAAGACAACATGGAAATCGCGCATCCTAAGATCCCCCCCAAATCTCGGAAAATGAAACATTTTGAAATGAAGGGCGGCAACGAATAGGGATGCCTTCGTCTTATCAGTATTCCTGGATGCTCTTTGTTTGCATTGACTAGTCTGATCTTTTAAGTGTTATACCCAGGGCACCAGAAAGCGCTGTCCAGGAATTACAGAAGGCAACAGACAAGTGATCCCCGTTCGTCGCTGAAAAAAAGCCAGCGCTGAAGCTTTTTTTCATGTTGGTCATTTTTCCTACCGTTCGATGCAATGCGGGTGATTATCCTTTTGGAGGTCACGAAAGACCTTCTTCCCTTCCCCTTCCCTGGTAAAAGGCCTGATACTTAGATAATGGGATTAATAATTATTTATTAAAACTTTTGCAGAGATTTCGCCGAGTCTGAACGTAAAATGTCTAGTATCTTGCAGACAAAAGTACTTTGTTGTTAAAACACTTTGCAGAGTTGACAATTTTATTCATTGGCGTTCACCTTTTTAATCTCGCCGCTTTTTAATGCAGCTCAGTCTTAGCCTCTTTTGTCAGTTGTATTTTTAACTCGGTTATTATAGTCACAGTTATTCTAATTTTGATTTCTATAAGATTATTTTGTATTGATTGTGAAGAAGTTGCCTAAAATATGGTTTATTCGCTGGACAGATGTCTGTCACAAGATGCAATTATCCGCTCCTGAAATCTTGTGACCTTTTTGTATTTCAACCTTGTGTTATTTAAAGCTCACCTGACATAACAAGTAAACGTTGTACACTTTTAATACCCCCTCATTCCCTTTCTTTTGTAGTGAGTGTGTTGAAATTGCTTAAAATGAATTGTTCTTGAAAAACAAATTGTTGGGGACTTCTCCGGACTCGAGTTACCTTCATTGAGCTGGGGTTAGCCTGCTCGCCCCTAGCCCCTCCTACGAACACACTCTAGGAGACACCCCTTCCCCTCGCGTGACCAAGCCTAAGAGTGTCTGCGTGGGAGGGTAGCTCGCCCCACGAAGAGAGAGAGCCTGTTTGCGGGCTAAATTGGAGTACATATTCAAAGATACTCGAGTTTCAGACTTTCTGACCCTTCAATACGTTTGTCTACAAAATTTGCACCTCAAAGAACAGTAACGTTAAGTTGCAGAGGGAGAGAATCCAAAAGTGCCAACGCATCTCTGACACGAAATTCTTAGATCCTTGACACGAGTGCTTTATGTCTTCTTTTATTGCGAAACTCGTTGACGTCACTATACCGAAGAGAAAGAGACAATATCGTACTAGTTACAGTATCGATCCAAAAAACGGTATCGGTCCATCTTGTTGTACGATTTATAAACGAAATGCTGCGTTTTCCTATACTTTAGCTGTTGATAGATTATAAAATGCTGTAATGTTTGACTGCGTTTTTCACATTGCTTGTCCGAGTCGACAGTACTTGGCAATAGGTCAAGGCGTTGTTTAGAAAGGTTTCCTGGAAAAGTAATATTAGGGACGGAGGATCGGGGATCGTGGACTAATAATATGATAATGATAACAACAATAAGAAGAAGGAGAACAATCGGGATGAGAAATGCATTCTCATTGATGTGGATATACCCTCTGATAAGTCCAGTCCCTCTTATGAGTCCATCAGATTTTCAGAAAGATAGAAATCACCACAGGTGAAGACAACGAAAATTCGATCTCGTAAACAGCCAGTGAAGACCAAGTTTTCTTGTACACAAAATTATACTTCTTGGTATTCGTGGTTATTTCCCCTCGTTCATCATATTTTTTTTTTGGTTTTTTAAAGAGTGGTTATAAACAGTCTTCGGCTGCCCACGGTGGCACTTCAAGTAGCTCGAGTAGGTCACCAGTTGGTGACTACAGCCGGCTGAGGAATTATCAACAGGAAAATGAAGAGGCACTTCAAAAGGGCCATTCACATTAGCAAGGGACGGTCAATTTAACACCGGGGTTTGCCTGCAAAATGTGTTGTGATGTATTGTCACGTTATGTGGAAATTTACTCCCTTTTTGATGCAGTCTCTGGAAACAATGTGGTGTATTCCATACTTGTACTTGTTCTTGTTTTATTAGAAAAAGCTGTAGTTTGGCTTGTCATCATACTCGATCCTTGATCATGGATCCTTAATCCTGGATCCTGATTTTCCAGAAAACTGCATACAAAAGAAAACCGCAAAGGATGTGTTATCACGTGTCAGAGCGTTTGTAAAAACGTCAAAACCGGAATGAAAACAAGGGAAAAGTCTTGCAGTGATGGTCAGAACTCTTTAGAGGAACCCCTGACATATTTCTCTTCGTAGGGTCTCGATTCGTTTCGGCAAAGATGACTGATGACCTGATCTGATCATGTAGGACCATGAAGCGTGGAACGCCTTTCGATTTTTGCACAGTCACCGTACATCCGGTGTTCCACTTTCATTCTTTCGAGAAGGTGATTCAGATATTCGTAAACAATGATTTAATCTTTGTCTTGTGATTCTACTTTGACTTTGCCAACTAAATTTAAACCGCCTGGTAAACGGCCTGGTCTAAAAGCAGCGAAATGGCGTTCGTTGTAAACGTTTGCCTGTTTGTGGTGGTCATTCTCTTATGCTTGTGTTGGACTCCAAGTCGTACAGATGCTGTAGGGAGAAGTTCCTTCGGCCTACCAAAAGGAGTCAATGGTGGTTACGGTTGCCTTGTCTGTACTGCAGTGGTTGCTCTTACCGAACAGATAAGCGACGTTCACAACGAAACGTTCGTCAAAGCATACGGCAAGCTTTGCGAGTTTCTTCCCGTTCTCTACAGAAATGCTTGTGTTGCATTGGGAGATTTCTATATACCACTGGTTATTGACCTATTAACAGAGAAATTGTCAGCGGATGTCATTTGCAATGCACTTTCTCTTTGTTATCAAGAGAAAGGGCAACCATATTGTCATGCTTTTCCTTCAAGAAGACATTTCCGAGGCGACGTTTTACAACCCAAAAAGAAGGTGTTCTCGAAACTGTTCGACGAAAACGAGAGTTTTTATGGATC
>NC_090874.1:52770424-52800424 GCF_036669935.1 Montipora foliosa | reverse complement strand
GTACATGGGAATATTTCATTGGTGTAAATGCTATACACTTAATGTATGGTCCCGAGGGAAACAGTTAGTTTTGTTTTCCCGAGAGTCCTCATGTTTCCCGAGATGGAGTTGAGGGAAACATCAGGACTCGAGGGAAAACAAAACCAATTGGTTTCCCAAGGGACCAGACATTAAGTGCTATGTTATATATTTAGACTTTTCCTGCAACAATCGCAGCAAAGCATCCGGAGCGGGCAACAACTGCGGAATTGTATCCCGGTCGGGATACATTTGAATTTGATCAAGGCGACGTGACCAAGAATCAACCAACCACAGTGCTCGTTTTGTTGAGCGAAAGTCTAGGTATATAACAATGTGAGTTGTAAATCTCTCTGTTTGGTATCTGTTCTGCATCAGGCAAAACGTTTCAAAGAAATGTGTCCCTTATACATGCTGAAGGTATACAATTTCTTTGTAGGAATGGGTAGAGAAAGGAGGCAAAGTGTATGAGCTAATTGAACCTGTGGATGGATTTCACCCAACAATGAAAGCAGAGACACTTATGGCCGATGCATTGTGGAGAACTATGGAGTCCAAGATTCCCCATGTACTTGGAAAAGTCAATCCCTATAATTTTCAGATTAGGCTAGTTTTTGGAGATCAAGGTGGTTATTGAGGTGGAAATAGCCTATTTTCAAAATATCAATATGCAGCTTGATAGTGAGGCGGAGAGGACAAAAACAATAGAAACTAGTTGCAAAGAATGTGAAAGATATTAGCGATATTATGCGCTTAAACAACACGTCACGAACTCTATTTCTCATGACGACAACACTTTACCATTATTTGGTCTGATTATTATTGCGACAACCGCCGAAACAACACCACAACTTTTTTATCAACTCATCCAGTTCACCGTTTATGTCAATTGAATGATCTTATGAATACACAAGACAGAACTTTGGTGAAGTCACTGACCGTAATTCTTAAATTTGTGTTGGTTATCGCGATCATTCTGATCATTTTACACAACTATGAGGAATAACGAACTCGCCTATGATGGTGATCAAATTCGCCTACGTAGGCGAGTTCACCAGTAGGCGTAGGCTAGTTGGCGTAGGCGAGTTTGAACGTAGGCGAGTTGACCGGATACCGATAAGAATGTAATAAAAAAGGGGCGTCACAGTGCTCGTTTCCATGATACGACGCTGACGAATAGAGCGTTTTCATGTGACGTCATGGCGGCCATGTTGGTGTTCCAAAACAAAGAAGTTGGCGGCCATGATGGTGTCTAAGAATTGAACTCTATTTCTATGCAAATATTTTCCTTTGTTTTAGTAACCCAATATGGCTGCCGGTCACGTGAGTGAAAACGCTCTATACGACTATTTAAGCCACTTTGACAACTGCCATGCATCCCCAATGTTGGACAAATTTGGCTGGATTTTATACATGTAATCCATGATATAACGCAGAGCCTGGTGTCATTCTATGGTTAATTCACATACGCACCCGAAAAATGTATTTAAATGCATTTGTGAGTACTTAACACTGCAAAATAGATTTAACTTGAAAGTGGGCTGTTCGACTCGTAATGGAGTTACAATTTGATAAAATTTCCAAAAAGAAAAACTGGCCTTTGATTTTTGCTGCTGCGGATTAATTTTTTTACGATTCCATGAAGACACCGTTCTCAGCAAAAATGTGAAATTAAAAAATGGGATCATCGTACTCGTCCAGGACTCAATAGCCATTCCTTGACGGATTATGTGCAGTAGGGTTGCGCAATGCAAAACCAGGGAATCACCTTAAGTTCGGATTGTATGTTTATATCATGAAGGCGGTCACATTTGTGGCTGGATGGTTTTTTGTTGTTTTCTAGTCTAGATTTTATATCAATTTTAACATTTTTTACAGTAATTATTTAGGATTCACTAGAAACAACGATTTTAGGTTGGTTGCGTCGAGCATTTTTGTTTTCTGTTAGAAAAACTTGTTCAGTGTTGATGAACTTAATTTATCAATCCCAACAACCGATGTGAGTGGGCCTTATTCGCACGGCGGCCATATTGGCCATAGATAATAGATTTCGTACCCTGACCCCCGAGTTGAAATGCTCGGGAACGAGTTTCGGTGGGACAAAACAATAGTTTTCAGCTGAGTTTTCAATCCTTCGAGACTCAACATGGCTGCCGTGTTAGGCACCAGGTGCTCCCCACAGATTGTCAATGCAGGGAAGTCTGGTAATGACTATTTCCAGGAATTACCAAGTTTCAACCAAAAACTTTGATCATCCTGAACAGATTTCGTGAAATGAAAATGGTATTTAATTTTTTTAAATAAAGCTGCTTTGCATAGTTAAACGCATCACCAGAAATCATTTGTAAAAGGTGTGAAATTTCCGTAATGAAGGGGTCTTATTGTCAATAATAACGTCTGGGTGGATAACAGAGCACCTACACTATACCAGGCGGTAGCTATAACGAGAAGTTTTTCGCAATCTCCCTCCTCTCCCCCAAAAAAGACTAAACAAGTGGTTGACACTGAGTACGAGGTACGTTCTTTCACTGAATTATTGAAAAAAGGACCTTAAGAGTTCACCGTCTAAAGTTCAATTCCCAGTTAATCCTACAAAGCAACGCTCTCTTTCCTTTTTTTTTTTGTGAGTTACTTGCCGAGTATAGTCTACTCGTCTGACCATATGACACAACGCTAGCCGCGTGGAAGGTTACTCCCTACTCGAGCAGTTCAAAGCTCCATATGTTTTTGTATTTTTGCGTCAGGATCTTACTGTTCATGAACGTCATGTACACGACTTCGCCTGTCCTTGTTTAATAAGCAGTCTGGGGAAGAATCCAGTGGGTACAGACCTCTGACGTCGTTTGGGTTGTATTTAGGTCCGCAGCAACAGTCTGTATCACAGTTGGGGGCGCATGTGTCGGGGCACGAACCAGGGCATGTCTGCGCTAAAGGAAGGGGAGCGGGAGCTGGCAATACAGGAGGGGCCTGAGGTGAGGGTTGAGGTGGAGGCTGAGGAGGGGGCTGGGGTGATAGACTCAGCGGGGCTTTCTTCAGTGGCGAGGAACAACAAGATGGGCTACATTGCGGGGCACAAGAGGCTGGACAGGATGCAGGACAAGTTGACTCAAAAGGCACAGGTGGTGGTTCGAGAATTATTATGGGAGGGGGTTGTGTGTTTATTTGAGACTGTGTCTGGAAGCCAGAGCAGCATCGAGGAGAGCAAGATGGAAGACATGATGATGGACAAGGGTCTGGACATGAAAGGACTGGGAGTGGGAGTGGGATGACTATTGGGGGCGGGGCTGGAGGCGGAAGAGATGGAGGAGTAAGCGAGGGGCTCAGAGTTGATGCACAACAAACCGGTGAACATTTTGGATAGCACACTTGCGAACACCGCATCTGAGGACACTGCCCTTGTGGAATGGGAGGTGCCATCACGGGTAGCGGGAGCGGGTAACAACATGACGGCGTACACCGAGGATAGCAAGATGAAGGACAGCTGGCAGGACAAGGAGGGGGCGGAGGAGGACGCAATATTGGGGCTGGCACTGCTGGTGCAGACAATTGTGGTTTGCAGCAGATCGGACTGCACTCGGGAAAACACGAACGAGGACAATAAAACGCACAAGACTCTTGAGGCAGCGCAGGACGGGCCAGAGGACGAGGGGGAGTTGCTGGATTAGATGGTCGCACACAGCAGCTAAAATCACACGCAGGAGTGCATCTGTGTTGACATGATCTAAGACAACTTCCTGTAATGCAGAAAATCCAGTGTTAACAAACATGATCCTTGTTCGTATCAGTCGATGATTGAAACTAAAATAAGTGGGAGAATGCATGAAACTGCGTGAGAAAGTGCTTTCGGTGCTTAACACTAGTCGCTTTTAAAGAAGACAGGAGTGACCGGATCTGGTACAATCCAGTGTGCATCTGTTTCAGTCTGTAGCAGACTCACTTGTTTGGGGTATGGAGCAAGTATGGAGCCGCCATCGCTGCGCGACGGGAATGGGGCTGTTATTTTAACGCTCTGACGACTCCGCCGCCAAAATACTCGCTCAATACCTCCAAAACAAGTAAGACTGATTGCAGGATACTGTTTCTGGATGTAAGTTTCCCTAGACTTTGGTAAATTCTTCTCGCCTACCCGATCCTGTCTTCTAACTATAACTATGTTTTACAAGGACTGGGCTATTTCATAGGTTGGATATTTACCTTTCCTAATTACCGGTAGCGGGTGGCCTCTGTGGGAAACTTTTTCTCGATCCACTGCGCTTCTTTGGTAGGCATAACCATATAACATTGGTGCTTTCACTTGGTAATAAGCCTGCTGTCTCTTAACTATGCCATGTTTACCTACAAATTTCGTCACATAAATATTTAGTAGATATTTTGTGCTTGCCCAGTTGCAAGCATTCACAATGACGTGCGATAATAATAATGATAATGATAATGATAATGATAATGATAATGATAATGATAATGATAATGATAATAATAATAATAATAATAATAATAATAATAATAATAATAATAGAGCAACTGCCCTTCACAACATCAGTGTCTTTTGTCCACCAATCGCAACTTATGCAATCAACACCTACCGTAGGCATGCCCTGCTCTTCGTCATGGACGGAAAAGAGCTAGTGTCAGCTGAAGGAACCACTCAAGGAGACCCGTTAGCGATGAGTCTTTATGTTGTCACCTTACACCATTGATTGCTAAACTGCAAACCTCTATATCTGTTAAACAATGCTGGTTTGCAGACGACGCTACAGACAGAGGTACACTGGAAAATGTGATGCGATGGTGGGACGAACTATCTTCGAGGGCACCTGCTTTAGGGTATTTCCCGCACGCTAAAAAATGCTGGCTAATTACAAAACCCGAAAAGGAAGAGGAAGCGAGAGCGGTTTTGAAGCGACAGCAATTAACATTACCACGGAGGGACATAAACATCTTGGCGCAGCTCTTGGATCAAGATCCTACTTTGAAGAGTATGTTGGTGAAAAAGTTGAGGACTGGGTTAACCAGGTTACAAAGTAGGCGGAATTTGCTGTGCCTCAACCCCAAGCAAGCTATGCGGCTTTTTACATTCGGCCTTCGGCACCGGTGGCCGTACAACACTTCCCGACATCGCCGACTTGCTAAAACTCTTAGAACGCGCCATCTCTGATGTTGTGATTCCAGCACTTTTAGAGCATCAAGTAGCCGAAACAGAGCGTAACCTCCTCGCGCTGCCTGTGCGCATGGTTGACCTGGGGCTAGTAAATCCCGTCAACCAGTCCCGACAGGAATATGAGGCGTCTATCAAAGCAACCGCCCCACTTATGAAGCGGATTGCCAAGCAAGCAGTAGAGCCATCTAACGATGAGGATGTCGCTGGCGCGCAGGGATGCCCCCGACAAGATAAAGCTGACAGTGCGCGGCGCGACCTGGAATACTTGACTAAGTCTCTGCCCTTGAAAACCCAGCGGACTGTTGAGTTTATAAAGGGGAAAGGTGCCTCTAGTTGGCTCAGCGTTAAATCGTTAAAAGAAATGAACTTCACTCTTAACAAGAGGGAGTTTTGAGACGCAATTAAGTTGAGATAAGTTTGGGAATTCAATGACATGCCAAAGGTGTGCGTCCGCGGGGACCTGTTTGACGCTGACCATGCCATGATTTGTATGCGTGGAGGATTTATTATACAGCGGCACAACGAAATTCGAGATCTCGAGGCTGTAAATTGGCAAGTGGTGTGTACTGACGTTGAGATGGAGCCGGTTTTCCAAGAATTTGCGGGGAAAGTGCTGCCGAGGGGCGCCAACAAGGCCCCCAACGCGCGGCCGGATATCCGTGCGCGGGGCTTCTGGGCGAGAGAACAGTCTGGTATGCCACCCTATCGCAGACTCATACACGAATCTGACCCTGAAGCAGATGTACAAGCTACACGAGAATAATAAAAAGCGTCTTACTCGTCTAGAGTTCTTGAGGTAGAACGGGGCACATTCACACCAATTGTTTTTACTACTACTGGAGGCATGTCTGACGAATGTCAATGTTACCATAGCCGTCAGGAGCCCATGGGCTCCCGAGCCTTCCCGTCTCGTCAAAATAAAAAGCAATGGAACGAAATATAGCGTGTGGGAATTAAAAAGATACTTTTAAGATTGACATGGTGTAATTATTGCTTCAAAGAGGGTTGTTCTCTCTGAATATGAATTAAGCCTCTTTTACCTTGAGTTGAAAACAAGTGGAGGTGTGATCTAAACGAAAACAATCTGCTGAACACAAGGCGTGACAACGTTCAGAATTCTGCAGATTTTTGAAAATGTGAGAGGCCCTATCACTGGCTAAATGCTCCTTCACACTCGTGGCAAAATGCCGTACCATTTCGCCGAAGTAACAGGCGTTACAGTCCTCACATGTAAACTTGTAAACCACACGTGAACGAAGCCCGCTAGGGATAGGGTCTTTCACGCCAAACATGTTGTCGATCTCAAAAAAAGAAAAAACTAGACGCTTCGTGAGCGTAAACTGGATTGCCTGTTTTACACGTTACGCAAAAACAGAAGGCACTGAGTCGGGTGGTAATGAAAGCGCTAAAACTGGATTTTCCCAGGAGTAATACCGAAAAGAAAATATCGAAAAAAAGAAAAAAGCCTGGGAGTTCAATAGGTACTCCTGGTAAGTTATACAATGGAAGAAGCACGCTAGGGGATCGAGCTCGAATGCGGCATATATTATCCCAAGAGCTGCTCAGTCCGGAAACGAAACACTGCTTATTTTTTGTTTCCCAGAAGCGAAACGTGTCTGTTTTGACTTCAGGATGAACTATTTACACAATGAGGTTGAGTGGCCAATCAAAACAGAGTAATTGAAAAGCTAAACATCTATGAGATGCAAGAACAAACTTGCAAACACGTGAACCTGAATAATCGCAAATCAGTCATAACGCTGACAAACACAAACGCGAAGGAAATAGTTAATAAATTTGAAGTTTTTTACTATCTGAATGATTTTGGGTTAGACTAAAGCGATATATTGTTGAAAGATCTTTGTGTTAATGAACCCGAAAATGGCTCGTAAAGTTTCGGGACTTTCGAGAAATGGACCCTTGACCCGGAGAAAACCCAACAAACTCAACCCACAAGTAACGCCAATTCTGGAAATGTCGAACCCGGGCCACATTGATGGGAGGCGCGTCCTCTCACCACTGTTTCATCCGTGCTTCCATAGATTCGTTTTTCTTCCTCGCTTCCACGCGCGAGGGGAACGCGCGTGATGTCTCCTACTCACGTCTCGTTTTTAGCTCGTTCTAATTCGCGCTGGGAATTCGGGCATTCTTTGTCACAGTTTTTGACCGTTCAACCTGGCTCTGACAGAGTATAAATGAGACGCGAATAAACAACGTTCATGGTTTGAATGAAAATACTGAAACCTCTGTTTCACAGAATAGCTATAAAACTCGAGTATATCTAATCGGTTTAAAAAAAAAATTACGACTGGTGTTTCTACTTACCGGATTTTTTTGCATTTGATCTTTCTCTCCGCACTGGGCTTCCTCTCCCTTGTATAATAGTAGCCAAAAGACATAATACCCAGATGAAAATTGCATCAGTTTCTTTCATCGCTTTGCGGATGAACCAAATAGAACTAAACAGAATAAGAAACCATTTTAACACAGCTTGCAAATCGACGCAATCCATCCAAAAAGCGCAAGAGTTCTTCATAATTTTGGTGTGTCTGCTGTGCAATATAAGTTAATCCAACTAATGCACTGCATGAAAATATTTAAAAGACGATTGGTTCATCCAAGGTTTCCGCGAGCCTCGTGATAACTGGATATACGCACGCTAGGGCATTTACGTACTGTTAAAGGAGAACTGAAGGCCAACATCAGCAATTTTTCCAACATTTTTTGGAAAGCCTAACATAAGTAAAATGTGAAACAAGCGAAACAAGGTAAACACAAGTGCTGCTGCGGATATTTTTTCATTGCTTTGATGTTTCTTCGCGGACTCAATACTCACGACAAACTTCAGTCTAAACACTACTTCTATATGGGGCGTTCTCGCATGTCCGCCCCATATCATACGTCATAAGCTGCAAAAATGGCTGCTGACCCCTCCATTCTGAGCCGCGATGCTGATGGCCCAAAATCGGAATAGAAACATTTTTTTTAGGTGGAAAAACGACGGATATGCCAAAAAAAAAAGTTGAAAACATCATTGTGCATGGTCTAAAGTGTAAATAAAAAATGCTTATTTTTTTGCCTTCAGTTTCCCTTTAAGTTCATCTATCCTTGCTTCCGTGATCTCGTTAACACTCAAGTACTTTACAAGTGCTAAACATTTAGACCTTCTATAAGTTTCTCTGAATGAAAATAGCTTTTCATTTGTACCCTACGCAAAGCGTGCGAAATAACAATAGAACGTATATGTAGAAAGTGTCGATGCCGAGAGTGGAAATCATTTATTCTTATATATTCTCAAAATACAATGGTCCAATGACACGGAATTCAATAAATTACGGTAAGTTTAAATAAAAATAAGTATGGTAAATGATAAAGAGCATTTTTTGCCGTACTTCATTTGGCTCATACCGGAAACTTAACAAATCGAAAGTGGTTCAGCTTTGTCTGTACTCTTATCGACAACGATATTCGTCATCAAAGTGGTCAAAATGTTGCGCCTCGTGAGTCCACAACAAAATATGACCACTGTGATGACGAATATCGTTGCCGATAATAGAGCGGTTTTCAATTGAGTGTCGAAAGTAATTAGCGAATTACTTGGGTTTTACATTACTTCACTCAGTGATTGGTTCAAAGTTCTCGCGCCACTTTTTCAACCAATCAGAAGTAAAACCAAAACCAATCGTGGCTCGCGCGTGCACATTTTCCCGCGCTTTGTGTCGGCTACGTGTAATTTCTTCGAGTTTCGATTGGTCTTCTGGATTGTTTCCGTTCTTTTTGATTGGCCAAAGTAATTACTTTGGTTTTGGTTTTACGACACTCATTTGAAAACCGCTCTAGTACAGACAAAGCTGAACCACTTTCGATTTGTTTTTTACCACAATATTGAACCCAAAGAAAGTTTTTATTTCACAGCGTGACCAAAATCATGACCCAAAGAAAGAGCAAACGTTGTCTATAACTTTCTCGCAATATGATTGGTTTATTTCCCAAAATGGGCGTTCCTGATTGGCTATTACATTGTGTGACAAATTGACGCGAGCATGACGCGTACGGCGTTGTCGAGATTACAATCAATTGTGGTAAAAAATCAATTACATTGTAAGTCGATCACATCGCAGCAGCGGTCACCAGTAATGCTTCTTGAATCTTGCACGACTTTCGTAACCGATGAAATCGCAGTTTTATCTCTGGTGCATTTTTTCGCGCGTTTTGAGCAACTGATACAACTGCTTCGAGTTCGATTGGTTCATCACAGACATGCTTCAGTGTGTTTGTCTTTTTAAAACAGTACCTGTAATTTTTGTTTTCGTTGTTTATTACTTACATTTTTCTCTAACTTCATTGTCCAATTATGGGATCATGGTAACACAAGATATGGCAAACTCAATAAAATACGTACAGCTTGTTTTCATTTCTCACTTTGATGTGAATGACTTAAGTGAACAGTTTCAACTTGTAGAAAAACCAAGAACTGTCATCACTTCATTGTTTCAAAAAGGTAATAAAAACAACTTGTATAATGCCGCAATGAAGCATCCCCGATCGCAATCAATTTATAGAAGGTTGTTTGAGATAATTGAGGGTTCTACTATGCTTCTCATAATGAAATAAAATTCGCCGTCATTTTTAATAATTCTATCATCCGTGACGAATTCATGATGAACAGATGAGAACTTGAAAATAAAGTGAATTAACGGTGCCTTTCAGAGTCAAACCCAACCGCTCAGAATGAAGAACAAATGAAAGGTCATAAGAACAGCAATAAATACATACCTACGGGCAAAATGTTCCTCTGGAGCAAGAGGGTCATCGATTTCGGGCACGCCAAAAGACAAAAAATGGAACACGTGATAAATAATTCAAGCTGATACGGCACTTATTTCCCGTAAAGTCGACCAGCTGAACAATCAAGACACCTGTTCAGTTGAAGACAGAGGTCAAACTGAAATATGTCAAAACAGCGTTCAGCTTCAGCTTGTCTTTCATACTGTGAAACCATTACACCTACTTTAGTTTTTCTCACCCGCTGAGCGGGTGGAATATTCCAAATATCATTGAGGCCGATGAGTTCTGGGAGTAGGCGGAATTTCTTTATCTTTCCCGCGAAGTCAGGTTGAATCAATATGCGATTAATATCGGTTTGTTCTTTGCATTTTTTTATGTAGTTTTGTTTATTAAGTACTTCCGATCGAAAAGTATCCCACTTTAACTTTATAGTTTGACTATTGAAAAATGCCTTACTTTGCGTCCTTTGATTTGTTTGAAGTGACTCTTAAAGAGAGAATTTAAAAGAAATCCCAGAAGATCGCACATGCGTTTCGTAAGTCATATCATCGTCGTGTCGGCCTCCTATCCCTGAGGCAAATACAGTGATTTGCTTTCTCCTCGCCGTTTATTCCGGAAATACCCAACCAAATGATGTTGGCGTTATACATCGATATTGTATCCATCTTTTGATGAATTTCCATTGAGACAAGAAACTATAGTAACATTTTCTCTTCCATTAAACCAGTCAAGAAATAATATTCGTCCGTTCATAAGTAACGATGTTATAGAGATTGCTCTATCGAAGAAAGCATTCTCTTTCCGATCTAATCACTCAGCGCAAAGATAGCTATGCTGAACCGTTGAACAGAACAAAAGAAGAAATTTTATTGCGATCCCCGCCCTCCAATTAGACAACAATAATGAACGTGCGCTCCTTTTCATCGAAATTAGGGGAAGAAGGAGTGCTTCAATTTTTTTATTTGAAATTTAAAATAATGAAGATCTTCCCGATAGGCGTAATTTCGAAGCTAGGCGAAGCTCTTGACAATTTAGTGTGCAGCCTTGCGATTTTATTTACCATGGGCTCAAATCCGAAAAAAACCACACAGGAAGGAAGGGACGAACAATGGTTAGGCTTTTTAATTGAGCATTATCTTCTTAAGTCTTTTATCGGGATTCCCATACAAATCCTCATATTTTAATTTGTTGGGTTTCCGTCACACTGAGCTTGGGGCGCCTGTGAACTTACAACGACTCCCTAGCGCGTTTTTTGGCCTTTCAGTTTTGTAAATAGACCTTTTTACCGATACGGCGGCCATTTTGATTTCTATTGTTTCGAAAGACATTATGGGATGCCCAGGGGACAAATTAATATGTATTTGCCCCCTGGGCATCCCATAATGGCTATTCGAAACAATAGAAATCAAAATGGCGGCCGTATCGGTAAAAAGGTCTATTGGCTCTCACGAGTATATCTTTGATTGACCTCCCTCTTTTGTAACATATGAGGGGCCGGTTATTGTAGATTTCTTTGAGCAACGGTCGTCGCTTAATTAAATGCTATTTTTTTTATAGGGCTTTGTCGCTGCTGGGTGGTATTGAGTAATGAAAGGCAAGATTCGTTTGCTCTCTTGAGGTTTTTGAAGGAGTGCCAGTTTCCTGTTTTCAAATTGCACTTCTGAGAGGATCCTTTGAACATGATTCTCGGGATAACATCTTTCAGGTAGGCGCGGTTTAAAATTCTAGATGAGCTCTTCAAATATATTTTTAGAAGAGTTTGTTCTGAGAAGTCTCAGAGCCTTTAATAAAGCCTTTTTTGACTCCCGGTGGGTGCCACGAGGAGAAGTGCGTTCAATGAAATGTTTCGGGTTTGAAGTGCGTGCGCACATCAAAGAATGAATTGCTCTTGAACCTTTCGCCTTTGTAAATGTTTGTATCTAGAAATGTCGTTTCTGTATCTGTATCTTTTTTAATTGTGGGGTAGTGTTTGTTTGCTTGTTCAATGAACTGCGTTATTTCTTCTTTGTTTAAAGCCTGGATGGAAACTATGTCGTCTACATATCGTTTCCCAACGAGCGATTTTAGAGCGCTTTGGTTTAAAATGTCTGTTTCAACCTCAGCTATGAAGATATTGGCAAAGGCGACTTCCATTTTTGTACCCCGTGTCTGTCCCATGGGTTTGTGGGTAGTGTTGACCACGTGACCATTTTCCTCGCCGTTTGTAACGCCTGCTTTTCGCAGTTTGCTCATTTTTAGCTTGACGGGAAGTGTTTTCATGCTAATTAGGAATGTTAAGAAGAGACGTATTCCTGTTGATGATCGTATGCATTAGTACAAAGAACATGTGAACAGATTCAATTACTACTAATAATGGACAACCACGCATCATTTCGGTTTCAAAACTGTGATTGCGAATGCTCCAATTAAGGTCAATTGGATCATGAAGGTTGGTGGAAAAGACTAACAGAGCGTATTCTAAGTCAACTGTAGTTGTAATAGGCCTTATTCACGATAGCCGCCATGTTGGTTTTCATATTGTCATGCAAATTAGACATGTGTTATGCTGGGGGGCAAACATTGAAAAAAAATTGCGGAAAATCGGCTCAACGAAATATTGAATTAACATTGCAAAAAGTCCATTTTAGTATTTAGAATTAAGTACCTTTTATAAAAATTTTATATCTTTTGATTGCCTTTGACATTTTGACTTTCTCCTTTGTTATCCGCTCATTTTTCACTAAAAAAACGTCGAAATAACTTGTGTAATGATTGTATTTTACTGCTTAGGTGATAAACATTCAATGAACGTGAAACAAGTCATCTGTGTGGCTAAGGTGTTCGTTATAACCTCTCGAACTTGTGTTGTTTGCCCCCTAAGAAGTGTGTAGCTAATTTGCATGATAATAGCAAATTCAACATGGTGGCCATCGTGAATAAGGTTTATTGACGACTACGTTTGGACATCATGTTGTGACGTCATGATCGAGACCGGGTTGACCGATAAAAACGTTCGGGATTTCGGGATTCAGGGAACCTTTTGGTCGGGATGGCGGGATTGAAGAACCCTATTGGGGACCCTCCTCATACGGTCATCTTTCGGTGACAGAAAATAGAGGGTGAAAAGAGGGGCAGAAGTGATAAGTGAATGGAAAGAGCTGGCTAGAGGGTGTCCACAAGGATTGACGTTTGGACCGTTTTTCTGGAATATTTTTGAAAATGATCTCGCTCACATAGCTGATTTATGTAGCTTAAACATGTACGCGGACGACCATCAACTATATACTAGCGGAAAGACAGTTGAGGATATACAAAATAAACTAAATAAAGAAGGTAAGGTTATTTCTGATGGGTATGGAAATAACCTGCTTAAGGGGAACTTTGACAAGTACCAATTTATGACCCTCGGACCTAAAGGCAACGTTTAAGATATCAACATTACGATGCCCAGTACAAATGTAGAGAGCGGATCTTGAAATGAGACTGCTTGGATTGACTATTGATGCTAACTTGAATATTAGCAGTCACATATCAGATATATGTAACAGAGCGTCAAGAAAAGTAGGAGTACTGATTAGACTGCGAAAACTGTTACCTACAAACTCATGTAAATTTAAGGCATGGGCCTTAATCTGGACCCAAATTATTGCACAAAAAAGTAAGGGGGTGATCTAACTTTTGAAGGTTTAGTAATAAAAACCTAAGACTTTCGCAGACTACTAACGTCACAAAAGTTTTTATATCGATGTGGATTACGTATGCAAATGAGGCCACGTGACTTGTTATGGCCACAAAACTCAAACTAAAAAACGGCAACAGTTTATGCTAAAATATATATCACTTCGCTACTATTTGATTATTCAAAATGGTAAAAGAAAACGAACTGTACTTGTCCTTTGTGAAATATGTCTTTAGTTTTGGAAATACACAGCATTTTGTAGTAGTGCTCAGTCCCCTATGGAAAGGATTTCTTTTTTCGGACATTTATTTAAAATTATCTTGAAATGTCCAAGCACAGAAATTATGTACCCAATAGTGTTAACATCATAAAGGTTAATCCAGCCACCAGAAAATGATAAAACGAGTTGCCGTTTAGCTGAAAAGATTTCTGTGCTAAAAATAACTTTAACATGTCACTTGATAATATCTCATTCTATAGAGTGGTTAAGGTTTCACATCTTACTGCTATTAACAATGTCCCAAAGTTATTTCGTATTATATAAAATGACCACCCCCTCTCTTATTTTTATAAAACAGATCTGGACCCAGGCCTTAATTCACCTACCTCAACTAACGTATTGCCACATTGTGTGGAACTTCTGTCTGTCGACAGATAGCAGGAAATTGGAAAAGCAACAAGAAAGGGCATTGAAGGCTGTTTTCAATAAGAAAATCAACGCTTCATATGAAGAATTGATTAACATGCATGGCCAAGTTAAACACTCTACGAAACCAAAGGTTACAGGATATTGCAACACTCACGTTCAGATCTGGAGTAAAGCATGATCTATGTCCAGAGTACATCCAAGTGTTATTCCAGAATTATAATAGCTCATACAATGTAAGGAATCCGGACTTCATAATACCTAGATACAACACGGTAAAATATGGTAAACCTAGTCTTAAATATGCTGGTCCATTGCTTTGGGCAAAACTGACGAACGACATTATATTAACAGACTTGACTGATTAGAGTGTAATGTGAAGTGCTAGCTTTGTACCCCATATGAACCAGGTGAGCGTTAGCCCTACTAATAGAAATGGCCCACACAAGGACAGAGAATTGATTCTCACCTGGTCAGAGTTTTCTCTGTCCTTGTGTGGCCCATTTCTATTAGTAGGGCTAACACTCACATGGTTCATATGGGGTACAAAACTAGCACTTCACATTACACTCTGATCAGTTAAGCCTGTTGAAATATAAGTGCTACACGGCCAACGTTTGTAAAAACGTAACTCTTCCTTGTACTTGTACATGTTCATTGCCGTGACTTTAAGATCTTCAGTTCCCACGGCCTGCTCCCGTCTGACCTTGTGGCTCAGTCGGTAGAGCAGCGGTGATCTAACCCGAAGGTCGTGGGCGGGGGTTCAATTCTCACCCTGGACAAAGTTTTTCTCTGTCCTAGTGTGGGCCATTAAAACTAGCACTTCACATTACACTCTGATCAGGTAAGTCTGATGAAATGTAAGTGCTACACGGCCAACGTTTGTAAAAACGTAACCCTTCCTTGACATTATATTAAGAACGCTATTTCACTGAGTGCGTTCAAAAACAAGATTAGGAAAACTAATTGAGAAACTTTCGTGGGAGATAAAAATTGTAAGAATTGCCCTCTGTGTATGGGTTGATCAGAATAATTCATTCGCATTTTCTTCTTATTGTACGCACTGATTTTAGTGTTAGAGTAAGAACAGTGTCGTAAGCATTTTTAGTGTTTTAGTGTTTTAAGAGGGGCAGTGTTTTACTTTTTTATTTTTATTATTCATTTATTTTTTAATCATCATTTTTAGCAATCTATATAGCCAGTATAAGTATTTGTATAGTATTTGTAGTAATTTTATAGAACGTGTAATTTTGCATTGTATCTCAGTTAACAATTTACATTGTAGATAGGTGTCCGAAATTAGTTTACTAGCTTATGTAAACTACAATCCTAGTCAAAAGTTGTTGGGAAGGTTGCAGGCATCACTTCACTTCACACCTAGTTCGATTTTTCTAACTATTGGCTGAAGTATTTGAGAAAGAGCATGCTCTTGTGGCCCCCCTCCCCCATATTCAATGTTGGAGTTCTTCAGGCAAGAAAAGTCACCATTTTTTTCCCTGGAAAATCCAACATTGAAAAGGGGGAGGGGGGTTATCTGTAAAATGACGCTACCTTCCCAAGAGTTTTTGTCCATGATTGTAGGTCCCATTTTGGTTCCCATTGCCATTCCCATTGATTTGTTTGTAGTAGCTGTCGCCAAATGAAAAACAGTTGAGTTTGAGAACCAGTTCACTACGTGGAAGTTGCACAAAAGACTGCGTATTTTGCGCACAATAGATTTTGCGTACTGTATGTCTTTGATAGGTGGTTTCCAAAAATTCATCACAGAGAATTATAATTCTCTTATTTTCGGAGTTGGGCGCAAATTACTGTGAGTATTTAAATTCTCTTGTGGCCCCCCTCCCCCATATTCGATGTTGGAGTTCTTCAGGCAAGAAAAGTTACCATTTTTTTCCCTGGAAAATCCAACATTGAAAAGGGGGAGGGGGGTTATCTGTAAAATGAAGCTACCTTCCAACACTTGTACACGATTGTAGATACATGATACGTTAATAAAGGTTATTATTATTATTATTATTATTATTATTCTTAGTGAATATGATTAGTGAAGTTTTTATTATTTTTTATTATTTATACGGATTAAGATTGTGAATATCATTTGTAGCATTTTAGAAGAGTATATATTGTAAATTTAAGATTGTTTAAGAATTTGTTAAGAAAGTTATTGCTGTCGAGATTATTATTATTATTATTATTATTATTATTATTATTATTATTATTATTATTATTATTATTATAGTACGACCACCTAAACATCATTTTAGGTACAACATATGAGACAGAAATGAACATACGACAGGCCACACGATTCAAACGCTTTATATACATATCTTCCTGCCATTCGCAATCGAGTTTTCTACACTTTTTAAGTCTACATCTAATCTCATTAAATTCTCAGCCTCAGATAGTGCGTTTTTAGCATCTTGATTGGTTCTCTAAATCAGCACATGTACGGTATGAATCTTCTATCCCTGCAAGGTGAGAAGTAAACATTTACCACTCGGAGTCTTGGTGAAGAATTATGGAACACATGCAGGACAACATATTGCTAATGTTATTCTGGTACTTATTCCGAGCTCCTTCGTAAGAAGAAGAGCGCCAAAAAGATCACAACGCTCAATGTCCGTATGTGGCAATATCTTTGATGCGCTGAAATAGCTTGTAACGTAACATATGTAGCACAATGCTGAAGTTCTGCACTGCATGCTGTGACAAGTCTATAGCGATACTCACCGTTACGTCACCTATTGTCATTAATTTGCCGACCAGAGATCTATTGGCTGTGGAAACAAAGGTTCTTTTGTTCTGTGGTTGCAAAAATTGAATATGAAAGGAATTGTTTTTAAACAGTGAGTATTGCTAGTGCACTTTAGTGAGGTTGTAATCGTTCATAATGATGATGTTTATACGATCAGACTTGTAGCTTTCATAAGGGCTTTCTTTTGCAGCAGCTTATTGAGCTTCAGCGCTCAGTTTTCCTTTGAAAAAGCGTGAATCACATTACAGCTTCGACTCATGGCCGAAGTTCACTTGCTGTAACTAGTCATCCTGTAAAGTACTACTTGTGATGAAGTCGTGTTTATATGAGAAGCTGACTGGGTTCTTTCACTGAGCTGACTAGCTATTCACAAACAAAGCTCGTAGATTCACTTGGAGAGATCCCAAGACTCTCCTTATCTGCTTTACAAACCGCTCTTGCCTGAACGCACAGAGGATTGGATTAATGCAAGAATTAAACCCAAGACAAGCAAAAGGAAACCAGAAGCCAAATATAAAAAGCAACTGTGTGTTTGAGTCAGTGTCCAGTTCAATTCTTTTGTGAATATTCTTTGCGGGAACCAGCGTTATTATCAGAATCAACGGGATCAACAACAGCAGAAAATTGGTTGTAACAAGGAGGGCGATTTTCTTGAAGATGGCCGCTTCCCGTTTAATACCAAGGTTATCGCCTGATCTGCGGACGGAAATGAAGATTGCCACGTATAATGGAATGTTTATGAGGTAGAGGGCAGTAAGAATACTTGGGCAGATGAGGAATGTGTTTTCTTCCCTCGCAACTGGGAAACTGCACATCATCGTTACTGTGACGGAAAGATTGAGGACTTCAAAAAGAGGTGACAGCCCGTACAGCAGAGATAGAATCCAGAAGGAAACTATGCTGGCGAAAGCAGCTTTCCTGCTCAGGCGACGATTTGGATTCATGCAGTAAACTATTGAATAAAATTTTTCCACTGTGAGAAGAAGGGAGGTCGCTGCCGCCACGCATTGTGCAGACGTAAAGGTCGCAGTTGAAAACTTGCATAACCCTTCCCGCTCAAAAACAAATTTCTTGCCCGGAATGGCGATGATGTCCCGGAGCATGTTAAAAATGTTCAAATCTCCAATAACCACGGAGTAAACTCCCATAAGAAGATCACAGAAGGCCATGTTGGCGATAAGAAGCATGGACGTCGAATTTCGAAGTGATCTCGCGGAGAAAACGGTCAGTACAACAATCAGGTTAACAAACATTGCGACCGCGCCCAAAACGAATGAGCTATAAAACAGTTTTTGAGGAATACCCACCACTCTTTCTTTTTCTTTTCTGTCAGGGTCTATTATCTTCAGGAGGGAACATTTCCAATGGGCTTCATTGGATCTGTTGTTGCAATAGAATGGATAAAACCCGAACTGCGCAAATTCCTCTGCTTGTTCCTTTCCTTCCAAGCCGGGTGTATACGGATGAGAGTAGTTTCTCTTGACCAAGTTGTACAAATCACAGTTAGAGCAATCCTTACTCCAAGTAACGCCATGAATAATGTCAAGTGATGGAGTTTCTAAAATATTCTCTTGAGGAATCCAAACGGTTCTAGTCACAAATAGTTCCAGAAGGTTTGGAAGCCTATCCTTGACGCCTCCTTCCCAGCGTTTCAGGGGATTAAAGCTAAAATCTCTGTAAAACAAAGCAAGGATCACAGCGTTAACAGGGGATTTCAGTTGCTGGTTGGAAACTTCTCGTTCCCGAGGTTTCAGAATGCTTTTGTCAAGCACCACGAAAAACGCACAGGTGAAGTGTAGGTCCGTTTAGTTCATTATTGAAAACGTCGGCAACAATCATTGCTTTATCTTTCCGATACTGCACACAGTACGGAGCGACCAGAAGATCACGATTCTCGGGCTAATCTGGCAGAGGAAGTTATCCTCAGCGCTGACCAAAACAATCGCGGCCTCACGGGCTTACGTAAATGTTGTTTAAAGTAATAGATGATTGAATGAAAAATTCTCGTCAAAGACTTAACCAATCGAAGAATAAGACTATAGTAACTGCAAGATCGTGCTGCTAACTGCAGTGTTTGAGTGTTAAGTTTAGAGTTCCGTCATCGGTTTCATGTCAATTAGTACTGATTTCTTGTATCTTTTTTTGTTACTTTCTCTTTGTTTTTATTCTCAGTAGTACTTTCGCTCGCATATTTCGTCTTGTGCCGTCATTTACACCAAATCATCTTCGTCTTGAATCCATTCAGCCTTCTGTTATATAAACCTAAGTTTTCTATTTAGATGTTTTTTTTACCGCAGTCACGTTACTCGCAAACTTAAATGAGTTTGTCGCTCTGCAGCAGTCCTCTAATCTTTCTTCACAGTCTCTGTAGTTTCCGTAACAATGTAAGTGTTTAATTTGTAGCTTCCTGTAGCCGTATTTCTTTTATCCAGCTTCACTAGTATGTCATTTACGTGTTGTAACTTTTTATAACACTTTGTTTATTTACATTTTCAACCCGTAACTACACCCGCAACTATTCCCAAAACTACACGAATAACTTCACCCATCCCTAATTCCACATCTTCATTTATACACATCAAATAATGCTTTCCTTTTTATCAACGTGGTGTTAGAATGTTACGTGAGCAAATGCTTTTAGAAGTTACTCTTAGTCTAACTCTCTATAAAGCTGAAGTGCTTAGGACTAGCTCCGTGCGTTCGTCTTCAGGAGAGATTATTTAACTTTCCTGGCAAGATAAAAATCAACTTTTGACGTTGAAACTGGTCTAGTCATAATACTAATTGGCTATGCCAATCCAAAAGTGTCTTGTAACGCCTAAAGTCAAAAGCTGCTTTTTTGATTTGAACTAAAAACAAAAAGAGCAAACGACAATTGAACAAATTTCTTACTTACAGAAATTTCAAATTAGGGAGTGTGCCAAAGTCACAATCCTTGATAATGGAGATGGAGTTGTGGGCAAGCGAACTGAAAATAAAGGGAAGCAAGAATATTTACCCGTGGGTGAAAATAGCCTTGTTGATTGGGTTGAGAGGACAAAATGAGCAATTGGCAGTGAAAGTTGATGATAATGATGACGATGATGATGAGTGGGGGAAGGGCCAGGCGATGGAACTTACAGGTTTGTTAATTGACGCTGATTCCACAGAAACATCTTGGGCACACTCTGAAGATCGTTCTTCGACAAATCTCTTATGAGTAAAAATAGTGAAAATACATCATCAGAACTGAATACAAAAAAGAACGATTGAAAGACAGAACGAATACATGATTTAATTAATTGACGAATGAATGAAGGAACAAAAATATGAACAAAGGAATGAAGAAAGGAAAAAGCGGGAGCTCATCAATGAGCGCCTCTGTCGCTACTAATTCCTTGAGTCAACCCTTTTCCAAGTAAATGTATTTTTAGGAACAGGTTTTTCCCCCGAAAAGTATTATATTCCCCTTGAGGCTGAGATCGATAGCTTTGCTTTGATTGACTTTTACAACAGTGCTCTTGCTGAATCTTCCAATGGGGCAGTTCCATAAATAAATAAATCTACTTGGGAAAGGGATTACTCCAAGGCCAAGCATTGGATTTAGAGAATCCCCTTCAACTTAATGATTTCCTGGAAAAAGGGAATGAATTGCTGAATAAACGAAGGAAGGAGCGAATTAATGAATAAACGAACGAGCGAACATATACGAATGAAAAAGTGGAGAAAAGAATGAGTGATTGAAATGAATGAATAAACTTTTATTTAAGGGTCAAGTTCTTTTAGCGCTGGGATACTCTTTGGAGGATACCAAACATAGAAATCAACTGAAATCAGGGTCAAATAGAGTGTCAAAAGTAATCAGCGAATTGCTTTGGTTTTGCACCACCTCAATCGGTTATTGGTTTAAAGTTCTCGCGTCAGTTTTTCATCCAATCAGAAGTGAAACCAAAACCAATCGTAGCTCGCGTGCAAATTTTCCCGCGCTTTGTGTCGGCTACGTGTAATTATTTCGAGTTTTGATTGGTTTACTGGGTTGCCCCCGTCCCTTTTGATTGGCCAAGGTAATTGTTTTGGTTTTACCCTACTCGATCGAAACTCGATCTATTGGTTTCTGAGGAGAGTGGCAAAAAATTCTCGGAGCAGAGGAGAGATCCAACAAACGCAACCCATAAATATAACGCAAGGTCTGGGAATCGAACCTTGGCGACATTGGTGCATAGGATGTGAGCCCGAGTGTTTTAACCACTTTGCCAACACTGCTGCCCGTTTTCGTATAGAGTGCTGCTTCACGTAGGGCCCCCCGCCCCCCCTTCCTCCAAGCCAAAACCTAAACCTCTTTTACTACATAGAGCGAGTTTCAATCGAGTGTCATAAAACCAAAACCAAAATAATTACTTTGGCCAATCAAAAAGGACGGAGACAATCCAGTAAACCAATCAAAACTCAAAGTAATTACGCGTAGCCAACACAAAGCGCGGGAAAATGTGCACGCGCGAGCCACGATTGGTTTGGTTTCGCTTCTGATTGGTTGAAAAAATGGCGCGAGAACTTTGAACCAATCACTGAGAGAAGTAATGCAAAACCAAAGCAATCGCTAATTACTTTCGACACTCACTTGAAAACCGCTCTATTGCCCCTGATGCCTTTTAGATGGGAAAATTTTACCGAGACACGACAAAACAGTCGGCGCACCTTCTTTTAGCTTTAGTTCCTTATCTAGCCCCGATCGACTACACTAGAAGACATCGATTATATGACTTTATACAGTTCGTCATACCGGACTGAAAAATTCCTGCCCTGCTGGCTCCTATCCGTCTGGAATTTTCCTCCTGTATACAGGAAATTTCTGTTTTCGTCCAGGTTGTGCGGTACATGTTCTGCTTTGCGCAGGATAGCTTAATTCGAACCTGGACCAAAACTTTACACATGGAATTGCATTTTTTAATCTTGGACATAAGTTCAGAAGGACAGGCTAAAATACTTTCAGTGATCTATTCCTAGGCTACCATATCACATAAAATAATACGTTGACAATCAAATGTGCATCCTTACAGTGTTTCAAAAAGAATAAATGGTGTTGGTGGTAGAAAGGAACCATTCAGATGACAGGTGGCATTCCAGTATCCGTTTGATAAAAATGTACAGTCACATCTTTTATCGCCACATTTTCTCAGTTGGTTGGACGGGACGCTGGAGTTATTGGTTCCCCGGACACGAGTCCTCAATAAAAGTAGCATAAAACTGGAAAGCAGAATTTGAAACACAATCTTTCTCATCCTGAGAGCTGTTGGCTGAAATGAAAGACGAAAATTGTTTATTCGTGGAGGAATTTGATTAATGTAACATCATAAATACTTTTGTCCTTTGGCCATTTCAATTTCAGCAGGAAAAGAAAACAAACAGCGGTTACAAACATTTTCATTTTATACTTGACGTTTCGTATGTTGCAACATACATCATCAGAAGTGACGGTAACAGTTTTAACCGTCACTTCTGATGATGTATGTTGCAACATACGAAACGTCAAGTATAAAATGAAAATGTTTGTAACCGCTGTTTGTTTTCTTTTCCTGTTGATTAATGTAATTTCCACCCATCTCGTTCTGGGTTAGGGTTAGAACATGTCAACCAAAAGAAACTTAATTGCTCACATTAAAACGCGAGAAATTCAATTAACCTAGCTTTTCGTATTGCTAAGACAGAAAGAAGTACAAGCATTTAAAGTAGTACTATGATCAAAAAATCATTTTCTTTTTTTCTTCAGATTCTGAAAGCGTGTTTGCTTAACACCTAACTGGCAAAATTTTGAGCTTTGAGTTTTATCTAAAGGCTGTTAGTTTTGGATTTCACAGTCCGCCATTACTCACGTTCAAAACTGGCCGATTGGACCTCAGAGAATTGGATCTAGAGAAAATGACGCCATTTACTCACTAGCTTAAAATTTCAGCGTGTAAACGCAATTTATTACATATGCAAAACACGGGTTTAAAAGGCTGAAAGCCCGAAACTCCCGTGCTGCATATTAATTCGGCCGCGTACACACGCATTGCATTCTTAAACTAGTGAGTCTTTGACGTCATTTTCTCCTCGACCCAGCTCTCTCAAGATTTTAAAGTTAGTAATGGCTGACCAATAAATAAGAAAATTCTAGTTAAAAATGAACAGGTGTCTCTTTAAAATCAGAACTTAAAACTTGGGTGACTTAGTGTTTAGTTAACATAGTTTTGAAATCCAAAGAAAAAAAAGAATTGTTTTTTTGGTCGTAGTACCACTTTAAAACCTTCACTGAAACCGGTGTTGTTCTCATTGGCTAAACGATATGTGGTACAAGAGATGCATGCAAAATGTAGGTACACGTATTACATTTACCTCAGAGCCAAACACACAAAAAAATCGATTAAATTCTCTTTAAAATGTTTCACGATACGCAAAAAAGACAAAGACATGAGAACCAAAAATAATCACTCGCAAAATTTTATCATGAAGAATGACAATAACTGAAGAGGAACGTGAAGAACATCTGTTTAAGAAGCGTATAGATAGTGCGCTACTATCGGACCTAGAGGCTGTCGATTAGATTCTCGGTGAATTAAACATAGACCCAAGCTATAACAGGAATAATAATAATAATAATAATAATAATAATAATAATAATAATAATAATAATAATATATTATTATTATTATTATTATTATTAAAACTAATGATGATGACGATGCGATGTTTGCATCTTCACTTGATTTTTCAGTTTTAATGAATGAAAAATCATCGAAATAACAGACGTCTTGCACAAGGCGAATGAGAGGCACAATGCCTTGCACAAGGCACAAGGCAAAAGACGTCTTGCACAAGGCGAATGTCCTTCCATATCATGGCCCGAGTTTGTGTTTCCCTTGTTCCGCCTTAGATGTCACCCAGGCGTTCAGTTACCCAGTTATGGTAAATAACTGCCTATCAACAGCTAAAGCAACCCGGGCTGATGATACAAGCTACAATGTGATGCAAATGTAACATGTTACAACTGCATGCAGTACAAACAAAGTTCTTTACGTTTCTTTCTTGCTGCACTTGCAATTGCTCGACTCGCGGCATTAAAATTTTTCATTGTATTCAGGCTTTCCTGGAGTTCAATTCTCAATCTGACCTAAGATCGCCTCCTCTCTGCTTACTCCAGAACTTAACCACTAAACGGAGCAAGGGCGGAGGTTCCAGAAGTAAAGGATGTAATAACGCCATTGAATAAAATAACCTGACATTTCCAATTTTTACTTACCACACGTCTTTTCAGCACTTAATACGTTCGATCGTGTGCGAACAATTCAAAGGCCAAGCTCCTGATGAAACGCCTTAGGTAGCTCAGACAGTATGCTTCTTTTTGGGACCAAACACTCCTGTAGTAGCCGTAAGGGACAGACCACAGGGTCAACTGATTCTGGTTGCAATATCTTTAGCCTTTTAAATAATTGAATCAAAAACATAAGATTATTGTTTTCATGTTATTATCATAGGATTTTAATTTGTCATCCAGCTGGTTCCGTGTCCTTTGAACAAAACAAAACAAAAAGGTGTCATTATAGATATTTACTTAATCCTGTGTCTGCCCGCTGGCTGGAATAAATAAGATCGAACGTCGTATTTGTAGTATTTATTTGATCACCGTCAGCTAAATCAGCGCTTGCACTTCATTACGATTGCCGTATTTCTTTTTTCTGAATCTGCCTTTTTGTCGAATGTCGAGAGTCGAGGGTAACCTTTCGAGAGTCCAGGATTCATTGCCGAGTGTCGGGGCCAGACGGAAAGTAAACTAATATATAAATCTTCCGTCTGGTCGGTAATCTTTTCATCACCATTAATTTAATTGGGTGGCCGATCTCATCTCATTGTAACTCACATGAATCTCCTCCATGATTTCCTGGCTGAGGCAATTCACTTCCAATAGAGAAAAAAAAACACTGATGCCACCTCGCTTCCGTTTTTTTGTTATAGGGTATGCCTTAATAAACAGGTTTTCTTAAGTGCAACAAACGTCATGTCATGACTGAAGTATTTAATTGTATTCTGTTTTATTCAATTAACTTTTCCACAGGCAGGGTGGCGCGCTAAAGCAGCGGGGAGCCAATTTAACTAAATTTACAATTTACACTCGGCGTTCCTAGTATTATTTGGTATCAGATTAATTATCGCCCCATTTAAGAGCAACGGTGTCTTAAGCTTTTTGGTTCAATAACTGAGATATTGCTCATTTTTCCTGAGTGGTTTCGTGATATACCGGTGTTGTGGCCTCTAGACGCGGCCTTCCATCGTTTTCTTCACTGATTGTTTACTTCATGACAAGCAGTATTGCATTTAAAGTAGCCCAGAGGCAAAGCTTAAAGCGCAGCCAGCCTACGCTTTTGGTGGATCGAGTCAGATAGATAACGAAAATAAATTGTAAACTAAGACGTTTGCCCGTTGTTAAATTCTAATTTTTTTATGACAGGTGTACCCGACTAAATGCTTTCGTTAGATATCTGTTCGTGACAATCAAATGGTCTCAGTTTTTCTGACTTTACGTTGCATAAATAAGACTTTGCACAATTGCAACCGCGGAACTGATTCGATGAGTTGTTTTTGCAATTTTTGGCACCCAAAATATATTGATAGCATGTTTGCTTGCCCCGAAGTTTGTTAGTTTATGTAGCTTCCAGGTAAAAGGATCATGGAAGGGAAAATTATATTCCCTAGAATTTTTCGAACACTTTAATATTCTCTGCCAGGAGCAACGAAATTCCAGCAGATCAAGTTTCTCTGGTTGATTAAGTATGTCTTAAACAGTTTTCAGACGGCGACTAATGAGTGAGAAGAGCCGATCGCAAAACGCTGCATGTGCTGGGAGACAGCGCCACATCATCCATTATATTTCACAATCTAACATGAAAACAATAATACAATCTACAAAAAATCTAAGGTTTTTTTGTTTAACTCTGTATCCGGCAGAGAACTGCATATTGTACTAATATGACAGGGAACTGCATCCAATTTTGAGTAATAACCCGGCACAATCCATGCTTAAAACTTTTGGGGGTTTTCTATGTATGTGTTAATCTCTTATCCTGGTTTCAAGTTAAAATTAAAGCATCTTAATTTTAGCCAACCCCTCTTACAATAGAAGAATTAAATAATTTGGTTCTCGAAAATGTGTACTGTTTTGAATAGATAGTCTTAATTCTCACGTTGAAAATGTCGAGGGAATTTATATTTTAGAAAGTGACTTAAAAAAGGAATCTCTACTTCTTTTCATTAGGTTGTGTATAATTTAAAATTAACAATTTTGAGTCTTTTTAAGGCTAAATCCCGATTCATTCAGCTAGAGCAAATGATCAGAGAGAATATTTCGAGGACAAGGTGAGTTTGTACATCACGTAATTGCTTTCGCCGGTGAAATTGATCTCATCGTTTTTACTGCTATATGCTACAGAAATAAGACCAAATGAAATAAAAATACATTTTCTTTGGCGACACAGCTCTCACCTGTAGTTCGGAATCTCTGATTTTCTAAGGTGACAGTAACTAGCGACAGCATCCACTTTAAATATGATGAATTCGGGTCGCTCTTGAATCAAGTGTGAACTTGTCCAACCTAATGAAAGCCGCCTTTATGAGTAGGAAATAGGTCAACTTAACCTGACAAGATTGCTCAGTTTTACGTACCGCATTAGAAGCAGCAAAAATGATAGGCAAATGGCATTTTGCATCGAGTTTGCACATTTCTTATTACTTCTGAAATGTGTGTCGCAAAGTCCCGGCAATTTACACCACCATTGTACGTGCGGCTTACAATCTCATTTCCGGAAAGGAATTTTTAAGGAAAACTACCAGTACAAAACACTTATTACTTCACCTTTTAAAATGAAATGTTGACATTGCAATGATTCTCCCAGATTTTGTTGTGAAGTAATAAATCTCCTTCTCTATGCCTGATTGCACAGCTGCTGTAAATGATTTTTTAACTCGGCCCAAATTAATTTTGAGGCAGAAAAGTTGGCAATCGTTGCCGCCATTGGGGGTAAACTTACAGCTAATTAAATCTGCCGGACTGTGAACCGTGCAGTGTGCGCCAAAGGGCAGGGCGGCTTTCGGTCCGAATTTGCAGTCACTTTCTTCCAGTACAGAGTGAAAAGAAAAAAAAAACAGTAATCACTCCTGGAGTCCAAATTATTCATTTTTCCTCTATACCTTTGTTGATGTTGTGCGACACCTCTGAACTATCAATTTTGACCACTCTACCGAATCTCTTAGCCAAACCCAGAAAATTCAAATATTTAACATTGTCAGATAATATAAGGGGAAAAAAAAAGAAATTATTAGCTAAAGCACACTTTGAAAAGCCGGCAAAAGGCTAACTAACAACTACATTGCGTAGACCGTTTAACGAATTAGTAAGAAAAGGAAGGAGTCCGCGTAAGTGAGTTTGCCTTCTTTTCGATTTGAAGGTAAAACTCCGAGCAACCTCACTTGGCATTCTTCAAACCTGCCTATCAGGAGGTATACATGCAAGTGAGGGAAAGTTGTATCAGTCGGTTAGGTTTTCTTTATTTGTCTTTTCAGGAGAAGAAGTTATATAACCACCACTGTCAACCATCTGGGAAGCTGGCGGCATGCGCAGCTTTAGATAAATATAACAAGAAAACTAATAACTGGAGAATCGCTTCTAATTTTTCATTCCAAACCTATCAAAAATTTCGAGTTTACTGTAGCAATTCAAACACATAATTATAAGTAGAGGTTTACTGAATAAAATAAGACTAGATTGCATACAGGACAAATTCGACAAAAATGGCATTTCTCAAACGCATAGTTCACTTTGGTCGCACATCTCGCTTTTGTGATGGAAATTTCACTGCTAGATATTCTTTTCGTTCTTTAAGTTCAAGTTAACGGTTCAAGATAAAAATCAAACCAAGCGGGGAAAATGAAAGAGCCTACTGCTGTTGCAGTTTTATGTCAAAACTAAGTCGTGAAAGTAAACAGGGACCGAATCGAAATAGGGACCTTAATTAACCAAGAACGACGACAGCGGCTACGAGAACGTTATCTAAAAATATTATTTTCTGTTCCTCTAATAATTTTGCGATTACTCCTAATCGCTCGGCTTGGAAAGTGTGGCTGAGTACACATTCCAAGAATATAACTGGTAAGAACGGTGTGGATATTTAGAAAGAAAATTGAAAATTCATCGTCAAGTGCTTTCGTCTTCCACATGATCTCAAAATTGACCATTTCACATCGTTGTGAAGACGAAAACGGCACTGAAAGAAATGTATCAAAATGTAAAACGCACGTGCCGTCGTCGTCGTCTTCGTTCAAGGTCCCTAATAGGGATTTTAAGAAACGACGACGGCTACGACTATGACAACGCCACAAAACAATATCATTGGCATAAGTAATCGTGCTGCACGTGCAGCACGGATTTTAGCAAGTTTGTTTGCGGTCCTCTGCATAACGACGACGTGAAATCACCAAATTTGAGGTTTTGGCGACAACGTAAGCATGCAACAGAGAATCTTTCATTCTCTGTTTTCACTCTGAAACCGCTCGTACCAATTTATTTTTAGGACACTTCGCCCATATTGTAGGACGTGAACGAGACTGAATAATCCCGAAAGACTTATGATAGAGCCAAGTTATATTCTGAGGTGAAGTTTTCGTCGACCGTCGTCGTCGTAGTCCCTAATTTAACGACGGCTACGAGAACGCCACATAACAATGGGTTTAAAAAGCACGCTCTGCACGTGCGTTTTACATTTTGATACACATTTCTTTGCCGTTCGCGTCTTGACAACGACGTGGAATGATCAAATTTGATGTCATGGAGGGCGAAAGCACCTGACCATGAAGTTTTAATTTTCGCTCTAAGTATCCACGACGGCGTTCTCACCAATTTCACTCTTGGAATGTGCATTCACAGTAAATCGCAAAATTATTACAGTAACGGCAAATAACATTTTTAGACAACGTTCGTGTAGCCGTCTTGGTCGTCCTTGCTTAAGGTTCCAAATATTGCCACTGAATCAAAGTATTAATTATATCCTAGAACACTTTTAGCCGTATGAGCCATATCCAATTAAAATTTTAAGCGATTTTTTAAAACACCAAAACCAAACTCCATCCTTTGCATCCTTCGCTGCTAACGTAAACTTATTGCACTGGTTCTTGGTGACAAATCTATGATTTCTTTGTTTCCTCTATTGTTGGTTTTGCCCCAGCAGGGATTTTACTAAAATTCCAAGGAGGAACCATTATAGTTTCCCTGGAGAAACCTAACTTTCATACAAGCTACCTGGTTTCGTGTAGGTTTCCTCGTTTCAGCTTTGCGTTGTGTAAAAATCTTGTATACTAAGTATGAATAAATCACGTGTTAAGTTTCAGTCCTCTCCTAAGCTCGTGATTTCCCGGTCAGAGCGTAAAATGTTTTAAAAAGTTACAGTTAATTTGTCTGTATGTTTTTGGCTCATGATAATAGATAAATTTTGGAGGACAATTCCCTTAGGAGCAATAATAATTCGGACTCGTTACAGCGGTTATCAGTAACAACGACATTTTTTCATATTCGCAAATAAAATTTAGGTGGACGTCAATCAAATGTTTCCATGACGAATTCAACTTAACTGATAACCGCTTTAATGTGATGATTGCTGTAACTATGCGCATTCAGATGACACGTTGAGGTACGAATCGGACCTTCATCGTTCCCAGGCCTTTTTCCCAAAAACCCTTTGAACGAGGTTGCACTCGGACGTGTCAGCTAAACAGCTTCACTGACTCAAACATAGCAAAAAAACACCTTTTTACAGGCTATTGTGGAAGCTAAAAGGCTGGAGGCAAATCTCGCTATCCCCGGAAAAGCTAAAATAGCTAGTGAAAGAAAAATTCAGACAAAGAGGTTTTGCACGGCAGCCATGTTGCATGGCAGAAAACTAGATTTTTTTTCCTATGGGAACAAATGTTCTTTC
>NC_090874.1:52745424-52765424 GCF_036669935.1 Montipora foliosa | reverse complement strand
GCTAATGTTATTCTGGTACTTATTCCGAGCTCCTTCGTAAGAAGAAGAGCGCCAAAAAGATCACAACGCTCAATGTCCGTATGTGGCAATATCTTTGATGCGCAGAAATAGCTTGTAACGTAACATATGTGGCGCAATGCTGAAGTTCTGCACTGCATACTGTGGCAAGTCTATAGCGATACTCGCCGTTACGTCACCTGTTGGCATTGATTTGCCAACCAGAGATCTATTGGCTGTCGAAACAAAGGTTCTTTTGTTCTGTGCTTGGAAAAAATTGAATGTGAAAGGAATTGTTTATAAACAGTGAGTATTGCTAGTGCACTTTAGTGAAGTTGTAATCGTTCATAATGATGATGTTTATACGATCAGCCTTGTAGCTTTCAGCTGGGCTTTCTTTTGCAGCAGCTTATTGAGCTTCAGCGCTCAGTTTTCCTTTGAAAAAGCGTGGTTGAATGTACAATTTCGCCCAAATCAAGTTTTCTATCTACCCAACCCAGATTCCCGCTCAGACTGAATCGCATTACAGCTTCGACTCATGGCCGAAGTTCACTTGCTGTAGCTAGTCATCCTGTAAAGTACTACTTGTGATGAAGCCGTGTTTATTTGAGAAGCTGACTGGGTTCTTTCACTGAGCTGACTATTCACAAACGAAGCTCGTAGATTCACTTGGAGAGATCCCAAGACTCTCCTTATCTGCTTTACAAACCGCTCTTGCCTGAACGCACAGAGGATTGGATTAATGCAAGAATTAAACCCAAGACAAGCAAAAGGAAACCAGAAGCCAAATATAAAAAGCAACTGTGTGTTTGAGTCAGTGTCCAGTTCAATTCTTTTGTGAATATTCTTTGCGGGAACCAACGTTATTATCAGAATCAACGGGATCAACAACAGCAGAAAATTGGTTGTAACAAGGAGGGCGATTTTCTTGAAGATGGCCGCTTCCCGTTTAATACCAACGTTATCGCCTGATCTGCGGACGGAAATGAAGATTGCCACGTATAATGGAATGTTTATGAGGTAGAGGGCAGTAAGAATACTTGGGCAGATGAGGAATGTGTTTTCTTCCCTCGCAACTGGGAAACTGCACATCATCGTTACTGTGACGGAAAGATTGAGGACTTCAAAAAGAGGTGATAGCCCGTACAGCAGAGATAGAATCCAGAAGGAAACTATACTAGCGAAAGCAGCTTTCCTGCTCAGGCGACGATTTGGATTCATGCAGTAAACTATTGAATAAAATTTTTCCACTGTGAGAAGAAGGGAGGTCGCTGCCGCCACGCATTGTGCAGACGTAAAGATCGCAGTTGAAAACTTGCATAACCCTTCCCGCTCAAAAACAAATTTCTTTCCCGGATTGGCGATCATGTCCGGGAGCATGTTAAAAATGTTCAAATCTCCAATAATCACGGAGTAAACTCCCATAAGAAGATCACAGAAGGCCATGTTGGCGATAAGAAGCATGGACGTCGAATTTCGAAGTGATCTCGCGGAGAAAACGGTCAGTAGAACAATCAGGTTAAGAAGCATTGCGACCGCGCCCAAAACGAATGAGCTATAAAACAGTTTTTGAGGAATACCCGCCACTCTTTCTTTTCCTTTTCTGTCAGGGTCTATTATCTTCTGGAGGGAACATTTCCAATGGGCTTCACTGGATCTGTTGTTGCAAAAGTATGGATAAAATCCGAACTGCGCAAATTCCTCTGCTTGTTCCTTTCCTTCCAAGCCGGGTGTATACGGATGAGAGTAGTTTCTCTTGACCAAGTTGTACAAATCACAGTTAGAGCAATCCTTACTCCAAGTAACGCCATGAATAATGTCAAGTGATGGAGTTTCTAAAATATTCTCTCGAGGAATCCAAACGGTTCCAGTCACAAATAGTTCCAGAAGGTTTGGAAGCCTATCCTTGACGCCTCCTTCCCAGCGTTTCAGGGGATTAAAGCTAAAATCTCTGTAAAACAAAGCAAGGATCACAGCGTTAACAGGGGATTTCAGTTGCTGGTTGGAAACTTCTCGTTCCCGAGGTTTCAGAATACTTTTGTCAAGCACCACGACAAACGCACAGGCGAAGTGAAGGTCCGTTTAGTTCATTATTGAAAACGTCGGCAACAATCATTGTTTTATCTTTCCGATACTGCACACGGTACGGAGCGACCAGAAGATCACGATTCTCGGGCTAATCTGGCAGAGGAAGTTATCCTCAGCGCTGACCAAAACAATCGCGGCCTCATGGGCTTACGTAAATGTTGTCCAAAGTAATAGGTGATTGAATGAAAAATTCTCGTCAAAGACTTAACCAAACAAAGAATAAGACTATAGCAACTGCAAGATCGTGCTGCTAACTGCAGTGTTTGAGTGTTAAGTTTAGAGTTTCGTCATCAGTTTCACGTCAATTAGTACCGATTTCTTGTATCTTTTTTTGTTACTTTCTCTTTGTTTTTATTCTCAGTAGCACTTTCGCTCGCATCTTTCGTCTTGTGCCGTCATTTACACCAAATCGTCTTAGTTTTGAATTCATTCAGCCTTCTGTTATATAAACCTAGGCTTTTTATTTAGATGTTCTTTTTCCGCAGTCACGTTACTCGCAAATTTAAATGAGTTTGTCGCTCTGCAGCAGTCCTCTAATCTTTCTTCACAATCTCTGAAGTTTCCGTAACAATGTAAGTGTTTAATTTGTAGCTTCCTGTAGCCGTATTTCTTTTATCCAGCTTCACTACTATATTATTTACGTGTTGTAACTTTTTATACCACCTGTAACTATTCCCAAAACTACACGAATAACTTCACCCATCCCTAATTCCACATCTTCATTTATACACATCAAATAAAGCTTTCCTTTTTATAACCGTGGTGTTAGAATGTTACGTGAGCAAGTGCTTTTAGAAGTTATACTAACTCTCTATAAAGCTGAAGTGCTTAGGACTAGCTGCGTGCGTTCGTCTTCAGGAAAGATTATTTAACTTGCGTGGCAAGATAAAAATCAACTTTTGACGTTGAAACTGGTCTAGTCATAATACTTGGGCTATGCCAATCAAAAAATGTCTTGTAACGTCTAAAGTCAAAAGCTGCTTTTTTGATTTGAACTAAAAACAAAAAGAGCAAACTACAATTGAACGAATTTTTTACTTACAGAAATTTCAAATTAGGGAGTGTGCCAAAGTCACAATCCTTGATAATGGAGATGGAGTTGTGGGCAAGTGAACTGAAAATAAAAGGAAGCAAGAATATTTACTCGTGGGTGAAAATAACCTTGTTGATTGGGTTGAGAGGACAAAATGAGCAATTGGCAGTGAAAGTTGATGATAATGATGACGATGATGATGAGTGGGGGAAGGGCCAGGCGATGGAACTTACAGGTTTGTTAATTGACGCTGATTCCACAGAAACATCTTGGGCACACTCAGAAGATCGTTCTTCGACAAATCTCTTTTAAGTAAAAATAGTGAAAATACATCATCAGAAATGTATATAAAAAAGAACGATTGAAAGACAGAACGAATACATGATTTAATTAATTGACGAATGAATGAAGGAACAAAAATATGAACAAAGGAATGAAGAAAGGAAAAAGCGGGAGCTCATCAATGAGCGCCTCTGTCGCCACTAATTCCTTGAGTCAACCCTTTCCCAAGTAAATGTATTTTTAGGAACAGGTTTTTCCCCCGAAAAGTATTATATTCCCCTTGAGGCTGAGAGCGATAGCTTTGCTTTGATTGACTTTTACAACAGTGCTCTTGCTGAATCTTCCAAGGATGGGGGGGGGGGGGGGAGGGGGGGGGAAGGGGGTTCATAAATAAATAAATCTACTTGGGAAAGGGATTACTCCAAGGCCAAGCATTGGATATAGAGAATCCCCTTCAAGTTGATGAGTTCCTGGAAAAATGAGGGAATGAATTGCTGAATAAACGAAGGAAGGAGCGAATTAATGAATAAACGAACGAGCGAACATATACGAATGAAAAAGTGGAGAAAAGAATGAGTGATTGAAATAAATGAATAAACTTTTATTTAAGGGTCAAGTTCTTTTAGCGCTGGGGTACTCTTTGGGGGATACCTAACATAGAAATCAACTGAAATCAGGGTCAAATAGAGTGTCGAAAGCAATCGGCGAATTGCTTTGGTTTTGCATCACCTCAATTGGTGATTGGTTTAAAGTTCTCGCGTCAGTTTTTCATCCAATCAGAAGTGAAACCAAAACCAATCGTAGCTCGCGCGTGCAAATCTTCCCGCGCTTTGTGTCGGCTACGTGTAATTATTTCGAGTTTTGATTGGTTTACTGGATTGCCCCCGTCCCTTTTGATTGGCCAAGGTAATTGTTTTGGTTTTACCCTACTCGATCGAAACTCGATCTATTTGTTTCTGAGGAGAGTGGAAAAAAATTATCGGAGCAGAGTAGAGATCCAACAAACGCAACCCACATATATAACGCAAGGTCTGGGAATCGAACACGGGCGATATTGGTGCATAGGATGTGAGCCCGAGTGTTCTAACCACTTTGCCAACACTGCTGCCCGTTTTCTTATAGAGCGCTGCTTCACGTAGGGCCCCCCCCCTTCCTCCAAGCCAAAACCTAAACCTCTTTTACTACATAGAGCGAGTTTCAATCGAGTGTCATAAAACCAAAACCAAAATAATTACTTTGGCCAATCAAAAAGGACGGAGACAATCCAGTAAACCAATCAAAACTCAAAGTAATTACACGTAGCCGACACAAAGCGCGGGAAAATGTGCACGCGCGAGCCACGATTGGTTTTGGTTTCGCTTCTGATTGGTTGAAAAAATGGCGCGAGAAGTTTGAACCAATCACTGAGAGAAGTAATGCAAAACCAAAGCAATCGCTAATTACTTTCGACACTCACTTGAAAACCGCTCTATTGGCCCTGATGTCTTTTAGATGGAAAAATTTTACCGAGACACGACAAAACAGTCGACGCACCTTCTTTTAGCTTTAGTTCCTTATCTAGCCCCGATCGACTACACGAGAAGATATCGATTATATGACTTTATACAGTTCGTCATACCGGACTGAAAAATTCCTGCCCTGCTGGCTCCTATCTGTCTGGAATTTTCCTCCTGTATACAGGAAATTTCTGTTTTCGTCCAGGTTGTGCGGTACATGTTCTGCTTTGCGCAGGATAGCTTAATTCGAACCTGGACGAGCAATTGGACCTGGACTTTACACATGGAATTGCATTTTTTAATCTTGGACATAAGTTCAGAAGGATAGGCTAAAATACTTTCAGTGATCTATTCCTAGGCTACCATATCACATAAAATAATACGTTGACAATCAAATGTGCATCCTTACAGTGTTTCAAAAAGAATAAATGGTGTTGGTGGTAGAAAGGAACCATTCAGATGACAGGTGGCATTCCAGTATCCGTTTGGTAAAAATGTACAGTCACATCTTTTATCGCCACATTTTCTAAGTTGGTTGGACGGGACGCTGGAGTTATTGGTTCCCCGGACACGAGTCCTCAATAAAAGTAGCATAAAACTGGAAAGCATAATTTGAAACACAATCTTTCTCATCCGGAGAGCTGTTGGCTGAAATGAAAGACGAAAATTGTTTATTCGTGGAGGAATTTGATTAATGTAACATCATAAATACTTTTGTCCTTTGGCCATTTCAATTTCAGCAGGAAAAGAAAACAAACAGCGGTTACAAACATTTTCATTTTATACTTGACGTTTCGTATGTTGCAACATACATCATCAGAAGTGACGGTAACAGTTTTAACCGTCACTTCTGATGATGTATGTTGCAACATACGAAACGTCAAGTATAAAATGAAAATGTTTGTAACCGCGTTTGTTTTCTTTTCCTGTTGATTAATGTAATTTCCACCCATCTCTTTCTGGGTTAGGGTTAGAACGTGTCAACCAAAAGAGACTTAATTTCTCACATTAAAACGCGAGAAATTCAATTAACCTAGCTTTTCGTATTGCCAAGACAGAAAGAAGTACAAGCATTTAAAGTAGTACAATGATCAAAAAATCATTTCCTTTTTTTCTTCAGATTCTGAAAGCGTGTTTGCTTAACACCTAACTAGCAAAATTTTGAGCTTTGAGTTTTATCCAAAGGCTGTGTTTTAAGTTTTGGATTTCACGGTCCGCCATTACTCACGTTCAAAACTGGCCGATTGGACCTCAGAGGGTTGGATCAAGAGAAAATGACGTCATTTACTCACTAGCTTAAAATTTCAGCGTGTAAACGCAATTTATTACATATGCAAAACACGGGTTTAAAAGTCTGAAAGCCCGAAACTCCCGTGCTGCATATTAATTCGGCCGCGTACACACGCATTGCATTCTCAAACTAGTGAGTCTTTGACGTCATTTTCTCCTCCACCCAGCTCTCTCAAGATTTTAAAGTTAGTAATGGCGGACCAATAAATAAGAAAATTCCAGTTAAAATGAACAGGTGTCTCTTTAAAATCAGAACTTAAAACTTGGGTCAGTTAGTGTTTAGTTAACATAGTTTTGAAATCCAAAGAAAAAAAGAGAATTGTTTTTTTGGTCGTAGTACCACTTTAAAACCTTCACTGAAACCGGTGTTGTTTTCATTGGCTAAACGATATGTGGTATAAGAGATGCATGCAAAATGTAGGTACACGTATTACATTTACCTCAGAGCCAAACACACAAAAAAATCGATTAAATTCTCTTTAAAATGTTTCACGATACGCAAAAAAGACAAAGACATGAGAACCAAAAATAATCACTCGCAAAATTTTATCATGAAGAATGACAATAACTGAAGAGGAACGTGAAGAACATCTGTTTAAGAAGCGTATAGGTAGTGCGCTACTATCGGACCTAGAGGCTGTCGATTAGATTCTCGGTGAATTAAACATAGACCCAAGCTATAACAGGAACAATAATAATAATAATGATAATAATAATAATAATAATAATAATAATAATAATATATTATTATTATTATTATTATTATTATTATTAAAACTAATGATGATGACGATGCGATGTTTGCATCTTCGCTTGATTTTTCAGTTTTAATGAATGAAAAATAAAAAAATTGCAAAAGTAACGAAACAGTGATCATTTTTCATCGAAATAACAGACGTCTTGTACAAGGCGAATGAGAGGCACAATGCCTTGTACAAGGCACAAGGCAAAAGACGTCTTGCACAAGGTGAATGTCCTTCCATATCATGGCCCGAGTTTGTGTTTCCCTTGTTCCGCCGCCTTAGATGTCACCCAGGCGTTCAGTTACCCAGTTATGGTAAATAACTGCCTATCAACAGCTAAAGCAACCCGGGCTGATGATACAAGCTACAATGTGATGCAAATGTAACATGTTACAACTGCATGCAGTACAAACAAAGTGCTTCACGTTTCTTTCTTGCTGCACTTGCAATTGCTCGACTCGCGGCATTAAAATTTTTCATTGTATTCAGGCTTGCCTGGAGTTCAATTCTCAATCTGCCCTAAGATCGCCTCCTCTCTGCTTACTCCAGAACTTAACCACTAAACGGAGCAAGGGCGGAGGTTCCAGAAGTAAAGGATGTAATAACGCCATTGAATAAAATAACCTGACATTTCCAGTTTTTACTTACCACACGTCTTTTCAGCACTTAATACGTTCGATTGTGTGCGAGCAATTCAAAGGCCAAGCTCCTGATGAAACGCCTTAGGTAGCTCAGACAGTATGCTTCTTTTTGGGACCAAACACTCCTGTAGTAGCCGTAAGGGACAGACCACAGGGTCAACTGATTCTGGTTGCAATATCTTTAGCCTTTTAAATAATTGAATCAAAAACATAATATTATTGTTTTCATGTTATTATCATAGAGAAGATTATGATCAGCTAAGTGTTTTCGTTGCATTTTAACTTGTCATCCAGCTGGTTCCGTGTCCTTTGAACAAAACAAAACAAAAAGGTGTCATTATAGATATTTACTTAATGCTGTGTCTGCCCGCTGGCTGGAATAAATAAGATCGAACGTCGTATTTGTAGTATTCATTAGATCACCGTCAGCTAAATCAGCGCTTGCACTTCATTACGATTGCCGTATTTCTTTTTTCTGAATCTGCCATTTTGTCGAATGTCGAGAGTCGAGGGTAACCTTTCGGGGGTCCAGGATTCATTGCCGAGTGTCGGGGCCAGACGGAAAGTAAACTAATATAATGTGTAAATCTTCCGTCTGGTCGGTAATCTTTTCATCACCATTAATTTAATTGGGTGGCCGATCTAATCTCATTGTAACTCACATGAATCTTCTCCATGATTTCCTGGCTGAGGCAATTTCACTTCCAATAGTGAAAAAAAACACTGATGCCACCTCGCTTCCGTTTTTTTGTTATAGGGTATGCCTTAATAAACAGGTTTTCTTAAGTGCAACAAACGTCATGTCATGACTGAAGTATTTAATTGTATTCTGTTTTATTCAATCAACTTTTCCACAGGCAGGGTGGCGCGCTAAAGCAGCGGGGAGCCAATTTAACTAAATTTACAATTTACACTCGGCGTTCCTAGTATTATTTGGTATCAGATTAATTATCGCCCCATTTTAGAGCAACGGTGTCTTAAGCTTTTTGGTTCAAGAACTGAGATATTGCTCATTTTTCCTGAGTGGTTACGTGATATACCGGTGTTGTGGCCTCTAGACGCGGCCTTCCATCGTTTTCTTCAGTGATTGTTTACTTCATGACAAGCAGTATTGCATTTAAAGTAGCCCAGAGGCAAAGCTTAAAGCGCAGCCAGCCTACGCTTTTGGTGGATCGAGTCAGATGGATAACGAAAATAAATTGTAAACTAAGACGTTTGCCCGTTGTTAAATTCTAATTTTTTTATGACAGGTGTACCCGACTAAATGCTTTCGTTAGATATCTGTTCGTGAAAATCAAATGGTCTCAGTTTTTCTGACTTTACGTTGCATAAATAAGACTTTGCACAATTGCAACCGCGGAACTACCCTGCGAGCAGAGTCTCTTCCCGACTTATCTAGGAAGATCGAAAGAGACTCTGCTCGCAGGGTACCGCGGAACTGATTCGATGAGTTGTTTTCGCAATTTTTGGCACCCAAAATATACTGATAGCACGTTTGCTTGCCCCTAAGTTTGTTAGTTTATGTAGCTTCCAGGTAAAAGGATCATGGAAGGGAAAATTATATTCCCTAGAATTTTTCAAACACTTTAATATTCTCTGCCAGGAGCTACGAAATTCACGCAGATCAAGTTTCTCTGGTTGATTAAGTATGTCTTAAACAGTTTTCAGCCGGCGACTAATGAGTAAGAGCCGATCGCAAAGCGCTGCATGTGCTGGGAGACAGCGCCACATCATCCATTATATATCACAATCTAACATGAAAACAATAATATAATCTACAAAAAATCTAAGGTTTTTTTGTTTAACTCTGTATCCGGCAGAGAACTGCATATTGTACTAAGACATGCATGCATATGACAGGGAACTGCACCCAATTTTGAGTAATAACCCGGCACAATCCATGCTTAAAACTTTTGGGGGTTTTCTATGTATGTGTTAATCTCTTACCATGGTTTCAAGTTAAAATTAAAGCATCTTAATTTTAGCCGACCCCTCTTAGCCCTGTACTGTTTTGAACAGATAGTCTTAATTCTCACGCTGAAAATGTCGAGGGAATTTATATTTTTGAAAGTGACTTAAAAAAGGAATCTCTACTTCTTTTCGTTAGGTTGTGTATAATTTAAAATTGACAATTTTGAGTCTTTTTAAGACTAAATCCCGATTCAGTCAGCTAGAGCAAATGATGAGAGAGAGTATTTCGAGGACAAGGTGAGTTTGTACATCACGTAATTGCTTTCGCCGGTTAAATTGATCTCATCGTTTTTACTGCTATATGCTACAGAAATAAGACCGGATGAAATAATTTTTTGGCGACACAGCTCTCACCTGTAGTTCGGATTCTCTGATTTTCTAAGGTGACAAAAACTAGCGACAGCATCCACTTTAAATATGATGAATTCGGCTCGGCGCTCTTCAATCAAGTGTGAAGTTCTAATGAAAGCCGCCTTTATGAGTAGGAAATAGGTCAACTTAACCTGACAAGATTGCTTTTACGTACCGCATTAGAAGCAGCAAAAATGATAGGCAAATGGCATTTTGCATCAAGTTTGCACATTTCTTGTTACTTCTGAAATGTGTGTCGCAAAGTCCCGGCAATTTACACCACCATTGTAAGTGCGGCTTAAAATGTCATTTCCGGAAAGGAATTTTTAAGGAAAACTACCAGTGCAAAACACTTATTACTTCACCTTTTAAAATGAAATGTTGACGTTCCAATAATTCTCCCAGATTTTGTTGTGAAGTAATAAATGTCCTTCTCTATACCCGATTGCACAGCTGCTGTAAATGATTTTTGAACTCGGCCCAAATTAATTTCGAGGCAGAAAAGTTGGCAGTCGTTGCCGCCATTGGGGGTAAACTTACAGCTAATTAAACCTGACTGTGAAGAACCGTGCAGTGTGCGCCAAAGGGCAGGGCGGGTTTCGGTCCGAATTTGCAGTCACTTTCTTCCAGTACAGAATGAAAAGGAAAAAAAACAGTAATCACTCCTCGAGTCCAAACCATTCATTTTTTCTCGTTACCTTTGTTGATGTTGTGCGACACCTCTGAACTATCAATTCTGGCCACTCTACCGAATCGCTTGATCAAATCGAGAAAATTCAAATATTTAACATTGTAAGATAATATAAGGGAAAAAAGGAAATTTATTAGCTAAAGCACACTTTGAAAAGCCGACAGAGGGCTAACTAACAACTACATTGCTTAGACCGTTTAACGAATTAGTAACAAAAGGGAAGTAGTCCGCGTAAATGAGATTTTGCCTTCTTTTCGATTTGAAGTTAAAACTCCGAGCAACCTCAATTGGCATTCTTCAAACCTGCCTATCAGGAAGTATACATGCAAGTGAGGGAAAGTTGTATTAGTCGGTTAGGTTTTCTTTATTTGTCTTTTCAGGAGAATAAGTTAGTAACCTCCACTGTCAACCATCGGGGAAGCTGGCGGCAGCTTTAAATAAATATAACAAGAAAACTAATAACTGGAGAATCACTTCTAATTTTTCGTTCCAAACCTATCAAAAATTTCGAGTTTACTCTAGAATTCAAACACATCAGTAAAGGTCTACTGAATAAAATGATAAGACTAGATTGCATACAGGACAAATTCGACAAAAAATGGCATTTGTCAAACGCATACGTTCACTTTGGTCGCACATCTCGCTTTTGTGATGGAAATTTCACTGCTAGATATTCTTTTCGTTCTTTAAGTTAAAGTTAACGGTTCAAGATGAAAATCAAACCGAGCGGGGAAAATGAAAGAGGTACAGCTGTTGCCGTTTTATGTCAAAACTAAGTCGCGAAAGTAAACAGGGACCTAAAGAGGGACCTTAATTAACCAAAAACGATGACAGAGGCTAAGAGAACGTTGTCTAAAAATATTATTTTCTGTTCCTCTAATAATTTTGCGATTACTCCTAGTCACTCGGCTTGGAAAGTGTATCTGAGTACACATTCCAAGAATATAATTGGTACGAACGGTGTGGATAATTAGAAAGAAAATTGAAAATTCATCGTCAGGTGCTCTCGTCTTTCACGTGACCTCAAATTTGATCATTTCACGTCGTTGTGAAGACGAGAACGGCAAAGAAATGTATCAAAATATATTAAGCAAGTACGACGACGACGGCTACGAGAACGCCACATAACAATAGGTTTAAAAAGCACGCTCTGCACGTGCGCATGCGTTTTACATTTTGATACATTTCTTTGTCGTTCGCGTCCTCACAACGGCGTGAAATGATCAAATTTGATAGTCATGGAGGGCGAAAGCACTTGACCATGAAGTTTTAATTTTCGCTCTAAGTATCCACACCGTTCTCACCAATTTTACTATTGGAATATGCATTCACAGTAAATCGCAAAATTATTACAGTTACTGTAACGGCAAATAACACTTTTAGACAACGTTCGTGTAGCCGTCTTGGTCGTCCTTGCTTAAGATTCCCAATATTGCCACTGAATCAAAGTATTAATTATATCTTAGAACATTTTTAGCCGTTTACTTATGAGCCATATCAAATTTTAAAACACCAAAACCAAACTCCATCCTTTTGCATCCTTCGCTGCTAACGTAAACTTAATGCACTGGTTCTTGGTGACAAATCTGTGATTTTTTAGTTTCCTTTATTGTTGGTTTTGCCCCAGCAGGGATTTTACTAAAAATCCCAAGGAGGAATGATTATAGTTCACCTGGGGAAACCTAACTTTAATATAAGCTCCCTCAGGGTCCTAAAGGGAGGGCGGGGGCGGGGGGGGGTTGGGTCCCTGGAGCGCTGGATCTTTTTGCTGTGGAGCCCGGAGCCCGATCATTTCTCCGCCTGGAGCCCTGATCGTTTCTAGCTGTGGAGCCCGGAGCCCTGAAAGTAGCTGCTATGGAGCCCTGGAGCCCCGAATTTTTGGGCCTTGGAGCCCTGGAGCCCCGCTTTTTTAGGCCCGGAGCCCTGGAGCCCTAAACCCCTTTGGGACCCTGCTCCTTGGTTTCGTTTAGGTTTCCTCGTTTCAGCTTTGCGTTGTGTGAAAATCTTGTGTACTCAGTATGAATAAATCACGTCTTAAGTTTCAGTCTTCTCCTAAGCTCTTGATTTCCCGGTCAGAGCGTAAAATGTTTTAAAAGTTACAGTTAATAGTCCATTTCCGAGTTGCTACATGGCTCGGCCTCAAAGCGAGTCCTGGTGCACAACCATTCAAATGCAAATGAGTTGCGTATTCTTATGCAAATAAAACTCATTTCCCTTACAATAGTTGAGCACCAAGGCTCATTTCGAAACCGATACAAACAGCAACTCGGAAATGGTCCATTTGTTCGTTTGTTTCTGGTTCATGATAATACATGTAGATGATTATGGAACACAGTTTCTGTAAGAGCAATAATAATTCGGACTCGTTACAGCGGTTAAGTAACAACGACATTTTTTCATATTCGCAAATAAAATTTAGGTGGACGTCAATCAAATGTTTCCATGAAGAATTCAACTTAACTGATAACAGCTTTAATGTGATGATCGGACCCTTGAACGAGGTTGCACTCGGACGTGTTAGTTAAACAGCTTGACTGACTCAAATATAGCAAAAAAAAACGGTTTTACAGGCTTAATCCTATTGTGGAAGCTAAAAGGCTGGAGGCAAATCGCGCTACCCCTGGAAAAGTTAAAATAGCTAGAGAAAGAAAAATTCAGACGAATGCAGGTTTTGCACGGCAGGAACAATAGATTCTTTTTCCTGTGGGAATAAATGTTCCTTCTAACATTGTTCCTGCCATGCAACATGGCTGCCGTGCAAACCCTCTATTCGGCCGGTAAAAAGCGCTGTACGCGTGGACAAAATGATCTAAACTACAACAAAACCAACTTAAAGCGCAAACAAGTGATTAAAAAATAAACCAACCTTTCAGCAACTTTTCGGCAACTTTGGAAATAAGGTTCGATTGAATTAGATTGAAATTCAGTTCGAATGCTTTTGATTTACTATACCGGGGTTTATAACGGATAAGAGAAGAGTCAAAAAAGCGAAAATGAACCAGAAGACTAAAAATCAGAGCACAGAACAGTTTTACATGTTACCTGGAATTGGGAACGTGGCTGCAAGCTAACGTTTTAATATTCTTTGTAGCGACACACGTTTAGAAGGAACGAAGACACTGGGTACGAGGATCAGACCGCGCATCTTAATTCTGATCTTACCGCGACAACAATTCCTTGCGTTTCAAAGAAAAATGTGTCCTTGTACTGATGTTCGTTCGCTTCAGGCTCACTCAATGCAGGAGCAATAATAGCGCTTTTCACGGTTAGTTTTTCTCATTTGCATTACAATATAATCTAGCATGTATGTGAGGAAATTTCGGGCTATTTTGTAGTTTCAACCCGAAATTGCCTCGCACCCACGTTAGATTACATTGTATTGCAAATGAGAAAAACTAACCGTGAAAAGGGCTTTTGCAGAATATCACATTAATTCAACCCAGTCCCCAGAGTCTTCGCAGCTTTCAACATGGCCGCTATGGATGACCAATCCCGCAATTATATCGAGCGAGAGCATGCAACTTGTACTACAGACTCCAAACAAAGCGGGTTACCGTCTAGTTATCGCTTTCATACATAACTGTGGAAATCTCAGGAACGTTTACGGGATTCTATTTTCAAAACAGAGACGCTATCTCGTTTGCTCCGAAGCAAGGGTTAATAAAGACGTTGACAGTTATCTGACAAGTTATTATATAAGTTATATAACCTCCACTGTCAACCATCGGGGAAGCTGGCGGCAGCTTTAAATAAATATAACAAGAAAACTAACAACTGGAGAATCGCTTCTAATTTTTAGTTCCAAACCTATCAAAAATTTCGAGTTTACTGTAGCAATTCAAACACATCAGTAAAGGTCTACTGAATAAAATGATAAGACTAGATTGCATACAGGACAAATTCGACAAAAAATGGCATTTGTCAAACGCATACGTTCACTTTGGTCGCACATCTCGGTTTTGTGATCGAAATTTCACTGCTAGATATTCTTTTCGTTCTTTAAGTTCAAGTTAACGGTTCAAGATAAAAATCAAACCGAGCGGGGAAAATGAAAGAGGTACTGCTGTTGCCGTTTTATGTCAAAACTAAGTCGTGAAAGTAAAGAGGGAGCTAAAGAGGGACCTTAATTAACCAAGAACGATGACAGCGGCTAAGAGAACGTTGTCTAAAAATATTATTTTCTGTTCCTCTAATGATTTTGCGATTACTCCAAGTCACTCGGCTTGGAAAGTGTATCTGAGTTCACATTCCAAGAATATAATTGGTACGAACGGTGTGGCCCGGATATTTAGAAAGAAAATTGAAAATTCATCGTCAGGTGCTCTCATCTTTCACATGACCTCAAATTTGATCATTTCATTTCGTTGTGAAGACGAGAACGGCAAAGAAATGTATCAAAATGTATTAAGCAAGTACGACGACGACGGCTATGAGAACGCCACATAACAATAGGTTTAAAAAGCACGCTCTGCACGTGCGCATGCGTTTTACATTTTGATACATTTCTTTGCCGTTCGCGTCCTCACAACGGCGTGAAATGATCAAATTTGATAGTCATGGAGGGCGTAAGCACTTGACCATGAAGTTTTAATTTTCGCTCTAAGTATCCACACCGTTCTCACCAATTTTACTCTCGGAATATGCATTCACAGTAAATCGCAAAATTATTACAGTTACTGTAACGGCAAATAACATTTTTAGACAACGTTCGTGTAGCCGTCTTGGTCGTCCTTGCTTAAGATTCCCAATATTGCCACTGAATCAAAGTATTAATTATATCTTAGAACATTTTTAGCCGTATACTTATGAGCCATATCCAATTTAAATTTTAAGCGATTTTTTAAAACACCAAAACCAAACTCCATCCTTTTGCATCCTTCGCTGCTAAAGTAAACTTAATGCACTGGTTCTTGGTGACAAATCTGTGATTTTTTAGTTTCCTTTATTGTTGGTTTTGCCCCAGCAGGGATTTTACTAAAATTCCAAAGAGGAATGATTATAGTTCCCCTGGGGAAACCTAACTCAAATATAAGCTCCCTCAGGGTCCCAAAGGGAGGGGAGGGGCGGGGGGGGGGGGGTTCCTTGGAGCCCTGGATCTTTTTGCTGTGGAGCCCGGAGCCCGATCTTTTCTCCCCCTGGAGCCCTGATCGTTTCTAGCTGTGGAGCCCGGAGCCCTGAAAGTAGCTGCTATGGAGCCCTGGAGCCCCGAATTTTTGGGCCTTGGAGCCCTGGAGCCCCGCTTTTTTAGGCCCGGAGCCCTGGAGCCCTAAACCCCTTTGGGACCCTGCTCCTTGGTTTCGTTTAGGTTTCCTCGTTTCAGCTTTGCGTTGTGTGAAAATCTTGTGTACTCAGTATGAATAAATCACGTCTTAAGTTTCAGTCTTCTCCTAAGCTCTTGATTTCCCGGTCAGAGCGTAAAATGTTTTAAAAGTTACAGTTAATAGTCCATTTCCGAGTTACTACATGGCTCGGCCTCAAAGCAAGTCCTGGTGCACAACCATTCAAATGCAAATGAGTTGCGTATTCTTATGCAAATAAAACTCATTTCCCTTACAGCTTACAGCAACTCGGAAATGGTCCATTTGTTCGTTTGTTTCTGGTTCATGATAATACATGTAGATGATTATGGAACACAGTTTCTGTAAGAGCAATAATAATTCGGATTTGTTACAGCGGTTAAGTAACAACGATATTTTTTCATATTCGCAAATAAAATTTAGGTGGACGTCAATCAAATGTTTCCATGAAGAATTCAACTTAACTGATAACCGTATTAATGTGATGATCGGACCTTTGAACGAGGTTGACCTCGGACGTGTTAGTTAAACAGCTTGACTGACACAAATATAGCAAAAAAAAAACGGTTTTACACGCTTAATCCTATTGTGGAAACTAAAAGGCTGGAGGCAAATCGCGCTACCCCCGGAAAAGCTAAAATAGCTAGAAAAAGAAAAATTCAGACGAATGCATGTTTTGCACGGCAGGAACAATAGATTCTTTTTCCTGTGGGAACAAATGTTCCTTCTAACGTTGTTCCTGCCATGCAACATGGCTGCCGTGCAAACCCTCTATCCGGCCGGTAAAAAGCGCTGTACGCGTGGACAAAATGATCTAAACTACAACAAAACCAACTTAAAGCGCAAACAAGTGATTAAAAAATAAACCATCCTTTCGGCAACTTTTTCGAAATTCAGCAACTTTTCGGCAACTTTGGAAATAAAGTTCGATTGAATTAGATTGAAATTCAGTTCGTATGCTTTTGATTTACTATACCGGGGTTTATAACGGATAAGAGAAGAGTCAAAAAAGCGAAAATGAACCAGAAGACTAAAAATCAGAGCACAGAACAGTTTTACATGTTACCTGGTATTGGGAACGTGGCTGCAAGCTAATGTTCTAATCTTCTTTGTAACGACACACATTTAGAAGGAACGAAGACACTGGGTACGAGGATCAGACCGCGCATCTTAATTCTGATCTTACCGCGACAACAATTCCTTGCGTTTCAAAGAAAAATGTGTCCTTGTACTGATGTTCGTTCGCTTCAGGCTCACTCAATGCAGGAGCAATAATAGCGCTTTTCACGGTTAGTTTTTCTCATTTGCATTACAATATAATCTAGCATGTATGTGAGGAAATTTCGGGCTATTTTGTAGTTTCAACCCGAAATTGCCTGGCACCCATGTTAGATTACATTGTAACGCAAATGAGAAAAACTAAGCGTGAAAAGGGCTTTTGCAGAATATCACATTAATTCAACCCAGTCCCCAGAGTCTTCGCAGCTTTCAACATGGCCGCTATGGATGACCAATCCCGCAATTATATCGAGCGAGAGCATGCAACTTGTACTACAGACTCCAAACAAAGCGGGTTACCGTCTAGTTATCGCTTTCATACATAACTGTGGAAATCTCAGGGACGTTTACGGGATTCTATTTTCAAAACAGAAACGCTATCTCGTTTGCTCCGAAGCAAGGGTTAATAAAGACGTTGACAGTTATTTGACAAGAGCTCCTTGTGAATCAAGAGAATTTATTTTCTGATAACTGAGGCCACAGCCAATGAAGCGCCGATTGAGAGTCAAGACGACCGCGTTGAAAAGCAAGGGAACAACACAATGAAATCAAGGACACTTGAAAAAAAATCTAGCCAATTAGAAAAGAAATTACACGGTAATGATGCTCATAAACAACATAATTTATAAAAAAAACTGTAGAGTATATGGTACTCTTAATGCAAATGCATAGGATAGCACATAGCTTATTCCTTTTATTGCTCTAAAAGTTAAAGAAAATGTAGACTGCTCCTTATAAGACTCTTTTATTACCTTGGAAGTGAGGACATGCAGGCATAGTTAATTTATTTCGTAGTACTTCAATCAAATTCACCATAGATCCAATGGGAAAAAAGGCCCTTGAGGTATATTATGGACAATAATGATTATGTTTTACATTCTGCTCATATGGCACGATTCAAGTTGCTAAATTGGTATGTCCTTGTGAGTATTATTTTAAAAACGCGAACGTACGTGGTGAGTACGTGAAAAATCGTTTAAACGCGTGAGTTAACGATTTTTCCCGGGATTAGTGTGAGTCCTGCGATAACTGAGTAAGTAAACCGCCATTTGATCACATTCAATCAGGTCATACTTGCCAGAGATTTTCCTCTTTAACGCTGCTGATAGTATGAAGACCTGCGGGTTAACGCCCGCACTCCGTCCAAAGGAAAATGGCCTTCACGTAGGCTACTCATCGGTAACACAGCTATTACGCTGGAACGGAATTGTTTGATGACCCGCAGAAATCGCTCATTTAACGATGCATCTAAGAGAATATCCATGTCTGATATGCTGTACACTGTATACGGAATATATACACGAGTAAAAATGGACGACAAGCGAGATTTGTCGATAAATGGATGTCACAATTGTCTTTCACGAAGTGTTGGGACAAAAACTAAGGAAATAGAGTTATGCAATAAAAGTCAAGTTTCTTGTTTTCAGCAGAAAAATGTACCAGAAAATTAGGAAAACCCTGACGGTCGGTGGACAGTCGGTGGCTATCTATGATAGTTCTTTTGCCAGATGTCAGTTGAAAGATCTTATCACTTCATTGCTTCATTTTGGAAATCTTTAAAAGAGGCGATGAGATCTAATGTCATTTCATATCCTTGTCTTTTAAGACTAACGGAAACTTTAGAAACTAATAGCTTATCATTGATAGAAATTAAAGAAATTTCAATCTCTTTCCTATTGACCTTGTAGGGCCTTTTTGACAACGTAGAATGGCACGTGCATGTGGCTTGCCAGTGTCTATTACGGAGCGGTGTAACAGTTTATATGTACAGAAAAGGACCATACAAAGCAAGTTTTAAGTCTAGTCAGCTAAACAGCATATTGCTTGGCGTTTCTCTTGTCCCAGGGTTGTGTAATCTGCGGGCTCATTCCTGCACAACAGCTTCGTGAACATATTGGTGCGCATGCGTCTGAGCAAGACGGCTCAGGGCAGGTCAAAGGTGCGAGGCCTGGGGACGATGCCCTTTGATAGTCCGCATATGAAGCCTGAAACAGCAATACTCCTGTTTGGTTAAAGTATGGACAAAAATTCGGGTAAACACAAAGCGTAGCGATGCAAAGACAACGAGAATTCAAAGCTAAAAGAAACCTCTTCGTTCCCGGGATTGTGAGAGGAATGACCCTCGCGAACCACACGGGAAGGCGCGTGACATCTCGCAAGCTCCGATCACGCACTATCTCTCCCCAAAATGGAAAGGTTGCTAGTAGCATAACGTTCTGAAATCATTGTAATAGACTGCTACTCACCGTGGGGTTAGCTGGAACAGAGCCGTAAGGAAAAGGTTGTTGTGGCATTAAGCTTTCTGGCTGCTGTTGGGCCATGTAAGGAGAAACTGCAAAGTAAGGGCTGGTATTTTTAATTTGTAAAAACTATTCATGGGCTTTATCCATTACAGAAACGAGTGCTGTGTTACTCAACGCATAAATACACACTGGGCCTTGTTTATTCCCAACACTTTACATTTTACAAATCAAGTAAACAAGCGAAACTGGCCAACACAAAGGGAATGAGAGGATTAAAAAAAAAAGACAAGAACACAGTCTCGTCAACATCAGCGTTGTCTATGGTGATCACAATCTCGTCCCCAGAGTCCGCTTTTCTTTTGGTCAGCATCAAGAACAATTTATGCGCAGTCGTAGTGAAGGTCCATTTTTGTGACCGTTGACAACCACTGTTGTTTCAAATTTCTGAGCGTGAGTAGACGAACTGGAAGTCCGTGATTTGCGGACTTTATGCCTTGGAAGTGGCCAGAGGAAAAACCTTAAATAACAATGACCACAACAAGGTTTTCTGAGCCCGCGAGACTGAGCACCCCCAGCAGACCATTGTTTTAACGAAAACC
>NC_090874.1:52730424-52737924 GCF_036669935.1 Montipora foliosa | reverse complement strand
AAATTTTGCGCGAAAGTAAACAATAGATGGTTTTCAATCACGCGATGAGACGGTTATGTTGGTGTCCAAACAATAGCAAATTATGGCTCATGTTTTGCATTATAAGAGAGTCAAAATCCCAAGAGACTTTTTTCTCTATTGCTCTGTGCACCAACATGGCTGCTGTGACGTCAGGTGAAAACCATCAATAGACTAAATGTTGTACCTAATTCAAATCTCCCGGGGTTAAGATTCTTTGTGTATTGTATTTGCATTATAAAGTAGTATTCACATTAAATGATATGGAAATACCTGGGACAAAACATTTTGTTCCCGAAGGGTACAACATTGAGTTGGTTGGCCGAAAGCCACTTCCGATATATTGAAATTCAGCTCAAAACCGGCAAAAGGCATCATCTCGAGTCTCTGGGGCATAAACTAATACAAACCCTCGTATTTATTCCCCTGAGCCTCGAGATGACGCCCTTTGTTTCGGACTGAATTTTAATATATCGAAATCGGTCTATTTGGTCTATCGTTTATTTTCCCTCAAAACCTGGTTTAAAATCAGGCACTTTTCTGACATTTGATGGGGAACAGACCAATTTGGGTAAATCCTACTTTCGGGCGATGGACTTGAAATAAATTTCATCAGAACAGGGTTAACCAAATCCTCGAAGACCCAGGGACAGCTGGTGAAAGTTAACTACAAGAACGGGAAGAGACCCTGGGCACTTACTCTTACTGAACCAGTTCCAGAAGCGTTCGAATTCCCTTCTTCTGATTGGCCACAAATGTATTTTTTTTTTGTGGCCAATCAGCGAAGAGGACTAACCGGGTGACTCTGATCGTTTCTTACACGAAGTAGTTTTCCTCATCGATCACCGTAGTTGCCCAGCGCGTTCAACGGGGAAAGTTTCTCGAGGAAAGTTTCACAACAAAACGTTAACGAAACCGGAAAAATTACAAGATTTAACACGGTTGCAAGCAACAAACGCACTCCGATAAATGTGTACGGCGGATTTTTCGAAGGTATCGTAAATTCTTATTGCTGATACGCAATGCATAACTGGCATTTTCTGCACCTTTCGCTCACTAAATTGTCTAGTACACAACGCCAAGCTTACCTTTTTTATCTCCATGTTCGTTGCACGACTTTTGAACTTTCTACGGCGTGAAAAGTTCCTTTGCACGGGCCACGCAATTATGGCGATCGATGAGGAAAACTACCTTGTGTAAGAAAAGAGCAGAGTCACCCGGCTGCTCCTCTTCGCTGACTGGCTACAAAAAATCTTTTGTGGCCAATCAGAAGCAGGGAATTAGAACGTATCTGGAACTGGTTCGGTAAGAGAAAGTGCCCAGGGGCTTTTCCCGTTCTTGTAGTAAACTTTCACCACGAACCTTCTATCGTCCCGCCTAGCTACCCCTGGGTCTACGAGGATGGGTTAACTATGGGGGAACATCTCCTTTCCTCGTGTTCTTTTGTTGGGTCCTTAGCCATTTGCGTATACAACCTCGTTTCCAGGGTCTCCATTGTCGTTGAGAAACGAAGAGACCCTGGGAACGGCGTTGTTGCGTAGGGCGGAAGAGCTCTACCAAGCGTAGTCGATCCGGCAGAGACATACGTATTCACCCAGGCAACTTGCGTGCTTTATGCTACTGATTTAAGGAGAGATCAGTAGCCATCTTCTTGTATTGCCAGTGATACTTTGTTGTGTGCAGTCATTGCAAGTTCAGCAAAGATAAAACCATAAAAGGGCTATAAACAAGAAATGTTTGGCGGGAAGGAAGACGAAAATATATAGTAAACTCTTAATGAATCTTTTGCGCTGTGCGTACAAACAAACGTTTAAACAATTTTTGTCCCCCGCTTGAATCAATCAGTACTATGGTACGGTTTGAAAACTAAAATTTGGTGCCACAAGTCCTCGAACGTTGATATTCACATTTTCAAGCCCTCTTGAAGAGGTAAACAATGCAATGACATGTAACGTGTAAAGTCAAACTGTCAGTGATCATGATTTTATTTGTGATTTTCCCGGTTCATTTAGAATCCCGGCCCAGTCAAATTAGCTAAAGCATTGTTAGATTTACGAAGGGCCTTTAGTCTTAGCTAAGAGTTAACACTCGTCAAGAGTCAGGGAATCAGTCTTTATAAAGAGATTCCCTGATTCACCAACAACTTGATCGACAATTCAAATTCAATAGAAATGATATCACTGATTGGACTGACTGTTTTTGGCACAAAAATGACAGTGATGAAGGGAATTCAATCGGCATAAACTTCCGCATTAAATATCCGGAGTTATTCCATCGTTTGTGGTTGATATATAAAAGTAAGCAAGGCTCAAAAAGATAAAAAGTAAGATAAAGCTTACCTAGTCGGATTTCGATCTTGAGATATCGAGGTATGTACCTGCTGACAGCAGGTAAATGTTTAACCATATCAAACGGTGAAAATTGGACGCTGTTTGACATGAAATATTCAGCACTTAGAACATCTTCAGAGAAAATTAACTTTATTTTAAACTTGGCAGGAAGAAGTTTCAAAATATTCTTGTTTATCTTTGAAACCTTTCAAAAAATCCAGCATAAGAAAGATTAATTAGGCATGGAGTCTTAAGAGTGAATTTACAGTAACCGTAATAGATAGAAATAACTCTCGCAGGAGACATAGGGGCCAACACGATGTTATAGTTTTCCGAGTAAAAAAATATCAACAAATTTCACGCATTACATCACATGGAAAGCATCTCGATATATCATCAGCAACTTCTTGAAGTGTGCTCCAAAAGCGATTAACAGCGGCAATTGTCAAATATACGATGTACTTTAAATTTTAAGTTTGATCCAACTTCTGGACAGACACAGTGATCTCGAAAAGCATTTTCACTAAACTTGATGAAAGAGTTGCGCAGCCAAGCAGAACGTCCTTTAGAGCGCTCTATTCCCGCAAATGCCTACGGCGCAATCAGCTTACTTGGCTTGCCCATGTCCCTCGCGGTCACATCAATGAAGTGGGCTGCAGGGCTTGTGGTAGTTGAGCAAGGATTCAATGCATCTTGAGCCAAGAGTTTCAGCTTTGCAGCTCACCACTCAGCCGGTGAAGGTCAAAACACTGAGTCAAAAATGAAACGAAATGAAATGAAAACAAAATAACATAACAGATTCATGTATCTCTAACATAGAACGCAGAACATCACTGCCCGACAGTGATTATTCCGCCTAAGTCTTGATTTAAAAAATGTTGCCTTTGCTGTGAACTTTAATTTGGTAGTAGATACGTTTTTCGTTTACTGATTGCATGTCGTTGTTTCTTAGCGAGTGATAGCACATCCTTACAGCGGAAGAGGAATAATAGCGAATAGACCGCGCACCGGTGGCTCAGTTGGTTGAGCACCGGGCTGTCACGCGGGAGGTCGTGAGTTCAAGTCCGGCCGGACCAACACTCAGGGTCTTCAAATAACTGAGGAGAAAGTGCTGCCTTTGTAACGCCATCTGCAAATGGTTAGACTTTCAAGTCTTCTCAGATAAGGACTATAAGCCGGAGGTCCCGTCTCAAAACCGTTGGGTATATATAAAATCTGTGGGACATTAAAGAACCCACACACTATTCGAGAAGAGTAGGGCATGAAGCTCCCGGTGTTGTGGTCTGATCTATGGATAATATAGGGGTTAGGTGTCAATTGGGACGAAAGTTCTGTTCCTCTCCCCTGCCACTCCATGAATTGTGGCGAATAAATTAAATTAAATTAATTAAATTAATTACATATTCTTTGAAAAATAGATAAATTTACAATTAGCAACCTTGGTGGTCAAGGGGTTAATTGATTATTATTATTAAATTTTCGACGTCCGATATTGCCTTTCTAGCCTTCTGATTGGTTCAATCAATCTCAGTTAACAGCTCATACACCGTATGACCAAATATGGAAACGGATTGCGGCAAGTGTTGTCAAGCTGGAAACCGATTTGCTTTAATTTCCAACTGTACAAGCGTTCACAATTTAATGAAAATGTAACAGGACAATTATTCCATTCGCGCTTATTGCATATGAAACTACTTATAGCCAGCTCGACACTATACGCGCCTCGTTGGCTATTTACCATCTCATATCCAAGGCGCGCTTATGGAACAATCAGCCAATAAATATCAAAAATACAATAATACTCTTTGTTTGTCCCTCCAAAATTTTGCAAAAGCATTGTTTTTATGTTCTCTTGGGACTTACAATGGTCCCAAGATAAACTGGAAACAATGCTTATTCACTACTTGCACAATCCCATAATACAAATGTACACCTCTTTTATTTTACCCACCCAAAATTTTGCATATTCGTTGTTTACAATTACTCCTGGGACATGAAGATGTCCGCAAGAGAAATCGAAAACAATGTCTACGCAAATTTTGGGGGTAAAAGAGGTGTATTATGGGATTTGTGCAAGTGGTGAATGCAAAATTTTGGAGGCCTGGGACAAACAAAGAGTATTATGGTATTTTTGATATTGGCTTATTGTTAAATAGTCAGCGAACAGTCTTCGGGTTTAGTCCCTAGTCCAGACGTTTGGGTTGTCTTTTTTAAAAATATGCGTATTCCCCATTTCTTCCCTCACCTTTCCATCATTCACCTTTAAAGCTTTTAAAACTTTGAGAGTTCATGATATCACTTTTTGTCTTTTTCTTCTCCGGTACCGGAGTCCGTGAAAGTATAAAAGGATTTTGTAAGGTGGGCACAGTGACAGGAGGGGTCATGTTGCAGCGACATGATGCAGCGACAAAATGGTGCGTAGTACACACTGAGGCGGCTTTACATTAGGGTCGTGTAGCGGAAACACGTAGCAGGAACAAAATCAGAACATTTGCACACACATGTCCCCTCGTGTGAGCTGATGCTTTTATATTTGTGCGACACCAATTTTGAACTGAAGTGGAGGTGGCTAGTGGTGGATATTTATACCTCGTGCTTCGCAGCTCGGTAAATATACACCACTAGCTACCGACACTGAGGTGAATAGTTGTTTTAGTATATACTAAAACAGTGAGATAATATAGCAGAAAAAGATGATTTTAATTCATTTATTCCTGCAAAGATTACAACATTGTTCGGAGGTGAATAGCAAAGGATATCCGGAGTTTAACTAGGCAATCAGCGCGCGAGTTCAACGCTATCACTATTTTGCTATATATTAGCATAGATTAACTAAGGTCTAACGATAAATAGCCAATTCAGAGCTCAGGAATGGATTGAAGTTCCGAGTGAAATCCCTTGTCAACTTATGTCGCAGGTCAGACTTCCTTGCGGGAGATAGCGGGTTTGATCTCCGGTTGGAACAACACTCAGAGTCTAACTAAAAAAGAAGTTCAGCCTTTTTAGTTTTCATGGGCAAATGGTTAGACTTTGAAGTCTTCTCGGATAAGGACAATAAACCATGCACGGTAGATCTTTGTCGCATGCGACAAGCTTACGACAGGCTTACAACTCGTTTACGATTGTCGTGTACGTCAGAGAAAATGTCGTAGTTTTAAAACATGTTTTACAACACTGCGACAATTGTAAGTCATGTCGTAAGCCTGTCGTTCGTTTGTCGCACGCGCCAAAATCGCACCGCGAAAATCGGCCCTTGGAGACCCCACACACAACACTCCTAATGATATGCGAAATTAAATAACACGGAATACCAGCATGTTATTGGCTAGGCGTGCATAAAACACGTGCATGACCCTACAGGAAAGCTATAAATACGCTTTGGTTGATGTGCGCTCCCTTCTTGCTCAGTTTCCAGCGGAACACTGGTCCGGAGAAATATTTATTTAATTTTCGACCCACGTGAATCATGGCCGACGGACAAGTACAGTTTCCACAGGATTCAGTTCCGGCAGCGGCAGTCCATGCGGTGGCTCCTCCGGCTGCAGAAAATCAAGTCGCTGCCCCGTTGAATCAACAACCTCCTCCACCTGAACCAGAAGGCGCGTAGAGGTAAATACTTTCAGTCTTTCGCCTACCGATTTTGCTGGTAGACTTTTTCAATGCTTTGTCGGCGCATGAATCCTTCGGAAGGTCTGTTCGAAGAGCGATTATGGTCAATGCCCTATTTACTATATTAAGTGCTCCTTTGAGAGCGGGGGTGACGTTTTTTCACCGGTGTTCGTCTGTGGGATGAATCCTTCGGCGGGTTGGTTCGAAGGATGACTACAGTGAATTTTGAGTGCTCTTTTGACAGCGGAGGGTGAGGTTTTTTCACCAGTGTTGATCTGTGGGATGAATCCTTCGGCGGGTGGTTCGAAGGATGACTACAGTGGATTTTGAATGCTCCTTTGAGAGCGGAGGGTGAAGTTTTTTCACTAGTGTTGATCTGTGGGATGAATCCTTCGGCGGGTTGGTTCGAAGGATGACTACAGTGGATTTTGAGTGCTCCTTTGAGAGCAGAGGGTGAAGTTTTTTCACCCGTCCTCGTGACTTTTAGAATTTTTCTTCTGTGCTCTGAGGGTCGTTTGAATTAATGTTTTCGTTGAGACAACGGACTTCGTCTGATACATGTGTTTAGTGCTATACATGTAACTATTGTAGCATTGTGGTACCTGTCATGTACTGACAGGATATCCGAGAGCACACCAAGACAACATGGCGGATCACTACAAACACGTTTCTATTCAATCTATGCGTGAGCATGTGATTACTATATATGGTAAACGCACAGGGAGACCATGACATTTCCTCCACACAAAAATGACCTAATCAAGGAAACAAACCTAACCGACTAACAGTGTCCGCTAACGTACAGTCTCTAAAAAAAAAAATGAAAAACAAAAATAGTTCAGAGATCGAGTCTCTGTGCTGCCCTGAACTCTCTCTGAGGCTATCGCCGCTTACGGACCGTAGAACTGGCTGTGGGCGCTTCAGGAGCTATAGGTGTGGGAACAGAAACCATCTCCGGTTGATCGGCCTCGGGAACCTCTCAGTACCAATTACATTGGGTGGAGTACTCAGTTGCATTGGCGCTGGTGGTGTGCTGGCCTCCTTCGGTTCGCTGACCTCATCAGTGTCAGTGTCAGTGACCTCAACCGCCGTTGGCTTCAACTGGTCGATATGTCGACACCAAATAATCCCTGGTGCTACTTTGACCTCGTACATCAGCGGACCTGTCTTGTTGACAATCAGCCCTGCACGCCACTTCAGATCCCCTCGATAATCTCGTGACATCACTGAGTCACCAACCTCTAACTGACGACGCTGTCTACCCTTCTCATTCGCGGCTCTGATGCTCTGCTGGTGCGGTTGGTTAACCATCTTACGATTCAGGTTGGGTTTTACCAAATCTAGGCGAGTGCGTAACGGTCTTCCAAGGAGTAACTGTGCCGGGTTCACATCGGTAGTGGAGTGAAGAGTGTTCCTATAGGCTATGAGAAATTTTGCCAACTTCTCCTTCACTGGCTTTGAGCTTTGATGCATGGAACTTAATGCCTGCTTGAAGGTTTGTACTGCCCTCTCCGCTAGACCGTTTGTAACTGGATGGTATGGT
>NC_090874.1:52687924-52720424 GCF_036669935.1 Montipora foliosa | reverse complement strand
AGGAACTTAAGAACACAGGAACTAAGGAATAAGGATCTTAGGAACTAAGGAACTAAGGAAGTAAGGAACTAAGGAACTAAGAAACCAAGGAACCAAAAAACTAAGGAACCAAGGAATATAGGAAAACAAGGACTGAGGAATACAGGAATTGTAACTCAAGAACTTGTGAACTCAGGATACAGGGTTTACAGGGCTCCGTACCAAAGGGCCTCTGCTGGTATGACTTCTGGGTGACCCCTTAAATGATCTTAATGACCCCCCAACTTGAACAAAAATTGTCTGCAACGGTGCACGTACCACAGACCCAGTGTACCCTCACGGAGGGTCTAGTCTATCAATGAAACATCTTGGGACAGTTTTTTGAAATAGTAAACGTTTAGTTGCATTGTGCTACCGACATTTTTCAGAATCGCGTGATCCAATAAGACGTGAATGAAATCGGAAGTGACATATAATTAGTTTGATGATTAGCTGTTGACAAGGTGCAGTCGTCATTAAGACGAGTACGTGGTGTTTTCACACTGATGTTTTGTTTTCATTTCGACCAGTTCGTCCAAATTGTACCTCGCGTGAGTCGGAGAAATAGTTTGGGAAGAACGGACTACCCTTTTGCCATTCGCAACGTCCCTTCAGTTCAATCATCTTCCCATTTGCGAAAATATGATTCCTTTTTCTTTAAATTTTACTGAACGTAAATTTGAGTTGTTGACTAGGGAGGGTCAGTTCATGGCCGCTTTACTAACGCAGTAAACTGAAAAAAACAGGTCACACGCTGTAAAGCATTTCGCATCACTCTCGTTTCCTTCACTGTCACGCTATCTTAAAGATGATAAAAAAGTAATAATAATAAGTGTCTCGCATACCTTAGTGTCGAGGCGTGTTTCGTGATTGTTTCCCTAAAGTTGCTTTTTCGCATTTTTTTTTAATCAGTGATAATCCGGGATTCAGCACTGCCTTTGATTTGTGTAAGAACTCAGAGAGTTTGGTGCACAAGTTTGTCGTTACCGTAGGAACATTTATAGGGTTAGGAACTTAGGGTGGAAGCGGAATAAAGAAGGCTTACGGTTTTCCGTTAAAGAATAACGAATACGGAAATAAAACAAAGTTTCAATAGCGAACTGAATGCATACCAACTCGGAAAATAATTAATAACTGAGATCTAATTATTCCGCTTCCATCCCCGAATTTATACACAGACAACAGGAAGTTTTAATTAAGCAATAGACCACAAGTGTCTACGGTTTATAGGCTGATAAACCGCGGGATGTTAGTAAAACACGAGAAGAATTCGTAAATCACGAACCGCAGGCGAGTGATTTAGGAATTCTTCGAGTGTTCTTCCAACATCCCAAGTGGTTTATCATGCCTATAAACCATAGAAACATGCTATTTCAGACAGTTGTAGCCTGCGAAATTGGCAGAAACGGGATATTTTGCCGGCACGGACCAGAGGAACTGGGTCCGGTTGTCTGGTGGGGATTATGGGTAATTTGTTGTATAAATAGTGAACCGTTAGGGCTTTAAATCAGTCTAGGTTCAGCTTTCTTCGCCTACTTTTTTGTTAAAAATTCCCCTTAGCCTCCATGGGGTAGTGGCACTTGCATAGGGTTTGGAGAATACGTTCCCTCATTCCCGAAGGGTTTTGGGTTTTCAGTATCCGGCAGGTGCCCAGTTTACTTTTCCTTTAACAAGTTTTTAGGAGGTCAGTACCATCAAGTATGCTAACGTATTGTTATGCTAGGAGTTTTTATGCATATGGTAAGCAAAATGAAACCAGCTTGTGGCGCTTGCTGTCACACATGCCCATGCCCATGTTTCTGTGTCAGTAACATCAAGTATGCTAACGTATTGTTATGCCAGAGCGGAGTTTGTATGCATATGGTAAGCAAAATAAACCGACTTGTGGCGTTTGCTTCATGCCCACGTATCTTGTATTGTGATTGAGTTAGTCGTGTTGTGTCTGATTGGATAGTGGAGTAAAAATCTGTGGTCTATTGCTTTTATATAATGACTCAGACGACGCGCGATTTTTCCATGAGTTTACTGGCACAATAATACATAGCTGATTGACCAATCAGAGCGCGCGCATTGATTTGGTTATTATATAAAAGGATTTAAAATAGTGGTACATCTGGATCTCCTGTCCGATCTGGCTGTGCAACATAAGCCTCACTCTGGCATCGGCTTCTTACAAGAATTAATAAGTATCTTAGAACCTTGTCAGTTTCCTTTCGACTTTCCTAAAGGAGATATAGAATTGTTGCGTATTTTCTGCTTATCTTCTTCACTAATTCTTATTTTCTTGATAATGTGTTGTTGCAAGGGGCAGAATTTAAGCATCTGTTTTTTAAGTAAGTACGTTCAAAGCTAATTCTATTACGAAAGAGTAGGTAAGAGATGAAGAAATCCTTCATTTTTATTTTAAAGGTGTGATGTGAATTGCCGCAGAAAAATGCAAAGTTTTGCATAGCCACAGGTTCGTGTATGTGAACGTGCAATGGTTTGAACTGTACATCAATTAAAATTAAGAGTGCAGAATTTCTGCCTCCATTAAATTGTAAATGGAATGTGAGCGTACTTCTGAACTTATAGAGACGCAGAATTTCTGCATGCTACTTTTTATAGGTATCCCATGCCGATTAGTACACATAATGAATGATGCAGAACTTTACCGGTTTGCGTTGGTAAATGTATTCTTGATTTAGACTGAACATTAGCCAAAAGTAAGGCATGCAGAATTTCTGCACCATTATATTTATAAATGGAATAATTTCCGCACCCTTTTTTTTTTAGTAGGTATCACATGCCGATTGCTACACATGATGATGCAGAATTTTTGCACGCCCCCAGGTTTGCGTTGGTGAATATATTTTTAGTTTGAATGAGCATTAGCCAAAATTAAGGCATGGATGAATCGGAAGAATTTAATCGGATAATTATTTCCCAAGGATCCGGAGGTGAAATCGTATAATCGGAGGAATCGTTAAATCGGAGAATAAAATAATCCTAAACCTAACCCTAACCATGATTTTCAGAAAGATGTTAAGGTGGAATCGTAGAATAGGAATAATCGGAAGAATCGTATTGTTCTTCAAAAACCCTAATCACTAAAACGAGCGCTTAGGCTTAATCAGTAAATGAGTGCTTTCTTCTTCACACAATCTCGTGAAAAGTGTAGTTAACCGAACCGCAGAGTGAAAGCTAAAACGCGATTTAGGAACAGAGTTGTTTATATAAACATCATTTTCTCTACCATGCCACTGCGGACTGCGGAACTGCGGTGGCAGTTTTTTAAGTAAGACCGTGATTTAGTCGGCCGGTATCCTGCAATCTAGCCGAAGTAATATTGAAACGCAGTACGAGGTATAATCGGGAAAATCGGGCAATCGTATTGAACACGGGTTAGGGTTATTTTAGGCCTAAGCACTCTAGTAAAATTTTAGCTTTCATTTTGCGATTCGCTCAACTAGTACACTTTTCACGAGATCGTGTGAAGAAGAAAGCACTAGTTTACTGATTAAGCCTACTCACCCGTGTTACACATGTCAATCTAAATGAGTAATACCCATTTAGTATAAACACACACGTGATTATACAAAATCGCGCGCTCTCATTGGCTCGCTATCTCGGATTATCAGCCGATAATCACCTCGACAGACAAAATGGCTGCCAGTAGTCGTTGTGCCACTGTAAGTGAAGATGATTTCGCTTTGAAATTTTTTTTTTCTCTTTTTTGAAATAATCACCGGTGTATTTATACTAAAACAATTATTCGCCTCAGGCTCAGTGATTATCGGTGAATATTCACCTCGACTTCGTCTCGGTGAATATTCACCGATAATCACTTCGCCTTCGGCGAATAATTGTTAAATAACCTAGTCCGTTAGCCACGCGTAAGGAATCATCGAAAACCACCACACCATCGAAGCACGCTTCTGAATGAAGGCGAATTTTTGCCCCCGCAGGGTTTTGGCCGAGAGGCCAAAACCCGAGGAGGCACCCTAGGATTCCCCGCGTGTATACATAAAAGGATAAAGAAGATTTGTTGAAAAAGTAAGAAATATGTCTGTAGTGGGCGAAGCATTCTCGATTTGACGAAACCAGGCGCGCACGGTTGTCTCGGGTAATATTTTGGCAAGCGCGCACGGTGGTGTCGGGTACTTGCAACCAACGAGGTCGCGTTTCGTCACCTTCCAGCTTCGCCATCTTCTAGCAGCATTTCTGAGAATTTGAAGGTCTTGCATCTACGAGTTCGCGTTTCACCATCTTTGAGAAGCATTTTAATGTGCGCATTTTGCACTTCAGTGATTTCTTTGAATTGAAAAGCATTCAACAGTACTGAATAAATTTGGTTTGTCAGACACAAATCAGCAACGGGGTCGACAGACTCGATCCAACAGATCACAAATATCTCAGAACAGAATGATGAATCTCAACTCAAACTTTAGAAACACTGAAAACCCAGAGTTGCACTAATAATGTCAGAAAGAGATGTAAAGTTTGTTACATCAATTTCCTTTTGAATATGTCACACTCAAAACATAAACAAGTCGGTATGATTACAATTCGCATCATAGGCGTTTGTAGTTCATTTTCGGCTAGGGATTGTAAAGCCTGTTTCAGCCAGATATTTGAGAAAAGAACATTCGGTTATCTCAATGAAGAGGAAGAGAGCCTTTTCATGACACTATGAACATTTGATTCTCTTTGTAGCTCATGCTCGAATTTTGTAACTCTGAGAACAGCAGTATTCTTTTAACAGTAGTTACAGCATATGGATTAAACCAGCTGGGTTTCGATAACAATATGTGGCCTCTTTTTGTTACTGAAATGCACGCAAATCCAGGAAGGTTAAATTGTGCCAATTGTGATGTTCAAACTACTGAGCCTGTTTTAAGGAAAGTATTAAACTCACGTTTCCTTTTCATTGAATTCCCTCCTGCATTAATGAAAGACATAAATGTGTTTGAGGAGATTCTAATCAAGGGAGCTCAGTACAAACTAAGAGGTCACCCGTGTAGTGCGATGTCACAACAACCACCTTACTTGTGCTGTTTAGTTAACTGCTTACATGTACATGAATGTGAACTTCAATAAAATGCTTGAAACGTTAATTTTTCAACGGTCTTATGCACAGTATTTATATTAAATACACATCCCATAAACAGGTTTTCAAAAGCGGGAGCAGCTCTAGAGAACACTATTTCTAGTTTTATATTTAAATAGAGAACCATTACCAATATTGAAAGCTAATCGATTTAAGATGGGTGCTTACTTAGAATGGGCGTTTAGACTTGAACACAGTTTATCAGCACTATTAAAAATGGGTGCTCAGACCTAAATACGGTGCATGCATGGTTGGATGACTCGGATGATCATCTGAAATGGCTTGCACCCACTGATCTAAATTTAGATTATATAGGTATTACCCATTTAGATTGTGTCACACTGAAGCCTAAGCTCGCGTTTCAGTGATTAGGCCTAAGCACTCTCGTAAAATTTTAGCTTTCATTTTGCGATTCGATTAACTAGTACACTTTTCACGAGATCGTTGAAGAAGAAAGCACTAGTTTACTGATTGAGCCTAAGCTCGCGTTTCAGTGATTAGGCCTAGGCACTCTTGTAACATTTTAGCTTTCATTTTGCGATTCGCTTAACTACGGTACACTTTTCACGAGATCGTGTGAAGAAGAAAGCACTAGTTTACTGAATAAGCCTAAGCTCGCGTTTCAGTGATAAGGCCTAAGCACTCTCGTAAAATTTTAGCTTTCATTTTGCGATTCGCTTAAGTAGCACACTTTTCACGAGATCGTGTGAAGAAGAAAGCACTAGTTTACTTATTAAGCTTAAGCGCTCGTTTCAGTGTTAAGGCCTAAGCACTCGTAAAATTTTAGCTTTCATGTTGCAGTTCGGTAAACTATTCTTTTCATGAGATGGTGTGAAGAAGAAAGCACTCGTTTACTGATTAAGCCTAAGAGCTCGTTTCAGTGATTAGGCCTAAGCACTCTCGTAACATTTTATCTTTCATTTTGCGATTCGCTTAACTACAGTACACTTTTCACGAGATCGTGTGAAGAAGAAAGCACTAGTTTACTGAATAAGCCAAAGCTCGCGTTTCAGTGATAAGGCCTAAGCACTCTCGTAAAATTTTAGCTTTCATTTTGCGATTCGCTTAAGTAGCACACTTTTCACGAGATCGTGTGAAGAAGAAAGCACTAGTTTACTTATTAAGCCTAAGCGCTCGTTTCAGTGATAAGGCGTAAGCACTCGTAAAATTTTAGCTTTCATGTTGCGGTTCGGTCAACTATTCTTTTCATGAGATGGTGTGAAGAAGAAAGCACTCGTTTACTGATTAAGCCTAAGAGCTCGTTTCAGTGATTAGGCCTAAGCACTCTCGTAACATTTTATCTTTCATTTTGCGATTCGCTCAACTACGGTACACTTTTCACGAGATCGTGTGAAGAAGAAAGCACTAGTTTACTGAATAAGCCTAAGCTCGCGTTTCAGCGATAAGTCCTAAGCACTCTCGTAACATTTTAGCTTTCATTTTGCGATTCGCTTAATTAGAGTACACTTTTCACGAGATCGTGTGAAGAAAAAAGCACTCGTTTACTGATTAAGCCTAAGCGCTCGTTTCAGTGATAAGGCCTAAACACCGCGCACCGGTGGCTCAGTTGGTTGAGCACCGGGCTGTCACGCGGGTGACAGTGAGTTCAACTCCGGCCGGACCAACACTCAGGGTCTTTAAATAACTGAGGAGAAAGTGCTGCCTTTGTAATTACATCTGCAAATGGTTAGACTCTCTAGTCTTGTCGGATAAGGACGATAAGCCGGAGGTCCCGTCTCACAACCCTTCAATGTTCATAATCCTGTGGGACGTAAAAAAACCCGCACACTTGACGCAAAGAGTAGGGCATGTAGTTCCCGGTGTTGTGGTCTGTCTTCTGTGGTGTATCATGGTTGGGAGGGTAAATGCTCGGAGATATTAGCTACACCAAGCTACTCTAAAATCCGAGGGTAAATAAAGATGTATGATATAACACTCTCCTAACATTTTAGCATTCACGTTGCGGTTCGGTTAACTGCACTTTTCCCTAGCCTTAAGTTATAAACATTTCGTCGTTCTTTCATTACAGTTTTTGAAAGTGCAAAATGATTATGCATGCACAAAGGAAATTTTACATTCTGCGTTATCTTTTGCTTATATGTAATGTCAATTAAAAAAGAAATTACTTAACGGTATATACGTCGTTCTTTAAGCATATATAACATTCGCGCTACGTTGGGCAAATGAGCCATATATATCTCTTTAGCGTGTACAGAGAAATAACGTCTGCGCTACGCTGGGCAAAACAAACCATATATATATCTCGTTCTTTAAGTGTTTGCAGAGAAATGACTCGTTTTGGCTAAAAGGAAAGTGGACGAACTTAATCGTACAATATGTTAAGGTAAATTGTAGAATGGGAAGAATCGTATAATCGGTGAAATGATTTCAGAAGGATATCTCGGTAAAATCGAAGGAATCGTGAATAGGAGAATACTTTCAGAAAGATGTTTAAAACTTAAGTGGTAAATAGGAGAATAGTATCCCTAAATCAGATATACTATTCCTCCTATTCGTTCTTTGTCTTTGTTGAGCCCATAAGTTACCAGAGAATTTCCAATTAGTTTCAGTGTTCTACATAGCAGCACACTTGGTAAAATATTAGAAATACAGCTCACTTTGATTTTGGCTCAACGGGCACTAAAACGCCATTCGCGTTACAATCACTTTCGACGCCATTGCAGGTTAATAATTAAATGTTCTCCTGTGTGCACCAGAGAAATCTACGCATTAACCCAACCCGACCCAACCCCCACAAACCTAACAAATATGCACAGAAGACTATGCACAAAGACACCACTTCGCAAGGGAGTGACAGGCAAGACTTTTCATGACACGGTAAAAAAAAAAGAAAAAAAAACTAACTAACAAACGCATTTTCTGACTGGATTGCCTATGGCAACCCAGTAATAAAGGTCGACCTTGGAGCGACTTTGGAGCGACGGCTGATTCATTCAGACGGCGTACCTACGTCGAATTTAATTTGGAAAGCTCGTGGTAAACAATTTTCGATGAGAAAATGTGCGTTCTGAATTCAAGAACTCTGTCCAAATAGAAAATCTGTGACTAGTATCGCGCTGTTATAGCAATCAGTATTTAGGGAAGCAAATTAAATCGCAACTGGGTTCAGTGTTTGTGTTTAGACAGGTTTTCTCCCGGTAAATTCGAGCTGTTAAAGGGAAATCTTATAAGCTGGGCTAGTATCACGAAGAAACAGGAGAAAAAAAATTGAGCTAAAGAAACTCGCTCATACAGTCCCGTTTCTCCTAAATCGAAGGCACAAAGGGAGCTCCGAAACGAGACAGTTTTTGTTGTCGTTATTTTTAGCGACGACTTCGAACTTCATGCATGATTGGTCACGCCACTCAATTTTGTGCCAATCACAAGTGCCGTTATTTTTGGTTCGAGTGAAGCCACGGTATTCTAACCGTTGACTGCAGATGAAAAGAAGCTCTAAAACAGGATACAATAAGAGAGTTTAACAACGAAATTAATGACATTCATTATGAGATTTATTACGGCTGTTTGGTGATATTATTCACACAGTCTATTGTTTATTAAAAAAAATTATTGGTAATTTGGCATATTTTATTGACCGAATACAAAAATGGCCGCCAACAAATTATTCTTTTGTCTTTGTGTTAATTACCTAACTAGCCTCGTTTTATAGTCCAAATTCTTTCAATTTTACACGTGTCAACGAGGCTAGTTAGGCTAATTAACACAGAGACAAAAAATAATTTGTTGGCGGCCATTTTTACATTCGGTCAATAAGAGGCAGAAATTCTCTTATAACGAACGGTGAACTGTGACTAATTATTAACTGTATGCAATAGAAACCAAGCCCTGTATTGCGACTAAGCTTGACTATTTTTTGTGTATAAACTTGTTGGAACAGCCAGTACAATATACGTTACAAATGCCATTAATTTTTTTGCTCGTTTATTCATTCTAATTCACTAGGAACTACTCACAAAACATAAAAAAAACTACGTAATTTCTACAATCTTGGAAAAATTGACTACGCCTTATTTGATAGTATCTGTTTTGTTAGTAATATTTAAACTGAAAAAAAAATCCTTTCCTTAAGCTTGACTTTTTGTAATGAGGAGCTCCGCTTTTAGGGTTGGCTAAATCTATATATGAAAAAGTTAAAACCAAACCCTAATTCTCTAAAAACCTTTCAATTGAGGATATTTGCCAGATTCAATTTTCCAGATGTTCTTGTCCCAGCTTGAAAAAGTAGACGGATTTTTTAACTCCGTGTCGGTTTTTTGTCCTCGTGTATCCGAGACGCCCGATTGACTCTTGCCATAGCTGTTGATGATAGTGCCTCTACCATCACCTGCCAATGCACCAATCCGATCGACTCTGGATTGTTTTGATAGAATCGTTCCTGACGAGTAGCTGTTTTTGACCTTATCTCTAAGATCGCCCACCAAACCACCGGCAATCCCGAAAGCTGAAACTGTCCCATTCGCATAGCAGTTTTCGATGAGGGATTGAGGATTAGTATTGACCAGTGCTACCAGTCCACCCGCATAATACTTTCCTGCTGAGACTGATCCTGTGGCATAACTTTGTCTGATCACTCCACTAGACATAAGTGCAACCAAGCCTCCAGCTTGACCGTCCACAACTGAAACCGTCCCAGTCGCATAGCTTTTTTCTACGGTGGCTTTATACATACTTGCAACCAGACCTCCAGAATAATAATTTCCTGAAACTCTGGCTGTGGAGTAGCTGTTTTTGACGACCGATCCTGTCCAGCACTTTGAAACCAGACCACCTGTGCGACCATACTTGTCTGCGCTGGAAACTTGACCTGTGACATAGCAGTTGTCTACTGTGCCATAATTATATGTTGCCAATGCGGCGGCGGCTCGGTTGCCTTTGATGTCTACGTTTTCAAAGTTTAGGTTTTTCACCACTGCAGCTTGGCGGATACCTGTAAACAAACTTGCATAGTTGTCGTATTGTATCTGAGACCGATCCAGCCTTAGATTCAAAATTCTTTTATTATTCCCATCCAAAATGCCTCTAAATTCGGGCAAAGGAGCAAAATTTGCAATACTATATAGGTCGATATCTTGTGTGACGATGAAATATTTGCCAGCATTGCTTCTCCAAACAGTGCGCAACTTCTCCAAGTCGCTTACTGTGGCTATTTTATAAGGATCTTGCATTGTACCAGTACCCGGACCAGGAGGAAGGACAGTCGGCTGTGTTTTCCCAGAAAGGACGGTCGGCTGTGTTTTCCCAGAAAGGAAGGTTGGCTGTGTTTTTCCAGAATCAGGGCAAGCGCAAGATTTTAACGCGGTTATTTCTTGGATAATTTTCGTTTCAAGCTGCTGGATTTGGGTGTTCAAGCTCCTTTTGGATCTGGCTTGGATCTCTGCTTTTGTATTTTTTTGATCAGTTCCAACCTGAGTTTGAGTATTGGTCAGCTGTGTTTTTAGAGTTTGCAGCGTGGTTTCCATACTGGCCAATTGAGTTTTCATCTCTTGGACGGTGTGTTTGATTTCGGTGGCCCCTTCCTGGTTTTGGGCAAACTTTGTGGCCTGAAATTGAATAGAAGAGTAAAGCGATTTTAAAGAATTGCTGTCCTGATTTTTCGTAGCCTTTTCCATGGCACGAGTGTCTTTAAAATCAACTTCGCCTGCTGTAGACGCATAGCCTGTGGCAAAAATCAGGCTTAGAAACAAAGCGATCGGTCGAAGGGACCCTGAAAAGGCGTGCATAAAATTTCCTGGTATGATAAAAATTATAAATGGATTAAAAATAAAAATCTCACTCAAAAGAATTCCAAGATAAAGTGGAGCTATTTGAGCGATATTTTTTATTGTTTTATGAACTATAACAAAAACCTTTTTTTTTGTGCTTAGACTGTTTACCCCTAAAAAACGTTTTTAACCACAGACTGTGTTCAAAGACACAATTACAATTAAACTTGCAAATTATAAGAAATCTAGTGTGCTACTGTTTTGAAAAGAAAACAGCAAATTAAATCAAATAAATGCTGACAGAACCAATTCACTCTTTTTAATTAGCGTTTCTCCTAAAACAAAGGTTAAAGGGCTTTTCTAAAGGCTAACAGTTTTGATAAAATCCAGATACGCAACGCATTTTTCTATCCCTGAATTTTTCAAGTACTTGTTAACTGTGGCGTCAAGCTTCATACATGACTGACCAATCAGTAGCGTCGTTGCAATGCAAATACAGTAGTAATATTTACACGTGGCACTAACCGCTTAGAAAATATGAACGCCGAAAGCTTGACTGAACGTATATTGCGGACAAACCTTGTGGTCGCTCACCTTTTCATAACAGGTGCGGAAATAATAAAGCGATTCAAGAGCCAATCTTGTTCCGAGCGGTCATTCACTAGTAGCTCCCGCCAAGAGATTATAATCTCTTGCTCCCGCACATAAGTAGAACGGCAAATTTGTCCCGTGACTTAGAAGGCTTACTCGGTAACTTCACAGCGTAAATTAATGTACTTTGTCATTCATTTAACAATTCACACAAAAGGTGTTTAACGGGACGCACAATTTACAGGTTGAAGTCTTGTGCGGTACGCTTAAGAACGTTAATACTATAAATCTTATATTACTTCAAATCTCCACACAAGGGAAGGAAATTGAAACCGATTTGAAACGCATCGTAAGAACATCTTCATTTCACCGTGTGTCGGTTCGTTTTCTTTATCGAACTGAATGATATATTAGCTTGCAAAAGACAAATACTAGCCAGTTTGACAGTCGACAGCTTGCATGCAGAGTTAAAAGATTTGCAGAAGCCACGCTGGCCAATATTCAGTAGATCGATGATTCGAGTTACTACGAGATGACCCCTCTGCAAAACAGCGAGAGCAAATATGGCCATAATAAAAATGCCTCACAAAAGAATAAGCAGTTTCCAACTTACCCATAGTCCAACAATGATACAAGTCAAGAAACAGACTACTATTATCATCCAATCTACGGGGTGCAAAGACGTTCTACAGGTTCTCTTTTCGTCAACGAACACCATGTTTATGTTTTGAGGCTACACACTGCTGCGGGCTCCTTGTGCCGCGTTATAGATTCTTCGAGTGAATGTGTCTTTTTCACTGAAACTCTTTACAGGCGTAAAAAATGGACGGTCAAAGCGTTTCTCAACGTGTCTGCAAAAATCGAGGAAGATTTGGACGGAGTCGGATTACAGTCTCGCTATGAAATTTCCCTGAAGAACTACAAAAGCGCTTTGCGCTTCTTTGCCGCTCTAATATTACAACCAATAGGTCAACAAACTACAATGTAGATGGGAACGTAGGGGGCTTGACGAAGGACGAGGTGTTAAGGTTGTTGTTACGTTAATGCCAATGATTGGTCGGCGTCACCAAACACTGTTTTCACTTGTTTTTTCTTGCGTTTGACAACGGCGCGATGTTTGTTGACACGTATATGCGGAAGTTCCAATATCCCGATTGTTTCGATCGTAAAGTGGTCAAAATGTTTCTTCCTGGTTATTAAGTTCTTCTTAATCCTCTTCATTGTTTCTAAGTACTTCCCTGTATCATGAAGTAGATTTTGCTTTTTAAGGTCACGCTAAGTTACTCAGCGTTAAAGCGGAATATATTAAACTAAGAAGATATTTGCTCACAGAATCACTCTCGGAACCGCAGCACTTGCAAGTTATTTTCTAAATTTTAAATCGAAAACATTGCTTAGCTCTCTGCGGGGTGCAAAGACGTTCTGCAGGTTCTATATTTGTGAACGAACACCATGTTTATCTTTGAGGCTACACACTGCTGGGGGCTCCTTATACCACGTTGCAGATTTTCGAGTGAATGTCCTGCAGAATACCCCGCCACTCGAACTATATTCCACGTAGCCGGCTACGCGGTACGCGGTACCCAGAAATTGGAATACACAATACTGTAGAATACCCCGCCACTTGGACTAAATTCCAAATGAACTAAATTTCAAAATGGCGCAGCGATGTTATATGTGCTGGTTACGCGGTACGCGGTGCGCCGTGACATTCCTCGTTCTTTAAAGGGGCTAGGTCACGCAATTTTAGGCAATTTCAGCACTGATCGAATGGTCATAGAATTAACTAAAATATCAAAATAACTGTTCAAAACTATAGAAGATCTCTAACAAAACGCAGGGAAGCCAATAAGGGACACGGATGGACAAAACTGGAGAGGATTGAAATGGACTGAATTTGGGTAAATTGGAAAAACGTCGGCCCACCGTTTTTCAAAATTACATCAGTCTATATTAAAATGTCATTTACAAAGCTGGAAAATCATTCTCAGTTGTTATGTGGCCGTGATTTTGAAAATGAAAGACTCTTGCTCTGCTAATTTGACGTTTAGAGCTCATAATTAACAAAATTAAACAAAATTACCTAAAATAGCGTGACCTAGCCCCTTTAAGCGTCAAAGCCTAAGTAATTAGACAGACAAGAGACTGGAACTGTGGACTCGGAAGAGCGCGCGTCACCAGTACTTAACAACGTGAAAACCTGACAACAGAAATCTTGTGCTGAATATAGCACTCGTTTACTGATTAAGCCTAAGCGCTCGTTTCAGTATTAGGCCCAAGCACTCTTTTAAAATTTTAGCTTTCATTTTACGGTTCGGGTAACTAGAATTTTTAACGAGATCGTGTGAAGAATATAGTACTCGTTTCCTGACTGATTAACCCCAAGCGTTCGCTTCAGAAATTAGGCCTAAGAACTCTTTACAAATTTAAGATTTCATTTCACGGTTCGCTTAAACTACGCTTTTTAACACGATCGTGTGATGAATATAGCACTCGTTCACTGATTAAGCCTAAGCACTCGTTCCAGTGATTAGGCCTAAGCACTCGTTTAAAATTTTAGCTTTCACTTTACGGTTCGGTTAACTAGACTTTTTACCGAGACCTTGAGAAGAATATAGCACTCGTTTACTGATTAAGCCTAAGCATTCGTTTCAGTGATTAGGCCTAAGCACTAGTTTAAAATTTTAGCTTTCATTTTACGGTTCGGTTAACTACTCTTTTTACCGAGACTGTGTGAAGAATATAGCACTCGTTGACTGATTAAGCCTAAGCACTCGTTTGAAATTTTAGCTTTCATTTTTACGGTTCGGTTAGGGTTAGGGTTAGGGTTTGAAGAATAATACGATTCTTCCGATTCTTCCTATTCTACGATTCTACCTTAAGATCTTTTTGAAAATCATTCTCCGATTCCTCCGATTTTACGATTTTAACTCCGGATCCTTGGGAAATAATTATCCGATTAAATTCTTCCGAGTCTTCTTATTGTACGATTCCACCTTAACATCTTTCTGAATATCATTCTCCGATTCTACGATTCCTCCGATTATGCGATTTACCTTAGGATCCTTGGGAAATAATTATCCGATTTAATTTTGTCGATTCTTCCTATTCTGCGATTCTACCTTAAAGTGCCACTACGATGAAAATTTTGCATGTCCTTTTTTCTTTAGATTTTGAAAATAGACGTACTAAATAGGTATCATGCCAATTTTTATCTTGAAATTCTCTCGGAAAGTATGATTATTGTAACGTAGTTTTTCGGTTTTCGCTGTCCGCCATTACTCGAACGGCAAATGACCGTGAGCAAGGAAAACCAAACATTTTCGTCGTAGTGGCACTTTCACATCTTTCTGAATATCATTCTCCGATCTTACGATTCTTCGATTTACCGTAACATATTGTACGATTAAGTTCGTCCACTTTCCTTTTAGCCAAAACGAGTCATTTCTCTGCACACGCTTAAATTAAGAACGAGATATATATGTATGGTTTGTTTTGCCCACCGTACCGCAGATGTTATTTCTCTGTACACGCTAAAGAGGTATTTATGGCTCATTTTCCCCACGTAGCGCGAATGTTATAAATGCTTAAAGAACGACGTATCGTTAAGTTATTTCTTTTTAAATTGACATTACATATAAGGAAAAGATAACGCAGAATGTAAAATTTCCTTTGTCCATGCATAATCATTCACTCTGTTGAAATGACTATTTTGCACTTTTACAACAAAAACTGTAATGAAAGAACGACGAAATGTTTATAAACTGAAGGCTAGTGAAAAGTGCAGTTAACCGAACCGCAACGTGAATGCTAAAATGTTACGAGAGTGCTTAGGACTAATCACTGAAACGAGCGCTTAGGCTTAATCAGTAGACTAGTGCTTTCTACTTCACACGATCTCGTGAAAAGTATACGAGTTAAGCGAATCGCAAAATGAAAGGTAAAATTTTACGAGTGCTTAGGCCTAATCAGTAAACTAGTACTTTCTTCTTCACACAATCTCGTCAAAAGTGTAGTTAACCGAACCGCAAAGTGAAAGCTAAAAAGCGATTGCAGAATACCCGGTTTAGGAACAGAGTTGTTTATATAAATATCATTTTCTCTACCATGCCACTGCAGACTGCGGGGCTTCAGTGGCACTTTTTAAGTAAGACCGTGATTTAGTGGGCCGGGTATTTTGCAATCTAGCCGAAGTATTTTAAGAAACAACACAACACTTTTTAAATTTAAAAACATGTTTCGACAGAAACTTCTGCCATCTTCAGTTTAAATTACAAAGTACAGAGTTGAATATATAGTGAGAACCAAAATGCTAATTAGCTGTAAGGACACATGACAATGTAAAAGATTACAAAGAAAGTTTTAAATTAACATGATAAAGTTGATGATTAAGTGTAGGTTTCTCCCTAACCTACACTTAATCATCAACTTTATCATGTTAATTTAAAACTTTCTTTGTAGTCTTTTACATGGTCATGTGTCCTTACAGCTAATTAGCATTTTGGTTCTCACTATATATTCAACTCTGTACTTTGTAATTTAAACTGAAGATGGCAGAAGTTTCTGTCGAAACATGTTTTTAAATTTAAAAAGTGTTGTGTTGTTTCTTAAAATATCGTTATCCCTGCTACTATCCAGACCTTCTAGCCGAAGTGATATTGAAAGGCAATACTAGGTATAATCGGGAAAATCGGACAATCGTATAGGACTTTTTTTTTTTTTTTAAGTTAAGCTATCCTGGGTGAGAAAATATTTAAACGACAAAAAAATCGTATTGAACTTGAAGAATAGGAATAATCGTAGAATGGGAAGAATCGTATGATCGGGAAAATCGGAAAATACTATTGAACTTAGAGAATAAGAATAATCGTAGAATCGGAAGAGTCGTATAATCGGGAAAATCGGAGAATGGTTTAGAACTTGGAGAATCAGAGAATCGGAAAAATCGTATGTCGAAATTCATAATAACGTGTTCCAAAATAAAATGCGTTTTTTCCAAAATTGGTTTTTTCGATGAATACCCGAAGACTGCTTCGGATCTTGAATTGATCCAGTGTCAGACTTTGTAAACTCAACAACAAGTACACTCTCTTGGTTAAAAACGAGTTTATTTCATCGACACATCTAAGGGTGGAGTGTTACACGAATGCGGTGGCTATGCAAAAAGTTTGGGGGCAAAAACTCAGCACCATATCCCAAGAATAAACTTTGTACTATTGACCTCCTTTGGTTAAGAAAGTAATAACGGTTGCAAAAATTCTGCATGTTACGCCAAGAACGTATTTGGTGTAATTGACCTTGTTTGGGTCCAAAACTAATCATGGGCGCAAAAATTCTGCGCCTTGCCCCAAGAATGAATTTGGTCCTATTGACCTTCTTTTGTTCTGAAACTAATCATGGGCGCAAAAATTCTGCGCCTTACCTCAAGAATGAAGTTAGTGTAATTGACCTCCTTTGGTTCTGAAACCAATCATGGGCGCGAAAATTCTGCGCCTTGCCTCAAGAATGAAGTTAGTGTAATTGACCTCCTTTGGTTCTGAAACTTATCGTGGGTGTAAAAATTCTGTGCTTTGCTTTAAGAATTAATTTGGCGCGGACCCCCTTTAGTTCTGCAACAAATGACAGATGCAAAATTTCTGCATCTTGATTCAAGAATGAATTTGGTGGTATTGACCTTCTCTGGTTCTGAAACTAATGACGGGCACAAAACTTCTGTGCCTTGCCTCAAGACTAAATTTAATTTATTGTAACTGACCTCCTTTCATTTCTGAAACTATAGATAGGTGCAATAATTCTTCACAATGTTTTAGAGATCTGGCGACCAAAAATAATATTTAGCAATATAAACAATAGTTATGGCAATATAAGAGAACAATATCCAACTGCTTAGTTTGATTAGGGTTTCCCTGTTCAAAATTGGTGACTAAATTAAAATTAACTTTTTTGTCTCGTCCAACAATAATTTGTTCGCAACAAATGGTATAAATATACTTAGCATGTTATTTGAAGAAATTATAGTCACTGACGACATGGCACTAATCTCCACAACTAAGGTAATGTTCTCTTCGTTGCTGGTGCTCTATGGCCATTTAAGGGCGCTTTCCTTTTGTCTCAGAACTGGCCGGCCAGACCCGTCAGTTTGCAGAGAAAATCCAACAACTTCAAGGAACACTTGCATGATAAACCCTCTTCTTTTTCCGGAAGAGTGTATATCATCCTCGAAGAGTGTTAATTTGAAGGCGTTTTAGAGTTAAACCTTCCAAATGCCTGGTCTGGCCGGTCAATTCTGTCAAATGGAAACCGCCCAAAGATAATATTAACAGGCCCCAGTTTGAAGGGTGGATAGCGCTATCCACTGGATAAATCACTATCCGCTGGATAACTCAATTGGTTTTGCAAGTATTTATCTGCTGGATATAGTGATTAACCGATGGATAGCGTTACCCACCTTTTGAACAACCGAGGCCAGGATGTTTAAAACTATATACGTCATGTTTGTAGGAAACCTTACATTCTGTGACATGTTACATGAGACCAAACACGCTGCCAGAAATGAATAGCGCTAAACAAGAACACTAGAAATGACATGAGAAACCGGAGTACCTGGGAAAATATAAATAGGAAAGAAAATTTACAATTTTTAGTGTCCATCCTCTTCTCGACTTGTTAAAGACGCATACTTGTCAACCAGGTGTCTTCTTCTTGTAGGTTGCAATTTCATTGCTTTTGACAGCTCAAATTGCTAATGGGTAGAGGATGATAACTCTCCTTCGGAAGGATCTCCGTCCGCGGCTCCCGAAATCTTGAGAGGTTAAGAGGACCCCATTTTCCTCGGTAACTTCTTTCCGATCCTGTAATGGATCTTTTACTCTAAGTCCTTCTCCATTACTTCCTCGATAAGTCCGATAACGCCAATGACGTACAGGTTCGTTGTCCCAGTTCGACAAATAGACCGCCAAAAACGTATTCACGCAAAGCCGCAAGAAACTTTCAGCGTGCCCGACAGGATTTTCTCTTTCTCTTGGCGCAACAGAGAGGCAACAGCGAAATAAAAAGAGGTTTCAATCGCAGTTTCCCAGATTTCGCTCGCTAAACGGTCAGCAAAAACTTCATTGGGGACTGTGAACCGTGGGCCCGGACTGTGGACTGAGAAAAAGACACCGTGTAATGAAACCATTACAGAGTACGTGCTAATCAAATAATTAAATTCTGCTTGATCTACGTGGGGAAAAAAGTTATGTTGTTTAATTTCTGTGTTGTTACACAAGGTGGTCATATAGACATAGACAACGACGACATAGGCAACGAAGACATATTAGGAACGGAATGTTTAACTTTAATAGTTCTTTCCTTATTTATTTTTTCCCCATTTGCTATGCCCACATGATTGCCTGGATCCGTTGGTATTTAGGAATGTCGCGAAACTCGAATATTTGATGGCCGGAAACAACAATCAAATATCATCTGGTTTCTTAGACCTGAAAATCAGTTAAACTTGTATTACGTCTTTGCAAGACTAGCATCTACTCACATAGCCTACTTAAGCAGGTTACAGTTTGTCTACTCTAAAAATCCAACGAGGAATGCAATGCCAGCGAACTGGCGAGCGCGAGTCAAGCAGTCGAGTCAAGTTGATGCAATGAGGTCGAGGGACTGAAAAAAAAAACTCCCAGTGGCTAAAAGGTTTGTTCTTCCTTTAATTTCCCCTCAGCCATTATCGGAAAAAGTTAAATTTGGGGGAAAATCTTTGCTCTTATCTTAGTTTTTTTGTCACTGAGACCGTCTCGGAGTGCATGACACTAAATATTTATGATATTTATTATATAGGCAAAGTGGTCACTACGGAATAATATTATTGGCAGAAGAAGGGCTCTTTTATGTAACAATATCCATAACTGGTGAAAGACTTGGAGTTTAAGTCGAAAAATTCAAAAACTGACTGAATAAAAGATAAGGAAGAACTCCATGGTGTGAATTAATTTTGTGCACACGCGAGCGAAAAAAAATTGTCTGGTTTGTAATAACCTGAGATTATTAGGCCCAATTTTATTTTCATATTATAATTTGGACATGCTACTCTCGCCTTTCGATATTGTGAAAAAAATTGGACATGCTACTCTCGCCTTTCGATATTGTGAAAAAAAAAAAAGCGTGTACGAACAACTATCAACGTTACAGATCAGGATTAAAGATCGATGTAATGGTATCCGAGGTAAATTGCATTATATCCGGTGGATATTTTCTCTGTATTTATCTGATCAACACCTGCTTATAATACTTCACGAAATGATAGGAGGACCGGGGATACGGTTACATAAAGGGCCAGGTAGGATATGGCCTGCGGTGGTTGGCGATTTCTCGAGATTTCCCCCTGCTCTTCCCTTTCGAATGCCTGCTACACGGGCTAGGTCAGATGAAAAAAAAAAAAAATCTGGGCTATCAATCGGACAATTGGTGAAAACTGAATTCAGTATTCAAAAAGTCCTAGCCGCCGGTCATAAGGTAACTTAAAAATACACGATCGACTTCGTATGCTCAGACAAGTTTCAGTGAATAAAGGAAGCAAAATATGTCTACTTATATCTACTTTTCTTAGATAATCTACTGCTTACTGCTAACTTCTAATTCACGATATCATCTGCCAAACTGCTGACAGTTAAATCGAACACCTGGAATTCATATTTTCTACACGCACAGTTAAAAAATAATAATGAAAAAAAAAAAAATTATGAAACACGATTTTAGTAATATATGCAGAGTATGCCTACCCGACGATGACGATGCAAATTATCTCACATGCAGGGTTAAAATAGCCTGTGGACAGGAGCGCGGCAGCTGTACAGTGACAGGCAAGTGTTGATGCCCATATCATGAGGCTTGCGTTTGATAGAATTTATGAGCACGCGGGAAAAACGGTTGAGAGTTGCAAACGTTGATACTTAAATTACAAACTGCTTCAGAGTTCGTTCGTTTCTGAATCATTCAACAACCTCAACGTCTGAAAAAAGTTCCCACTGGAAGAAAGCTATTTCAAGGCACTTTCATTGAATACCGCCACTAATAATGTCAACTATAACTCTCCTTACCACCATCCTCCGACTCCTCCAGCAAGTTTAGTTTTTCGGTCTGTTCGTTAAGATAAGAGACCGACGGAGGTTGGGAACCGCAAGCTGAAATGGCCCTTTGTACTTAACCGGGACAGAAATAAATTGAATGACACATGCACCAGCCAAGGTAGTTCAAATTTGTAGGTCTTAAAAGTGGGTCGCGACTTACTTGGGAAACCCATGTACAAGCAAGTTCTTCTCAAAAAAATTCATTCACTCTTCCACGGTTTTTCCCAGTATGACGAGTTCTTGGTTCATCAAAGTTTCCGGAGATGTGGTTAATGTGCACAGAAACAATCACCTGGCCTGCTTGCCCGGCAAATCAAAAGGAGGACTTGTACAGGTATCAACATTGTATTATGGCTCCATCAAGTAATTAAAGGTAAGAAGTTACTTTTTGTCTTTTTCTATTTCCTCAAGCGCCAGAACATAGCCTTTGATAGATAGGGGTTATGCCTCGGCATCAGGGGCGCACCCTTACGAATAGTTTGTCAAAAATGTGCTCAGAATTTAAGATCTACCAAGCAACGTAATTTATGTTTAATTTGAGTGAAATTGTTACCTGGCTCGGGACGTGCAGTCCGAAAGAATAAAATTGGTCGAAAAAACTAGAACGCGGAACATGTCATATTTTTTAAACTAGAGCATTTTCTCCTGGCTCACAAATTTGCAGTGATCTCATGAACCTCTTACACACCACCACTTATCTAATCAAACTGCCACAATTCACTTCAAGATGAGAATCGTAATCGTCCTCCAACTATGATATTGCGCTGAACCGAGAATAGATTATTTCAAATAAGGCTCGTTTGGAAAGTGCAGTCCTCGCCTCCGCAGTCGATCAAGACGAAATAAATAATAAACTCTGTGCATTAAATGCTAGCTTTGTAAGCAAGGTAACGATGTATTAAGGGACTGTGCAATAATTATCAGGAGGGGGGGGGGGGGCCTAAAACCAGAGGGGGGGGGGGGCCTTAAGTTAAAATAATGGAAAGGAGGGGGGGCTCTACATTAGATTTCTCAAGTAAGTTGAGGGGGGGTCTTAATTAAATTTCACAAATTCGATAATGAATAAATAAACATTTTCCAAATAGACAGATGCCACGCCTTTGACTATCCATAACGTCTAAATATTGCATCAACATAAACACATGCTTTAACTTATTTAGAATGTCAACATATGATAGATTGAAACAATCGCTCATGCACAGAAGTCACAAACCACGTTGTGAGCTTTGCCAATAAAACATTTGGCATTTAAGAGGTCCCGCAGACATGCCAGGTCTGTTCTTGATTTAAACAGCGAGAGGGTTTCTAGGTCTACAGTTTCTAGCTGAGGAATGCCACATACTTCTGTTTCATAGTTGTCATCAATGGGTTTACCTCCCAAAGACCGAAAAATTATACAGGTTCGGGTCCTACGGCTTTCTGAGGCAGCAATCCTCTTCTTCTCCCTTTTTTTCTTCTGTTCCTTCTTTTTTCTTGATTTGGATGCTTTAGATTTGGCACCAATAGGAAATGTCGCTTTATATTTAGCCATCACCCTATCCAGGTCTTCTACAAGATGCAAAACGTTTAAACCGACTTGAGACTTTATTGAATGACGTTGTTCAGCATCTGTTGTGCCAAGAGAGGAAATCGATAGCCTCCTGCCAAGCATCCAAGTTAAGCGATTGTTTGCCACTGGGAGGAAGGTCGACAGCAAAGAGGTGCAGAAATTGTGCGACGACTTTTTGATTGACGTGAATGCCTGTAATCACTTCATAGAGCACCAAAAATTCCTTGCAATGAAAGCAAAATAACGGGCAGACATTAATTGGTCCGACGAGGTTGAAGTCAACTCGCTGTCTGCAAGTAAACTGAAACTCTACCTAAAGGAACACGGATTACCCGTCAGCGGAGGGAAAGCAGCACTCGTAGCTCGTGTTCCAGGTGCGGGTTAGAGAGGGAGTGGGGGGGGGGGGGGGGGGGCACATCATAATTTTGAGAGAACGTGAGGGGGGATCAGAGCTAATCTTGACGCTGCTGGAGGGGGGACCTATCTAATTTTTCCTTTGGTGAAGCTCATTTTAGGACCTTCCTGATAATTATTGCACAGTCCCTAAAGTGCAAGGCTTCGGGCACTGACGTCTATTTGACAGTTACGGGAACAAAGTAGACGTTAGAAATATAACACATTCATCTCAAACTATAATGATAACCGTATTATTTTACGTTTTCATTTAACAACAATACTGATAACAGTCACACAAAAAATGCAGTAGGGCTGAAATTCGAGATTATTGTGGCATCCCACCAGTAAGCGAGAGCCTTTTAAAATGTGTTCAAGCTTTTGTGTCTTTTATCCAGAATTTTGACCTCTTCTCATAATTACTCGGGCCCTGTAGGGGCTCGAGTTATAAAAGACGTTAGATTTCAGTTTTTTTTTCCTGTGCAGCAAAATGCACAATAGAGAAACGTGGCCGTGTTTGATTGGGCAATGCACAATAGAAAGCACGTGGCGGTGTTTTGATTGGGTAATGCACAATAGAAGCCACGTGGCGCTGTTTACTATGGTTATTTAAAGCAAACACGTAATCCAAGATCATGAAGAGCTCTGTGATGCGTTGTTTGGATTACTGAAGATCGGCATTGCGTTGGCTTAATCGATTTCTTCATGAGGCGCTCAAAGCACATACAAAGAATGGCATACGCTTTTCGCGGTAGACCCACACTAAAAGATGTCAAGCGTCAGCTTCGAAACGGGTCGTTCCGCGAACTGAATGAAACAAGAATATACTCGAATGTAACTGAAATGGACGCAACTATTGAAAGTGATACAAGTCAAAACACTAATTCTTTAATAAGCAGGGGGTACCTTATTGAGAACTACTCTAAAGATGACAGCGACATATTGGAATCTTCTGAAGACAAAGTAAAAACATTTGCACGGCGAACAAATGGCCTCACGCTGGTACCATTTTCACCGCGAACAAATAGCCTCCCGCTCAGTGTACCATTGACTACGGAGATAAGTTTTTTGTCTATTACGTTTTTTTCTTTTTCATTGTTCAACAGTTTGTTTCTTGTAATGGTCTAGCTTATATCCTTTGTTCAAATAGCTATATTAGCGATCGTGTTCACTGCCATCTTGGGTGTATAGTTCTGTTCTAGTTTCACAAGATTTGATGTCATCAGTGGAAAATGTGATCAGCTCTTTAGAAAATAACTTTGATGTAGTTTGAAAGGCTGTACAGTTATTTGAATCTCAATGATAATAAAGACTTCATTCCGAAGGAGAAATACAGGTCTCGATAAGCAAAAGTTGTTTACTTTTGTTTTGATTTGCGTGAGCATCGGCATAGACGTGCCCGAGAACCAAGCAGAATTACGGAGAAAAGGCTGAGACGTCTATTTTATAACAGCAGAAAAAGGAGGAAACTTGCAGGAACGTATTTGGGTAACAACGTACCGAGGTCATCCACATTTCATCGTATTACTAGCAAGGGAGATCACTTCCTCGTAAACACAACAAAAATATCTACCTCAGGTATGCGTTTAAATCTAAGCACGTGGTACAGTGTATGTACCACTTTTCCAAAAAGCGTGGATGAACAGGTAAATCCAAAATGAAACTTAAATTTATGCAGAAATCAGGAATACCCGGTATGATTTGTAAAAGAACGTTTTGTTTTCTCAGAAACGAAACGTATCCATTTTGAATTGAGGGTGAACTATTTACACAGTGAGTTAGAGTGGCCAATCGAAACAGAGTGTGTAATTGGAAATCTAAACATCTACGAGATACAAAAACAAACTTGTGAACACGTAAACCTAAAATATTCCAAATCATAATGCTGACAAACACAAAGGCGATAGAATCAAATGGATTATGCATAGGACGTTTTGAATATCTGAATGATTTTGGGTTAGATGAAGGCGATATATTGTTAAAAATTCCCAAGTTATCCCTTTTCGTGTTAATTAGTAATGCAAACAAGTCTTAGTAATAAATTGGATTAACGAGGAACCAGTGATTGTAAAGCTAGTAATTGCCATGGTTCGTATGTAACACGTAATCATGAGACGATTCACGGAAAACGGAATTTGAAATGTTACGCAGGGGTAAGTATTTGAAGGTAAAATAGGTATTTGTAGACTTTATTCTTCGATGTATTGTGCACATAAACGAGTATATGTTTTTCTCTTTAAATGAGATTTTACTGCCCTATCAGTAAAATACGATTAATGACACGTTACCGTACTCGCGTTCTTTGTAGTCGGCCGTTCAAGGTCATAAAATCAACAGTTTTGTTGTAAATAAAACGAGGACATAAAGACTTTGTTCCCAGATCTCAGATTATAACGTTCACCTGCATTGGCCAAATCTGTTAAAGCCTTAATTATGATAGGAATGTAATTACTTACCCGTAATTATCAGTTGTAAATGTAGGAAATGATCTATACACTGCCTTATCAAGCTTGTCGAGACAAACATATTTCATGTTAACAGAATTACCTGCAGAAGTCATAGCGTTCAACAAGGGAAATCTTATAAGCTGGGCTAGTTTCTACTGTTTATAGGCTGACAAACCGCGGGATGTTGGTAGAACACGGGAAGAATTCGTAAATCACGAGCCGCGGGAGAGTGATTTACGAATTCTTCGAGTCTTCTTCCAACATCCCAAGTGGTTTATCATGCCTATAAACCATAGAAACCTGCGGTCTATTGTGACTAGTATCACACTGTTATAGCAATATTCAATCGCAATCAGTGTTTGTGTTTAGACAGGTTTTCTCCCTGTAAATTCGACCTGTTAAAGGGAAATCTTATAAGCTGGGCTAGTTTCTACTGTTTATAGGCTGACAAACCCCGGGATGTTGGTAGAACACGGGAAGAATTCGTAAATCACGAGCCGCGGGAGAGTGATTTACGAATTCTTCGAATGTTCTTCCAACATCCCAAGTGGTTTATCATGCCTATAAACCATAGAAACCTGTGGTCTATTGTGACTAGTATCGCACTGTTATAGCAATATTCAATCGCAATCAGTGTTTGTGTTTAGACAGGTTTTCTCCCGTTAAATTCGACCTGTTAAAGGGAAATCTTATAAGCTGGGCTAGTATCACGAAGAAACAGGATAAAAAAAGTTGCGCTAAAGAAACTCGCTCATACAGTCCCGTTTCTCCTAAATCGAAGGCATAAAGGGAGCTCCGAACGAGATAGTTTTTGTTGTCGTTATTTTTAGGGACAGTGCAATAATTATCAGGAGGGGGGGGCCCTAAAACCAGAGGGGGGGGCCTTAAGTTAAAATAATGGAAAGGAGGGGGGGGGCTCTACATTAGATTTCTCAAGTAAGTTGAATAAACGAATTGAACGAATAAATAAACATTTTCCAAATAGACAGATGCCACGCCTTTGACTATCCATAATGTCTAAATATTGCATCAACATAAACAAATGCTTCAACTTATTTAGAATGTCAACATATGATAGATTGAAACAATCGCTCATGCACAGAAGTCACAAACCACGTTGTGAGCTTTGCCAATAAAACATTTGGCATTTAAGAGGTCCCGCAGACATGCCAGGTCTGTTCTTGATTTAAACAGCGAGAGGGTTTCTAGGTCTACAGTTTCTAGCTGAGGAATGCCACATACTTCTGTTTCATAGTTGTCATCAATGGGTTCACCTCCCAAAGACCGGAAAATTATACAGGTTCGGGTCCTACGGCTTTCTTCCTTCTTTTTTCTTGATTTGGATGCTTTAGATTTGGCACCAATAGGAAATGTCGCTTTATATTTAGGCATCACCCTATCCAGGTCTTCTACAAGATGCAGAACGTTTAAACCGACTTGAGACTTTATTGAATGACGTTGTTCAGCATTAAAATTGTGTAAACAGCTGAGGCCAGTCTTCCGTGTTTTTCTAACTTGGTTACGACAGCATTAAGCTTGTCCTGGATATCATTTGCCTCTTGTTTGCAACGTCTGATGTTGCTGTCATCATGGGGAGCTGGCTTGTAATCCTCTCGGAGAAACCTTCCTGCACAAGCAGGGTTGTCGGATAAAAGATATTGGTATCTGTTCTCAAGTTTTTCAATATCTAAAGGTACGGGTTAGAGAGGGGGGGGGGGGGGAAGCACATCATAATTTTGAGAGAACGTGAGGGGGGGGGGGGGTCACAGCTAATCTTGACGCTGCTGGAGGGGAGGACCTATCTAATTTTTCCTTTGGTGAAGCTCATTTTAGGACCCCCCCTTCCTGATAATTATTGCACAGTCCCTTAGCGACGACTCAATTTTGTGCCAATCACGAGTGCCGTTATTTTTGATTCGAGTGAAGCCACGGTATTCTGACCGTTGACTGTAGATGAAAAGAAACTCTAAAACAGGATGCAATAAGAGAATTTAACGACGAAATTAATGACATTCGTTATGAGATTTATTACGGCTGTTTGGTGATATTATTCACACAGGCTATTGTTCTAGCCTTGTTTTTACAGCCCAAATTCTTTCAACTTTACGCGTGTGAACGAGGCTAGTTAGGCTAATTAACACAGAGACAAAAAAATAATTTGTTGGCGGCCATTTTTGCATTCGGTCAATAAGAGGCAGAAATTCTCTTATAACAAACGGTAAAGTGTGACTAATTATTAACTGCATGCAATAGAAATCAACCGCTGTATTGTGACTAAGCTTGACTATTTCGTAGCAACGCCAAGGTTTTGTGTATCAACTTGTTGGAGCAACTTGTTGGAACAGCCAGTATAATTTACATTACAAATGCCATTAATTCTTTTGTTCGTTCATTCATTCTAATTCACTAGGAACTACCCACAAAACATATAAAAAAAGTACGTAATTTCTACAATCTTGGAAAAACTGACTACGCCTTATTTGATAGTCTCTTTTTTGTTAGTAATATTTCAGATATTTAAAATTTAAAAAAAATGATCCTTTCCCCCCCTTTAAGATTAACTTTTTGTAATGAGGAGCTCCGATTTTAGGGTTTGCTAAATCTATATATGAAAAAGTTAAAGCCAATCCCTAATTCTCTAAAAACCTTTTAATTGAGGATATTTGCCAGATTCTATTTTCCAGATGTTCTTGTCCCAGCTTGAAAAAGTAGACGGATTTTTTAACTCTGTGTCGGTTTTTTGTCCTCGTGTATCCGAGACGCCCGATTGACTCTTGCCATAGCTGTTGATGATAGTGCCGCTAGCCCTACCTACCAATACACCAATCCGATCGACTCTGGATTGTTTTGATAGAACCGTTCCTGACGAGTAGCTGTTTTTGACCTTATCTCTAAGATCGCCCACCAAACCACCGGCAATCCCGAAAGCTGAAACTGTCCCATTCGCATAGCAGTTTTCGATGAGGGATTGAGGATCATTGACCAGTGCTACCAGTCCACCCGCATAATACTTTCCTGCTGAGACTGATCCTGTGGCATAACTTTGTCTGATCACTCCACTAGACAAAAGTCCAACCAAGCCTCCAGCTCCATGGTCCATAACTGAAACCGTCCCAGTCGCATAGCTTTTTTCTACGGTGGCTTTATACATACTTGCAACCAGACCCCCAGAATAAGAATTTCCTGAAACTCTGGCTGTGGAGTAGCTGTTTTTGACGACCGATCCTGTCAAGCACATTGAAACCAGACCACCTGTGCGACCATACTTGTCTGCGCTGGAAACCTGGCCTGTGACATAGCAGTTTTTTACTGTGCCATAATTATCTGTTGCCAATGCGGCGGCGGCTCGGTTGCCTTTGATGTCTACGTTTTCAAAGTTTAGGTTTTTCACCACTGCACCTTGGCGGATATTCTTAAACAAACTTGCATAGTTGTCGTATTGTATCTGGGACCGATCCATCCTTAGATTCAAAATTCTTTTATTATTCCCATCCAAAATGCCTCTAAAGTCGGGCAAAGGAGCAAAATTTGCAATACTATATAGGTCGATATCTTGTATGACGATGAAATATTTGCCAGCATTGCTTGTCCATACAGTGCGGAACTTCTCCAAGTCGCTTACTGTGGCTATTTTATAAGGATCTTGCATTGTACCAGTACCCGGACCAGGAGGAAGGACAGTTGGCTGTGTTTTCCCAGAAAGGACGGTCGGTTGTGTTTTCCCAGAAAGGACGGTCGGTTGTGTTTTCCCAGAAAGGAAGGTTGGCTGTGTTTTCCCAGAATTAGGGCAAGCGCAAGATTTTAACGTGGTTATTTCTTGGATAATTTTCGTTTCAAGCTGCTGGATTTGGGTGTTTAAGCTCCTTTTGGATCTGGCTTGGATGTCTGCTTTTGTATTTTTTTGATCAGTTCCAACCTGGGTTTGAGTATTGGTCAGCTGTGTTTCTAGAGTTTGCAGCGTGGTTTCCATACTGGCCAATTGAGTTTTCATCTCTTGGACGGTTTGTTTGATTTCGGTGACCCCTTCCTGGTTTTCGGCAAACTTTGTGACCTGAAATTGAATAGAAGAGTAAAGCGATTTTAAGGAATTGCTGTCCTGATTTTTCGTAGCCTTTTCCATGGCACGAGTGTCTTTAAAATCAACTTCGCCTGCTGTAAACGCATAGTCTGTGTAAGCAAAAAACAGGCTTAGAAACAAAGCGATCGGTCGAAGAGACCCTGAAAAGGCGTGCATAAAATCTCCTGATATGATATTTTTTTTATTGTTTTATGAACTATAACAAAAACCTCTTTTTTGTGCTTAGGCTGTTTACCCCTAAAAAACGTTTTTACCCACAGTCAGTGTTCAAAGACACAATTACAATTAAACTTGCAAATTATAAGAAATCTAGTGTGCTACTGTTTTGTGAAAAGGCGTGCATAAAATGTCGTGATATGATAAAAAAGAAAAATGGATAAAAAAATAAAAATCTCACTCAAAATAATTCCAAGATAAAGTGGAGCTATTTGAGCTTAACGATATTTTTTTATTGTTTTATGAACTATAGCAAACACCTTTTTTGTGTGTTTAGGCTGTTTACCCCTAAAAAACGTTTTTACCCACAGTCAGTGTTCAAAGACACAATTACAATTAAACTTGCAAATTATAAGAAAGCTAGTGTGCTACTGTTTTGAAAAGAAAACAGCTAATTAAAACAAATAAATGCTGACAGAACCAATTCACTCTTATTAACAAGACGCCTATAAGGGCGTATTCGTGGGATGCACAAACAGTTAACACAAATTGTCCAGTTACAATGAACTACAACCACGGGTAAAGTTCGGAAAATGAGCAAGGGGGACTTTTGTCTGATTGGTTGATAATTTGCTTGTGCCCAGGCTTTTTTGACACGTGAGCGAGCGAAATAACAAACAAAATGGCGGCCGAAGATGTCTTGTTCGATTACTTGCTATAGGAATTTTTTTTAGCCACAGCATCGTGTACACCTTTTTTCTTTCGGAATAGCGGTATTTCAGTGGTAAAACTTCTTAACAGTCTTTCGCTCTTGTGTGATCGAATTTTCGTCGGCGGCTTCATGCACAATATTGAGTTAGGCAGATTTCCGAGTAAATGTTGTCATAGATCGATTGAGGTGGGAGTTCAGCCGAGACGGCCCTGTCAGTTGAAGTCTGCTAAGGTAAGATGAATTCGCTATTCCTTTCGTTTTGTATATAATCTCAAGCTAACATAAGGAAGCACAGCCTATTAAATTTTCTTTTAAAAATTAATGTATTTTACTTTCCTTCTTGTCAACAGAAAAAAACCTTATAAGAAATGCCAGCGTTATTAACGTCCGCTTCTTCACCAGTTCCTAAATTTTAATTACTAGTTTCAACTAGCAACTTGTGTGGAGGTTTTACTATAACGCCATGGATTGAAATCAGGGGTTAGATAATAGGGGAACTGTAGGAAGCTGCACAGTAGATAGTTGATGAAGGTGCATGCGAGCTAATTGCTATTTCCTATTTTTTTGTGTCTTTAAAATTCGATTGTTCTTCATGGAATTTTTCCTATTTTGTGCTCATGCATGGCTGGAGAAAAATAATGTTGTAAGCTTGTGCTTCATGTTGACAAAACAATTATTTTGAACCTCGCAATGGTGACTATAATGATGCATGTCCATTTAATACTGCTATTTTGTTCCCACTTTTAAATTTGCTTATTTTGTGACCCTTTTATCCACTTGACACCCTGTAAATAGCAATTTGTTGAAATTACTGTATACATTATGTGGAGGGGAAACCTCTGCAATGCAGCATGCCAAAACACTATAATTTATACAAATGAACTTCTAATTCACATTAACTCTGAACTGCCAAATATTTAGGACTTGCTTTGTGCCCACAAGTCAACTTGAAATTTAACTAATACTCAATATTTTATCTTCCAACCTCACCAGAAAGTAAATTCAACTTAAGCTGGTCAATGCCTTGAACAAGTTTCAATCTTAAGATATTTGGGTATGTCACTATGTGAATTGAACATCACCTTTCCTGGCATCATGATCTTCATTATACATGTATTTGTGACAATAATTATTGTATTGCATCATAATTAAGGTAAAGCATTATCTCAGTGAACATTGTCTATTCAATATCTATTATTCGCTTATTTACCCATATTCACTAAATGGCTACATATCTACATGTATCTTCATACTAGATTCTGCAAAATCTTGAAAAGACGTAACGCAGGTGGTTGGTAGGGACTGGTTAGTGCAGTAGTTTCACTTTAAAAGCATTGTCATCATCAAGGCTGAGTACATCAGGGGCAAGTTTATTCCAATTACAGATTGTGCATGACCAAAAGCTGTATTTATATTCATCACACATTGTGGGGTAATTAAAAAGTTATTAGAATCATCAATGACGTTTCCCTACTGCGGGTCTAAAACACAGGTCACATTTGACCGGTCACTCGTTGCAAATCATTGTTTCACCTTTTTGAAAGTAACCCAAAACCCTCAATTTGGCTAACGCCAGCCTAAAAACCAACCTTGGGCCTAGGGTTAGCCAAATTTAGGGTTAGGGTTACTTTCCAAAAAGTAAAACAATGACCTGCAATGAGTGACCTGTGGAATGTGACTTGTGTTTTAGACCTGCTGTTCCCCTACAAGATTATATTACCTCACATTATCTTTCGTTAGGTCTATTGAAATGTCACGATAATTATTGTTAAAATGCACACAAGTAATTATGTATGATTATCTTGGGTTTCTAAGCAATATAAAAATAATAACCAACTCAGGATGTGTCTTTGCAGCATTTATTCCTTCCTTCCTTACGCTATGAGAGGTATATACAACAATTCTGCTCATCTGTTATTGGAAAATGACCTTCCCCTTTCTCTTCAAAACAACATATCTAAAATCCTATTTTAAAAAGCAATTTTTTAACAATATTTTGCCTAATACTGATTTCCTTACTCACTGGTATGTACAGCTACACTTGTATTTGCTTATTTATCAGACTGTCTAAATATTGCAACTGAATGGATATCCTGTTCAATACATTGAGTACAACCGGTACATTTAAGTTAAGAATGTAATAATCATCCTTTGCCTGAGATAGTTGTTAACTTGAATGTATTCACACTACAGATGGCAGTCACAAATGTTTCACCTGGTTACGTCACAATTACTACCGGGTATTTCAATTAAGCATTTCACATAATTTTTAGGTATAATGACTTCCAAAAAAATTAACTTGTACTTTCTTCAAAGTTATTGTAAATAAGATGACAAAATTTGTATAAACTACCTTTAATGTTGTAATAATAATTTATGGGCAACCTACCATATGTAAATTTTGTAAATGGAGAGAGCTTAAGTGTATAATTGTTATAGTTCTTTGTCACAGTTAGTTATTAACTTGAACACATAGACCAAATTGGCTAACTCAGTGTTATACCAAATTCAAATCTCCTGGGGGTAAGATTCTTTGTGTATTGTATTTGCATTATAATGTAGCATTCACATTCAAATGATATGGAAATTCCTGGAAAATTTTTAATAAATTTTACTTTTTTAAGCCTC
>NC_090874.1:52680424-52685424 GCF_036669935.1 Montipora foliosa | reverse complement strand
ACAACACTTACCCCATCCCCACAGCGGCTTCTCGAAGAGCTCCATGGTTACGAGAAGCCGCTGTGGGGATGGGGTAAGTGTTGTACATGAAATGTACATTCCATACGCCACTTCATCCGGGACCCGAGTGGCGTATTTTCCGTATGTCACCTGACAATTGGAAAGATCACCTTGCTGAGAAAGCCCTTGAATTCTTCGAGGACATGTCAGAGAGCGTAGTAAACGACGTGCTACTCAGTCGTATACCTGATGATTCCTCTCATCAGTACATCTCTTTTTCTCAGCTTATATCGGATATTCCGCTTGAAGACGATGCAATCAAATTGTTTGAAAAGGCAATTTCGCTTTTTCCAGACAACCCATTTTTTAAAGTTCATTTGGGCCGCTTTTACAGCATCCAGAAGAAATCAGCTGGATTTTCCATGGCCATTAAGTACACAGATGAAGGCATATGTTGCTCTCAAGACTATTCACGTTTGGCAAGAGGACAGTTCGCTCAGATGAAAGGGGTTGTTTATAGTCGCGAGGTAAGCTATCTCGTAGACGAAAAGGCCGAAGTCACTCGCGTGATAGAAATGGCAGACAAAGGAGTGAAAAATTTTAGGCGTGCCGTTAGCATAGCTCCAGACTTTGTCGACGGTTACATCCCAGAGGTCCGTATGATGTGCAAGGTTTTTGAGTATATTGACCAAAAAACAGGGGACTTTTGTACTTATGTGAAATCTGCGGAGGCACATCCCTTTATTATTGACGGCATTTCTAATACCTCTAATACCTTGGAATGTGTCCCCGACAGTGATGAGTATGCTCACTGGCGTATGCGTCTTGCCTGTTTGGGTCGCCGAAAATTCACACCGAGGCAGATCCAGGAAACGTTGGATTTATTGTATCATCTGCGAACCAGTGGAAGGGCCAGTATAGCATCTATCAATCGGCAAATCGTAATCATGAAGATGGATATTTGCTCTGGCAAAAGTGAATCTCTTTCATCAATAGCAGCGGAATGTATTGAATTGCTGAATCAAGCTTTGAAGTATGACACAAGCATGGAGCTTACCATGCGTTTGTGGGTGCGATTGGCCCCGTTTATTCCTGTTTCCCTCGCTGATGCAGAGAGTAAGGTGTTCTATTGGTGTTCCAAAGAAAAGTCGGTTCGTTCCTTTTTGTACAAGTATATCATCGCTTGCTTGCGCTTACTTGAAGGCGGCTCCTCCACCTACAGCGAAATAATGAAGAATGCAAAGGACGATCTAATCTCAGGAATTAAGGCCATCAATCGCCCTGATGTCGGGAGATGTCGTCACCCTGACAGACCAGTCGTTTGGTTGGCACAGAATGGAAAAGGAATGGGCCATTTGGTGCCGAATCTGGATGATATGATCTCTGAATTCAAGTATGTTAGAACGAAACGTTTTCTCGATAGCAGATACACAAAGCAACTTCGTCCGCTAACTGGCTTAATCGTTAAAACGGGAGCAAAAGTTGGAACGATCAGGATCAGTAACGAATTAGAAGTGAGCTTTCGCACTGATCTATGTGTAACTCCGCTGACTAGTTCTGTATTTGCTAACAGAAAGGTGCAGTTCTTCTTGGCGTTTACCTTCTTCGGAGCAGACGCCTACAACGTAAGGCTTGTTGCAGAGTAGGGGAGTATATAACCTTATCACTCCGGTTTTTTATCTGAGTGGAGAATAACAGGAAGAACCTTCCTAGAGAAATTACGTTGATTTGCTTGGAACCCACTTGATGTTAGTGTTAGACAAAAGAACGTTTGACACCATTAGAGCTTTTCACATGATTTGTAAATTCCTTTGATGACTTTAAAAGTCTTAAATAGCTCTGTAGGGTGCTAAAGTATTGGCGAGCCTCCTCCTACACACGATTGAAACCAGACGTTATCAAATTGAAGTGGGTCGGAGTGTGTTTAACTTCCTACATTTCTTAGTCAACGAAGCTTGGGCTTCCTGATATGTTGTTGAACCTACTGAAGTCGTTTTATTTGCAACCAGTGAATGCTCGGTTGGACTTCTTTTTTAAAGTAATTTTACCATCAATATCGCATGGTCTACTCGTGTGGAGATCGTGCAATAACACGCTGTTTGATGAACTTGAACGTATTCCTGTCAGAGCGGCCAGGACTATTTACCGTTTTATGTGGAGCACGCCGACCGAACAAGTTTTTAGTACTGTAAAGTGCATTCCTGTACGACTGTACTTTAGTGGTATCATCTATCATAATCTACCGGACTATCTGGCTAACCGTCTCCAAAGAGTGCAAACAGCTTCAACAAGCTTAGTTTTGGGACTTTTGGAAGCACCGAGGCCATCATCAAACTCAAATGGTTACCAATTAAGGAACAGTATTAAAGGCTTCTCCTAAAGGCAGCGCATAAAACAATACATAACCCTACATGACCAAGCTATCTCAAAGTAGATATTGTTAAACGCACGAGGACTTAAAGATCTAATTCAGGGACATCCCCAGTTACACCTATGGAAACCAGTACATTCCAAGATGCAGCGGCAAAAGCTTTTCAATAAATTACCTTTGTCAGTTAGAAACTGCTCAGATTTAAGTATCTTCTCCAAATCGACATTTGACTATTCAGTGGAAAGAACTAAGAACACATGACTGTAGTGAAATTTTCTTCAATTTATAATATATCATAGTTTTTCATTTAAATTCCACTTTACTGTAGCCATTTTTCAAGCCTGCAAATAATTTTTTGCTATAAGCCTGTCATATGTCAGGCCAGGGACAAGGTTTGAACTGACATGCAGCCACCCTGTTCAGACAAAGAAAAATTAATGTTGCCACACTTATTTAATGGGTTGCCTGTGGCAGACCATTTTATAAATTGCCCGGCGTCTCATTTTCATTGTCTCGTTTTTAATTTTTTTTCATTTTTAAAAGTGGTTAGGGTGAGAGTTAAGGTTCAAATCTTTTGCCTTGCCCGTACCCGGACAGGAAGATCCTTGTTTTTCGTGATTTAACATCAGACCTGAAACTATTACTGCTCTAGCATGATCGGAATCCCGTGTAAGATCTTATGGAGTAAAATCGGTTAACATTATGTCAATATTCATGTGGGAAGACACCACGGTTGTTATTCAGATTATTCTTCAGTCACTTTCGGAGGAATTAAAAAAAAAATCTTTCAAGATGCCATTCAAATGTCTGAATTCTACGGGAAAACAACAGCTCCTCTCCGCAAGATGAAGTATTAATAAAGAATCGAAAATAGCCGCAGGTAATGGTCACGTGTGACACGGTTTGGGCAAATGCAGCCTTTTCAAAACCGGCCGGCTGCCGGCTCAACGAGCCGCCTCCTCTGGAGCTTTGACCGTCTCCGTTCCAGGCGGAAAATATATCATTTTTGTTTTGTTACCGACAAGGAAACAAAAAGCTGAAAGAACACCGAAAAAGAAATTCCCCGATAATAATTTCTCGAATTTTAAAAAACACAAACGCCATTCCGATCTTTCTTCAATTACAAAAGCGGAAATATTCATCGCTTTTATCGGAGTATCGGGGAAAAAATGGCACGTTCACGTCAAGCATTTGACTGGCAATCGGAAAGTAATTTATCTGGATTTATAGTGTAATTTATAGACACTGAAGATCCGCTGAGCTCCACATTTTAAAAGCACATTTTAATGTTTACTTCGTAAATACCTCCGCAATACAATTAAAACGAAACAGAACATAGCCACAGTTCCACGATAGTCGTCACACAACGTTATCATTTGCTTGTTTTCGCAAAATTGTTTTCAATGTTGTTCTGTTTTTTATAGTGATATTGGATTCGATCCCGTGACGTCCGAATAGAATTGACTAGCAAGTTCCCGTGCGACTCTGGCTTTACTACAAACCGTTTCTAGTAAAGACAGACAACAACATGACAGCAACACGAGCAACGAGGAAATTTAAACTTTGCGTGACTGCGTGACGATCACATTTTTTTTATTTTTCTCAAGAAGTAAACATTGCAATGCTGTTTTTAAGTGTGGAGATCAGCGAGTCTTCAGTGTTTTTGGCAGTTGGGGTATATTTCATTAACTCCAATTTCAGCATTTCCGAAAATGATCTTAACTTCCAAAAACAAACTCCGAATTTCGAAAAGACTAAGTCAGGTTATCGCAAAAACCAACAGGAGAATAACGATAAAAATTGAAACCAAAAAAAATGGGAAAAAGAAAAGGCACCCCGACCCCGGCCCCGGCCCCGGCCCCGGCCCCGGCCCCGCGTTTTGGCTACTACCTTTGTTTACCAGAACGCCGGCGACTTTGAAACGATCCAGATGTAACATGTTTTTCGGATGACGGGTGAAAAATGCCTAAAAATACCTTTAGTTCAAAAAAGGAAAAAATGTAAAACTAGTGTTTTTTTGGCGCTGTTTATATTAACGAAAACGTTGCAAAGTAAGAATTGCAACATTCGAGCGGGCATGCTAACATGTCTTCAGATTTAATTAGGTTAAAACACAAACACGCAAAGAGGAGTTTGCATATTTGACCCTTCAGATCCCCCCAGATTTCACCAGATGGCATCTTTGCACATCCAAATTTCAAAAATTTTCTGGGGGGGAATTCCCCCAGACCCCCTTAAAGGCTCGCGCCCTACGGGCGCTCGCCAGGGTGCCTTCGCCACCCTGACCGCCTCCATCTTCAGAATGACCTGCTCCTACAAATCTTTTTGAGAAGGCTGCAAATGGGAACACTTTGTCAAAAACACAAAATTCCATGTAAAATTCACCAGATCTACCCTACATACGATACACTACTCATTGAACTCAACTCGCGTAATACAGTTGTGGTACTCTGACATTTCTTGGTGACCAATCGAAGCTGCCACTACTTTTTATAACTATCTTCAGACCAATGTATTAAAAAACAGTATTTAAGACGGTGCCTACTATTGTCACTGCGCATGCGTTCTGCGCATCTCGAGATACTCGGATTTCCTATCGGTGATGCTTACTAACACAGGGATGTTTTTG
>NC_090874.1:52662924-52667924 GCF_036669935.1 Montipora foliosa | reverse complement strand
TGTAGGTGGCGTGACGAAGGACGTGGTGACAAGGTTATTGTTACGTCAATGGCAATGATTGGTCGGCTTTACCAAACACTGTTTTCACTTGTTTTTTCTTGGGTTTGACAACGGCGCGATGTTTGTTGACAAGTATATGCGGAAGTTCCAATATCCCGATTGTTTCGATCGTAAAGTGGTCAAAATGTTTCTTCCTGGTTATTTAGTACTTCTTAATTCTCTTCATTGTTTCTAAGTACTTCTTTTTACCATGAAGTAGATTTTGCTCAGTTTTAGGTCACGCTGAGTTGCTCAGCGTTAAAGCGGAATATATTAAACTAAAAAGATATTTGCTCACAGAATCACTCTCGGAACTGCAGCACTTGCAAGTTATTTTCTAAATTTTAAATCGCAAAACATTGCTTAGCTCTCTACGGGGTGCAAAGACGTTCTACAGATTCTATTTTTGTCAACGATCACCATGTTTATCTTTGAGGCTACACACTGCTGGGGGCTCCTTGTACCACGTTGCAGATTCTTCGAGTGAATGTGTCTTCTTCGTTGAAACTCTTAACAGCCTTTAAAAAATGTGTCAAAGCGTTTTTCAACGTGTCTGTACAAATCGAGGAAGATTTGGGCGGAGTTGGATTACAGTCTCGCCATAAAATTTCCGTGAAGAACTACAAAAGAGCTCTGTGCTTTTTTTGCCGCTCTAATATTACAACCAATAGGTCAACGAACTATTGTAGGTGGGAACCTAGGGGGCGTGACGAAGGACGAGGCGACAAAGTTATTGTGACGCCAATGGCAATGATTGAGCAGTACTCCTTATGATTTTTTTTTTCGTGGGTAGCTCAAGATAGATACCACAGATATCTTAAAATAAGTCCCTATGACGTTTTTCCTACCCAGTGAAAATGCCGTAAACAATAACCTTTATTTAAAGAGGGTAACACCTATTACTATAAAAGTATTCTCCCTAGTGGTCCTCTAAAAACAAAAATACTGAATATAAATTACACCAATTAAGATAAAAGGATATAGATAAGTAAAATGGAGAATCTATTTACAAAGATATTTACAATGATGATGAAAATTTTAAAAACTCAGAATAGCTTTTTAACTTTAAAATTATCCACCGTATAAATTGGGGCAGTGCTGTTAATCAGTGCAGTTTTCATGGTAACAGTGCTCCTTTGAATACATAATCTTACGGGTGTAAAAAAAAGGTTTCTGTCTCGACTTTCTACTTAATGACCTTAATGAGTTAAACGGGTTCAGAGCATAATGGTACAAACAAGATTAATCCTTCGCTGGATTCTTATTCATCGTTAAATAAATAATAATAAGGATAGTTTGCAGTGTTGCACTGTTTACACGCTTCCCTTGTTTCTGAACACAACATAAATGAGGAGCAAAATATGAAAAAGAGACGTGGGCAGAGAAACCACGACACACACGAAAAAGGGAAAGGTTCCCAATATGGGGCTCTAAAAGCTGAACACGGACGGAGTTAAACCTGGAGCATCTATCTTGTTTACATGTTCTTATATCCCTCGTGGTCATGTATAGCTTAAAGGTCATGAGTGTTGAGAATCCAAAAAAAACTGTAAAAGACAGCCAGGCTAAAGTCTTTGCTGCAAAGATGCTGTGGCAAGACGTTCCAAATCCTACATGCTAGGACAGTCAAAAATAGAGCGGTGATATGCTATTTGTCGTAGGTCGTGTGATTATACCTCCATTCCCATTAGCGAGCAACGCCTAGATCAGATTCTTTGCAGGTTTATATAGAATTTCGATGATATTCGTGCCGGTATAGTAACAGTGGGAGTAAGCTATTTATCTGCAATCTGGCCCCAGTTGTTCAAGAGGTGGATTGCGCTATCCACCGGATAAATCACTATCCTAATACTTATCCACTAATACTTATCCACTGGATAGTGATTTATCCGGTGGATAGCGCTATCCATCGTTTGAACAACTGGGGCCTGGTCTTTATAGAAAACAGCGCAGTGGAAGGGGAAGCGTAGGATGTACTTTGTAGCTCGCTGTTGTAACATTTTCAACTTACGCAACAGCCTGATCGACTGCGGTGCCTACAAGTGTAAGGCATACCAGAGACCACAGAGTGCAATCGCTAATTACAAGATCGACGCGGCGTACATGTATGTTATGAATGCTGTACCGGCGTAGACGATCGTTGCCCAAAACCAAAAAGCTCTTTAGCTGCCAGATTTTATCCATTGTTAACTTGTTTATTTAAATCTGCATCATATCAGTTTTTCTTCTTCGCAGTTGTTGTTGTTTCCAATTCCTAATCCAGTTTTTCAAGACGGTTTGTTCTCGATGGACACGCTCAAATGAGTCCTTTGATTCGCCTCTTTCAAAAATTGCAACCCAATCCTTCGCGTTTAAATTAGTTCCCTTGCCTTCTTCTTCAGCATAAAATCAAAAAAATCAAAAGAATGCATTCTGAACGAGACAGAAGGACTGACTTGAATGGAAAAAAACACATCAGAATTGGGAGCATTTCGAAACAACTTGTATTGCGTGTTACCAAAAGGTTCTAGTTGCCAACTGGAACGAAATCTGTTCAAAAAAACCATAAACTTAGTACATTTAATTCAGACTTTTAAGTTATATTTCAAACACGAATTCAAGTGTTTCATTGCGATTTCAAACAACGAGAAAACTATTGAAACACGAGGGCCTCCGGGCCCGAGTGTTTTATTGTTTTCGAGTTGTTTGTCATCGCAATGAAACACGCAGAATGAGTGTTTGGAATAACTTCTCAAACGAATGAAATGGAATCAATTGTTTTTCCTGGTATTTGCGCACTCTGGAATGCACTGCTTACCATGATTAATGAATATGCAGATTAGGAGTGTTTCAAATTTGTTGAAACACTGCCAGCAGTGTTTCAACAAATTTCAAACACTGCTTGCAGTGCCATAAGGGTTTCACTGGGTATCCAAACCATTGCACCTGACCAAATGCAATAATCCTATTGGCTTACAGCCTTATGAATAATTAATGAGTTTGAGAATAAAGGCTCCTAACACTTTGTTTTGCATTTAATGAAAAGAAAGCTATGGTTGTATCAATTGGTCTTGTCCGTCAAAACTGACGGGAAACACAAATAACTTTGCAGGGGTGTAAGTCGTAAACAATCTATCTGCTTTAATTTCCTTTCTCGCGTTTTTGGTCTGTTTATCGAGGCTTTGGACCATTTCATTTACTTAGTTGCTGAGACATTTCCATGAACAGCACAATTTATTCGATCGGTGGCATTTAGCAGGCTCAATTTGTGAGGCAACTCACTTGCCTAAACAGCTAAACACATCATTCAGGAAACTCTTCGTTTGGGAGACAATAGTGTAACTATAACGGATTGTTAATTTTAGTTTGGTGTAATACCATTTGAACCAGTCCTTTAGACTCGAATTTTTAGTGCCCGATTTGAGCACGTGCGTATGTTTTACAAACGTTGAACGCTTGTTCAAACGCTGTTAAAAAGAATTAAAAAACTTGTTGTCACTGACTAAAAACTTATGTGAAAGGGACGTTTCGGTCAAAATACCATGACCTTCTTCAGCATAAAATGGCTCACGAATACAAAATGAGTGCTTGAAGGGCCTGTGTCACGATAAAGCGCATGTGTGAGCTTGATTGACAACCACACAATTTTCAACCAATAGAAATCTTCACACGACGCGCGCGAGATGAGATATTCATCGTTCGATGTATCGTGGAAATAAAATGGCGAAGCACAAGCAGTGTTTCCGCAGACCCCTTAGGAGAAAAACGTAAGGAAACTCGATGAAATTGTTTCGGGCAAAAATGTGAACCATTTGTGAAATTTCCAGGCCTTTTTCTCAATGGAATTCTTCACTTGTCATGCTACATAGCCTCGAGTGTTCTGCAGTTGAACGTCAGGGATGACCGTGGAAAACTGTAGGAAAAATATCTATCTTACACAAAGACTTGCATATGTGGAACAGGGACGAAAACACGCATGAAACAAGGTAGGCGATAATATATGTTCAACACTCTTTTTTCACAGCGATTGCGGTTTCCGGCAGGCCGAACAAATAAGCTGAGTTGTTTATCAAGGCCTGTTAACCGGTAGTACTCGAGCTCCGATGCGATTTTCTCAATTTGAAAGTGCTAGTAAAAAACAGGTGTCGCTGATGTGCCTCAGGGAAATCAAGAACATTTGATGAGCGAGGAAGAAAAGAATCAGAAGAAATCAAACATTCAGAATGTACAATCAGTGATGAATACACGCCATATTAGAAAATCTCCATGCATTCAAATATATTTTGGTTGCTTTACTTGCAGTAACTTGTTCTGCCAAATCACCTGTATAATGTCAATTTCACCGTTCAGCTGATAAGCATATCACGTTTCACGATTTCTCCAAAAAAAAAAAAACGTTCCTAGCCAGTTGTGACTAGTCAAAAATTTATGGAAGTCTTTGTGGGGAGTTCTCATCTATGTATGTAAATCATAAAATCAATAATTTTTGAGGGCAGGACTTCTTTCACGGAATTGCAATGTACCACATTAATAAACAGTCTCTTTCCCTAGGAGTTGATAAATATGGCATGGAAACTGGCCATAAAGGCACTACAGAAGGGAGTGGGAAGCATGGATTATGATGATTGCCTTCTTATGGAACAAGATGAAAATGCCTCTGACCATGAAGATGCCAGCACCTGACTTGTGGATGTACCATAGTCAAGTGGACAACCTACATTTGTATTGATCTATTTCATGCCTTCCAAATAAAATGTTCTTCTGTTTTAGCTAACGAGCCTTTCTAGTCTTGCTATGACAAGCAACTTTCAAAAGAATATTAAAAATGAGGGAGGTTGGTGTAATTAACATATTAAAAATACAAAAAACTGTAGAGGTGGTCGCCATTTATGAAACTGGTCTATTGACCAAAAGCCAGTTCCTGAATTGCGCAAATAAGGTAACTGCCGTACTACAGGTGTATGAGCCAGGACATCAAAAAC
>NC_090874.1:52642924-52657924 GCF_036669935.1 Montipora foliosa | reverse complement strand
CTGAACCACATGTCTTCTCAGGGGGTATCTAGCAAAGATGTCTACCATGGCACCGTAATGATTTATGATACCAAACAATATCGTGTACTATTAGAGCTACATATTACGCAAGGACAACTTAAATCTCCTGGAAAAACAAAACACATCTCAGTTAACAGTTATGGAAAAAACACCGTCAAGTTACTGCACTACCACACGTAGGCAATACGTTCCTACTTTAAAAAATATCCCGTATTTCCCTAATTCCCCCCCCCCCCCCCACCCAGCCAAAAATCCCATATCCCCATAATTTTTTGTACCTAAATATCCCGTATCCTGATCGCTTCTCGGCCTTTTGGCTAAGATTAGTTTCTCGGCGAAGGGCTACGGTCAAGTATCATTGTACTACGTACGGTACTTTTTTCAGTGCCGTAAGGGGCAGGCACGGAACAGTTTCGTCTGTTTGTCTGTTCTCTTGAGAAGCGATCACTAGGGTTTTTACGTGGAATGCCGAAGGCATACCACGTCTTAAAACCGGTCCTGTGTCTCCTTTTTGTTGGTAGTCGCAAATGTGCATACCCCACGGATATAGAAGTAATCTCCGATTGGATGAAATTACTATTATGCCCTCCAGTATTTTCGGACTCCCCTGCCCCGAGGGGAACTCATATACTTTCCCAACCTTCACCATTACCTTGCGAGCGCGTTAGACCACTCGGCCATCGTGACACACTTTGGGTATATAGATGAAAGCAAACATTTATTGTGGGATCTTTCCGCCCGCCATGATTGATTCAGTATTAAACTATTCGATGAAGTGGACAGATGCTTTTTCTTTGAGAAAGGCAAGCTTTAAAGGTAAGGAGAATTTTCTACGTTATTTCTAGATCTTGCTTCGTACTTGTGTGTTCCACAGTGAACATTATTTTGCATAGAACGAATACTTCAATAGAAGTATTTTGCATAGAACGAATACTCCAATATTTCTTGGGAACCAGCTTGATCGCCGTTTTGACGTAGAAAGAAAATAAGAAAATAGCTTTCAACGGCCAAACAAGATAAAAAAAAAAGGTCCGCAATGCGTACATGTGTGGCTTACGAAATTAAGCTGCTTTGATGGGGAGGTTACAAATTAAAAGGATCTGTTTTGTCATTGAGTTTCTATTAGTAGAGCTTGTATCTGATTACGGTTAGTTTTCAATATTGTTCCTCTCAATCAATACAATAAGATAATTGACATACATCCGTCCTGAAATGCTTATTTTCAAGATGAGGGTTATTGGGTAAAGTTTTATGGAGGTGTCATTTTGACAACAGAGGTTGCGCATGTAACCTGAGGATTTAAGGAACTGAAAAAATGTCAGCATCATGTCCTATAGTGGGCTTATAGATTCAGTCATGATTTTGTTTACGCAACCAAGTGGAATTGAGTTCTGAGTTTGTCCAGGGCAAGTGTTGTGAAATCAACTCCAGGGAAGCATTCCGTATGAATGCTTTTTGCATTTTGTGTACCAGTGCAAGAGCACAACACTTTGCAGAAGGGCTGGGACATACAGGAAATGATGTAACCTTTGCTAGAAGCCACATTGGGAGCTTGATTTGGTTTGAATGTACGTCTAATTTTTGACAATATATGCATGTAAAGTATCATAATGCTAAATTTTCAATAAAGAAACACAGAAAAATTTAGTTGATGTAAGTGGCTACTGGGTTGCAAGTGGAGGAATTGGGGAAAAAAAGATAGACGCATAACAATATCTGAACACAAGCAATATTTTAATAAATCATATGTTGAGTAGTGCTTATTAACATTGCTAATAATTTTAAGCCAATAAGATTAACAATTTTACCTGGAGGTTTTAAGAAAAAGTTCAACAGAATTCAATGTACAGGGAAGTTCATGATGGTATCATATGACTTTAAATACCAGAATCGTTGAAGTTTTCTTATTATGGACCTTGTAATTTTATGTCAGTGTGTTTACCAAGTTCAAGCTATGTGGAAACATGAAATGAATAGATGAACTTGACATCATGCAAAGTGCTAATCTACTGTAAAAAAGGTCCAAAATAAACATTGTGAGCAAGTGTAGTACACAAATTGGGTAAATCAAAACACTACTTCATTCCATATTTTGTATTGTCCAACAACTTGTTTCAATGTTGGTAAATAAAAGACATTCATGTAAAGCATCATAATTGAAACGCGACAAAGCATCTTTTGTTTTAAGGAAATTGTCATGAAAGCCGATTCTTGATCGGTATTGTTCAACAGAGATTCCCATGTTACTTACTTCTGACGAAATCGTGGGCTAGCAGACTCTTGTCAACTGTGTGTGGATGATTCGTCCAATTCGATTCAACAACAACATTGAGCAATGACAACACAAGCACAGGAGAGTCTCTTTTGCTTTCAAGTAACTTCAGAGCCTTTCAAATACTTTCAGAAACTTTCAGATACTCAAGCAGGTCTGTTGAGCAGATTGAAGCCGTTAAATGTTGGCTTGCGAGAGTCAATAATGACTCGTAAGTTTTCATGTGACGCAACCTGTACCAAAGGTCCAGATCGTGAATTGAAATGTTGCCCTGTGAGAGCACAACTCCTCGCTGTAATCCGAACTTAGAAGACAAGCCGACTGTAGGAAAGCCGGCGTGTAAAATCCAAGCAGCAAAGAAGAACGAATAACTAGATAAAAAACGATCTTCGACAACGCGCTGTGTTACAACCACAAAATGGCCGCTTTCTGAAGCTTAGAAGTTTACGTACTTAGCCGAGCGTAGACTGGGGCCTGTCTTGGACGATAGTAAACCACGTGACAGCCACTCTGTCCAGGAATAAATATCTTGGGCAACACCGCGGTAAAACGCACTGCGCATGAGTACAAATTTAAGCTTCCGGTCCATACGCATTTCCGGTTACGTATTTAAATCCAATGTAAACGAGATAAAATTCCGTACTGCGAAGTTTGAAAACAAAAAGTAAGAGTTAGCATAAGAAAGTGGGAGAAAGGTTTGTCTCGTTGAAAAGTTTATTTTTCATTTAAGTTTCAAGCGCTTGCACCAAGGGGTTTGGTGTTTGCACCAGCAACGAAATATGAGAGAATTTCGGGCGCGTTCGCGCTCGACAAGAGCAATTTTTTTTTCGTAGTTCTCCTTGTTGCGTTGGTTTGGTTGTGCGGCTCACCCGCAAAAAAGTGTGGGAAAGCCAACAAAAGCAGCCGTAAATGTGCCGGCAAAAATATTTTTTGTCAGAAGATTTAGCCAGAGCTGCCGAACTCCAAGTGGGTTCAATCAACAGTTTGCCGTCTCCATTGGGACGAAATACGGAGGAGCAACAACAGGTGCTCGGTTCTTTCTTCAAAAGGTACTTATAAAATTATCTCGTACTATTTTGGAGTGTCATTTGCATTTAATGTACCTCACATTTTTATTTTACTCTTCTTGAATACAGTACAGTGCGGACAATTACTTCACTAAAATTCATTGTTGGGGTGCAGGTAGCAAAATGCTACCACAGGTGGTTCAGTCTAAAATTGGTATATTTTGGAGAGAAAAAAGGAAGTCACGGAAGCTGGAAAATATTATTTTGAAAAATTAATTGCCAAACGAATTTAAGGAAAAATAATAACTTTATAGACTGCAAAACAAGCACTTTATGCCACTTGACAAACTAATTTTTTTTTAAGACCAAACCCATAAAATTGTACCAATAAGTTTGTCAAAAATTTTGTCAAAAATTAATGCCATTTTCACAAGTGGCTATTGAAATTCAGTAGTACTCCAATGTTGTCTCCACATTGAGGATTCAGGTAGAGGGGTGTCCAGGAATCCTATGACACCGACGTTTTGAAAAATTTAACTTAAAATGAACCTACTCCATTTTTCATTTAGTGGGGGGAGATGCTTTTTGGACATCCAATTTTCAGTCTCTGGATACAAAGAAACTCATCACTAATATGTCTGTTTTTTATCATTTTTTTTAGATCTTGCAATTTACTCGCTCACCAATTTTAAGACTACACAAGAACTTGAAAGCAGCAACACAGCAGTGGTGAAGGTCTCCAAAAAGTTCACAACCATTTCCAATTGCTGTTCCAAAGACTTAAATTTCTACTAGCAGGGAGGATTTTACTGTAAAAAAAAATTACTACAGCTAGTAACACACTTTCATCACATTGTAGTGGGTTAATGTGACAACAACAAGGACAATCAACCAAGAATAATTATTTATTTTATCTTCCAGCAATAAAAAGGAATTATTATTTTTAATTGCTGGAAGATAAAAAAAACAGCAGGAGGATATCAAATAATGTATCTTGAGAGATAAGAAAACTTGTTGAAGCGGATTCAGTGCCATCCTACAAAACTTTTCAGAAATTTCAACTTGGCCTAATAAATACTTCCAGTACAATAAATTATTGAACCTCTCTTTGTGGACTCGGGTAGCATCTCAGCTGCTTCAATAAATTTTTAATCTGCCCTTCCATCAGATTTAACTTTTAAAAAAACTCATAACTTCATATTTCTGTAGTAATAATTCTTCAAGCATGTTGAACAAGAGCATACTAACCTACATTTGAAAGGGGCATAATCCCACAATGCATTTTTCTGGATATGACTTTACAGAAATAATTCCTGTTACCTTTCCATATGGACAAAATACTTTGACTAATAATAATATTTTAGATATAACAAGTGTGCTGAATTTTTAGCGATTGCTTTTAATAATACTAATCTTTCCTACCATTCCCAAGGATGAATAAATTAAGTTGAATACAGTAAGTGATCACTGGTGAAGTAAACAAACTGCCCCAAGGGGACTCCCTTACAAAAATGACAGGAGTTTTTGTTGTACCTTTTTGGGGCAAAATTTGTGGATTTGTAGTGCTTGCAATGCTATGATCAATATCTGGAACTGTACATAGCAGAATTTGGTACGCCAGCAAATAACTTTTACTTCTGAATTATAAAATGCCAGTCATTTGTCACTTTGGAACTGGTTCCTTTGTAGGGGTTAAGATTTCGTTCGGCTACGTCCACTAAACAAGACTCTGTTACCTTCAAGGGTTGTTTTAAAAAAATTTCCAAGTACCCTGCCATTTTCATAGGGAAGACCCCTTCTGAGCAAATTGCTTCCTTATGTTTGGGTTCCCATTGATTTAATGATAAAAGCAACATTGTTCTAAAATAATATTTAAATACCATTATAGTCTTTTTAACCTAACTTTTTTGCACAGGTTACTCCTTGAGCCACCAGCTTCAACTTTGATACTTTTGAGCAGGTATAGTAATGGTGGAGGTTATTTGGTTCAACTAAAGAATAAGAAAATCAAAGTAATAATAACACTAATGAGCTGTACAGCTGAGGTCTGTCAAATTTCCATCTGAGTAACCTGACAGCTCTTACAGTACTTCTCAATGTAAAGAAAAGGAATCTTGTGGACTTGAACAGGCCCAAACAGAAATGCTGTGTATTCCAAATATGGTCACATGAACTCTTCAAGGTTTGCCTGCTTCCAGAAATTCAAATCCATGAATAGTTTGAATATTTTTCCTGGGCTCCTTTAAATTGTGTACACTTTTTAATGGTTTGCCTTTAAACGTAACATTCACAATCTAATGCAAATACAACTGAGGCTGACAAGACAACAATATCCTCTATTTAAACACAACCAATATTAAAGAAATAATACATGCTTGTGGGGTTGTGTGCTAACTATAATCAAGATGCACTACAGGAAATAAAAACTTAAAACTAACTATGTAAGAGACATAGGATATGAAGTAGAAATTAATTACTATCCAAAGATCATATTGTAAATATTATAACAGGTTGATTGACAAGTCCTTTGCTCAAAATGGTAGAGCATAAAATTATTTGAAGTCCAGCAGGACCCAAGACGAGAAGTTATGATAAAAGCTGTAAACTTTTTTCTAAAATATTTTACTGCTATCAAACCCAATGAGACCTTATGCATGGGATTGTCCCTGTTTCTAGCTGCAGCTCCAAATCACGTAATATATTAATAAATTTTGTCATCTAAAAAAAGAACAACATGTGGGGTGTAACCAAAAACGTCCATGGTAATAATGTAATTCTTCATTTCAGGAACAACTATCCACTGTTAACCATCACATGACTCAAAACAGATTAACTTGATCCGACAACACATGACAGTCCCCTAAAACCAAATTACATCATTAATGCTTCCACAAAACAATAGTCTAATAAAAAAATGATTTGTTACACGCAGAGTCACGAATCTGAATCTATAGATATCTATATATAGCTCTAGTAATGTACCCACACTTCAGTTCTTCCAAACATTATTTTAACGAAAACATGGATTGTGGCAGGGTCAAAAACGTGCCTTAAACACAAATTAAGTGCAAATCCATAACTTGGTAACTATTTTAACGGACAAAATAATGAAATTGACGTCGACATGGATCGGTGAGTTGTGACCCCGGGGTTGTGACTGCTAAGAAGTATAATAACTTAAAGATATATTAACAAGAAAAGAGAATATAATAACCTTAAAAGCAGCTATTTAAAATATTTGATGTTAGGGTTACGTTCCCAATGACACAGTCACACTCAAAATCAAATTCACATCTGATCGAATCATTGATCATTCATGTTATGTAGAGGTGCCGATCGTAAGGAGTAACGCAGAAAAAAATAACCTTCACGTTGCACAATATTGCCATTTCCCTGCCACAAGCCAAGTCACACATGAACGGAAACCTTGGGAATCCTTCTTTCTGTACATTACAGTAACTTTTTGTACCCGATGGCAACTAACTTTCTACATTAAAAATTGCGTAAAAACTTACCTGTTTCGCAGCTCTTTTCCCACGAAATAAAATTTTCCAGGAGCAAGTTTTCCGAGGATACTAGTTGGATTGGACTTGCAAACGTTTTACACAACATATACGTTCTCAAAGAATACATTCCATTTGAAACTGGCGTTCAAACTAGCCTTGATCGCTCTAAAAAGAACGTAAACCAACAAGGTACCGATTCTCAAACGGCAGCCATATTGCGCGACTGATCATGCGGAGACAGAATCAAACCGGAAATGCGGCAGATCACGCATGCGCAAACGTTTTGCCGCGGTGTTATCTTGGGCCATGGCATTGAGTGGTTTACACTTCGTGTAAGCCACACAAAAATGAAGTCAAGTTTAAAAAAACGAATTAGCTATCGCCCTCACGGGGACTTCGCTGCGGTCCCACATCCAGGTACTAACCTTATTCGGGGGAACTTAACTTCAGATGACACTTGGGCTGGCATCAACGATTGCGGATCTTTCTGTAAATTCGCAGATATATCTTGTCGAACTTTATAACACTTGAGAGAAAAAAAAAAAAACAAACTAACGAAAACCCGGTATCTCGCCGACATTCTGTCACAGACGCATCCTTTGTTTTGTGAGTTGTCACTATAAACACGCAAGGTAACTTGATCACAGGCGGCCGCTAAAATCGATGTCACTTTCGTTTTTGCGATTTTACTTGTACGACCAAAAGTACGATAGAAAAACTAAACCCTGATTGAACGTAAAAAAATCACCCGAAATGTTTTTCGCTGATGCAAATTGTTTTATTCTCGATCGACACTTCCAAAAAGTTCCTTCTGCTCTTCTTAAAAACTACATATTCATATTTATTTACTTTTGCGTCAATATTTGTTTTGCATAAAGCAGGCTCGCAAAATTTGTACCTTGCTTAGTTCGCATTTTTTAGTGTTAAAATAGAATTTTGGTCGTATGTTCGTGCCCCATGTTTTGACGTCCCCCATCCAAAAACTAACCCCGCCAGAAAGGGCTTAACTTTAGAAACATTGGTCTTGGAGAGCTGTCAGAAGATCAGAGTACACGCTTAAGCTTGTGGTGAAAAAGAAGTTGTAAATGATCAACATGTCAGCCTTGAAGCCAAATGTTTCTCAATTTCCGTTTATTTTCTTCAATCGTCCAGGGTTTAGTCTTTTACTGAACCACATGTCTTCTCAGGGGGTATCTAGCAAAGATGTCTACCATGGCACCGTAATGATTTACGATACCAAACAATATCGTGTACCAAGCTACTCTAAAATCGGAGGGTAAATAAAGATATATGATATGATATATATATTAGAGCTACATATTACGCAAGGACAACTTGAATCTCCTGGAAAAACAAAACACATCTCAGTTGACAATTATGGAAAAAACACCGTCAAGTTACTGCACTACCACACGTAGGCAATGCGTTCCTACTTTAAAAAATATCCCGTATCTCCTTAAATCCACCCCCCACCCAGGCACGGAACAGTTTCAGCTTTTTGTCTGTTCTCTCGAGAAGCGAGATAGTTTTTTGTTCAGCACGAGTGTAGAATCATGACGAACTTTTGTAGTTTCTGAGAACTATTTACTACTTGTAGCTTTTGTTGACTTTTGAATCGATGATAGAGAGAGTTTTGGCGATCTTAACCCGGACTGGACTACTGGATTTATGCTTTTTTTTCTTAACGAGATTTCAAGTTATTGTGGAGCTTTTGGTACCAAATTACTCTAATACTGAAATCAAGATTATGGAATTGTAAAAATTAGAACCTTGGACTGGACTACAGAACACGCAATTACGGAATATTAGATGTTTGAGCATTGAAAGAAACGGCAGATTTAAACCAGGATTATGGAACCAGACTTCGAATACAGGGCCCGGTTGTTCGAAAGCCGATTACCTTAATCCAGGATTAGCGTAAAGTATGGTTTCATGTTTTCAACTTTTGGGTGACAGTTTCCTTTGCCTATTTTTGTTTTTCAAGATTGACATCTTCTAATGTAAAGTTTTACCGAATATCAGCCTTGAACAGCATTTGAGAGTAGAGAATAAAACTCGGTTTTTGAACAACTGGCCCAGGATGATAAGTTATTGAACTGTGATTTGAAATAAGCTTTTCGGGTGATTTAAGGTTGATCTTGTAATTTTTGGATGAACGGAGTTAAGGAAGCAAGTAAAACTATAGGATTTGAATAAAGTCTCCTTCCAAAAAATAAATAAATAAAAAATCCCGTATCCTGATAACCCGCTAATAGGAATTCGTTGTTTGCATTTGCAAATTTAGTAACATTAATAATGAGTTTTTACAACAAACAACTTTAAGTTATATTACAGATTTATCTTTCTGGTAATCTCTCGCCATTTTCCGAAGTTTACCTGTACTTGACGTTAACTGTCACTGGACAATTTGTGTTAACTGTTTGCGCATTCCACGGATACGCCCTTGTAGGCGTCTTGTTATTTTTTAATTTATTTTTATTTTTTACTTTTATTTTTATTTTATTTTTATTTTTTATTTTTATATAAAAATAATTTTTCTAAAAATAATCTTTTTCCCCATTGGGGACAACGGTCAATGACCTTGACGTCGTCGAGGTCAAAATCGTGATTATTCTCCACGCAATGTTGGGTTAATAAAGAATTCTTATCTCCTGTAAAAATCGCTCTTTTGTGTTCTCTTGTTCTAGATCTTAAGGCCCTTGATGTTTGACCGATATAAACTTTGTCACATTTTTAAAATTAATTTTATAGATGACTCCTGTTGATAGCTCTTTACTAAATTTGTCTTTAGGTTTTCTTAAAATGGAGCCGATGGTCATCACGGGTTTGTGGGCAAAATTGACATTGAAATGATTTAAAGTTCGTGCGATTTTTTTTGAAATTCCTAGCAGGTATGGCAACGTGACAAAACCTCTGTTGGTTTGAAACCGGTTTGAGGAAACAGTGGTACTCCGTTGATCTTTAGAGCGTCGACCACGTGTTGTACTTCAGATAATTTGTCTGCGTTAGTAGAAGGGTATAAGTCCATTAATGAACACGTTTACATTCCGGACATTTACAAGGCTCTTGGCAATCCCAGGTGACGTTTCTACGGCTTTTTAAGCACTCATTTTGTATTCGTAAGCCATTTTATGCTGAAGAAGGTCATAGTATTTTGACCGAAACGTCATTTTCACATAAGTTTTTTAGTCAGTGACAAGTTTTTTTAATTATTTTTATCATGCCTGACTAGAACTACGGTATTTTTAAACGGTGTTAAGTCGTCCAACATTTCGACAACAAAGCATCTCGGGTGAAGCTAAGGCCCTCGCAGTTATGAACGCAATTTTAGCAATTGCGTAAAATTAGCCTGAATAACTGAATAAATGAACCATATATCATTTCATCGTTGATTCATTCATCACGGGAACATTAGAACCCACCAATGTCCAGCTCATTTCTTTCCAGAAAGTGGTAAAGAAGCTGTGTCACGGCCGTGCAGTTCATTTTATGTAGCCTTACCAATTCCAATTACACGTCACTATTCGCAACATGTTCTAACTTCTAGATAATCGATATCAAGCGACACAAATCAAAGCTTCGTGACACAAGTGTTTGTCGAGCATTCATGACTTAAGTTACACAAAACAGTCAGATAAAATTTGAAAAACAGTTAATAGGCTGAATAGACTTTTTAAATGCTCTATTTGTTTTTTAAATCAAGTTAAGTACATAGAAAAAAAGAAAGGAACAACACAACAGGAATAAAAAGAAGCTTAAAGAATAATAGAGCAGTTACGTGTCGGGACCTAACAGAATGGATTCTTGTTTCTGTAAGGAAAACATTAACGAAACAAGAAGATCTTTTGGATCTTATAACCGCGCTTTGGAAATTTATCTCTTTTCTTACCACTATAGTCGCAACGTAGTGCACATTCCAAAGCAGTCCTTGTTGATTCACTGATGACTATAGACACAAAATCGCTTAATCAATCTGTAGCACAACAACTGACAACAACGACTCCACACAAAGTTATTGCACCATCAATTATAGCCGAGGTGAAATCTCCGATTGCACCATCAGTCGTAGCCGTTGTAAAATATCTGATGACGTAATAGTCTTAATTAATCTGGAACTTTCTTTGGGATATGTATAGTATGAACGACACGATAATAACACCTTTAACAACTTACAGCTGTCTTTCTTAAAGTGCCCCTGTGATCAAAAAAACCACTTCCTTTTTTCCTTCAGATTTTGAAAGTGTGTTTGCTTAAGACCTGACTGGCAAAATTTTGAGCTTTGATTTTTATTCAAAGGCCGTTTACTTTGAGTGTAAGTTTTGGATTTCACGGTCCGCCATTACTCACTTTCAAAACTGACCGATTGGACCTCAGACGGTTGGATCCAGGGAAAAGTAACGTCAGAGGCTCACTAGCTTAAAATTTCAGCATGTGAACGCAGCTTATTATATATGCAAAGCGTGAGTTTAAAAGTCTGAAGGCCCAAAACCCCCGTGCTGCATATTAATTTTGCAGCGTACACACGTATTGCATTCTTAAACTAGTGAGCCTTTGACGTCATTTTCTCCTCGATCCAGCTCTCTCAAGAACATAATGTTAGTAATGGCGGACCATTAAATAGGAAAATTACAGTTAAAATAAAGAGGTGGCTTTTTGAAATCAAGGCTTAAAACGTAGGTCACTTAGTGTTTTGTTAACATAGTTTTGAAATCCAAAGAAAAATATGAATTGATTTTTTTGGTCACAGGGGCACTTTAAAAGTCACGAATAAATTTAATTGGTCTCTTACATGAGTAAAGGGCTAGCAAAGTAGTAGTCATACGAGTGACATTATTCAAGCTATCTTTAGTACGGTGGCTATTTCCCTACCAATGAAAGTTGCAACGTCGACAGATTCAATTCCATGGATGACGTAATGGCTTTTTATGTATTCAATACTCGCTTCGAATCAAGCGCTTCAATAACACAAAAGGCAATACATTTTGTAGTAAATAAAGAGTGGAATATTCATATAATTTTAAGAACGTTAACGTTTTAACAGCTTTTGGCGAATAAATATCATAAATTGCGTGATTGGAAGTGCCACTGACTTTATGGCCGAGTGGAAGTTTGGTTCAGCTCACCGACAAAACGAAAAAAAAAAACAACAACAACAACGTGCAGAGCAAGAACCGCGCTCGGCCCATGGCCGCGCGGTTAATAATAGTAGCAATGCAATTTTGGTGAGAGTCTAAACATGTTAATTGACTAAATGACATAGCTGTTAGAAAGGGAAAGGACACTTTTAATCATGGACTGCATATATGCCGCAAGAGATTTCCACTCTTTTGACGTGACTTTATTCTTTTGCTTGCATAGCATAACGTGATTTTAAGAAACTAAGATAGCTAATCATATCTGGCAAAGTTCCCTTCAGTTTACAGACCCATATATAACAAGAAGATCTTTCAGATCTTATAACCGTGCTTTGGAAATGTATCTGTTTTCTTCTTTGGAAGTCCATCGATTCGATGATGACTGTTATACAGAGGGGTTTTTTGTGCATTTACGTAGGTGGGCCGCAAGTCCTGCATTTGAACGGCAGAGCCGCCCACAGATGCAGCATGCATGCCCGGTTGATGTTGCAAGAGTGTGTCTTCTGTTTTCTTACCACTATAGTCGCAACGTAGTACACATTCTAAAGCAGTCCTTGTTGATTCACTGATGACTACAGACACAAAATCACCTGATTAATCTGTAGCACAACAACTGACAACAATGACTGCACACAAAGTTATTGCACAACCACTTAAAGGCGAGGTGAAATCTCCGATTGCACCATCAGTCGTAGCCGTTGTTAAATATCCGATAACGTAATGGTCTTAATGTGCAACTTTCTTCGGGATATGTATGGGTGTTTGCACAACAGTCAAATCATAAAAATAGCAACGCACGCAACAAATTTAGACGCACTACCTCTTCGTCGAATTCTAATGCTTACAGAAATTTTTAGTTATTGTGAAAATCTTTCTGTATTCGTTAGCAATCATCCTTTCAAATTTCAGATAAAACGACCGGGCCCCGAATATTTTACGAGTTTTTTTCAATGGGATGTCAAAAGGCCAAGTGGATGTTATGCATAATCGGGCAAGTTCGGGCGATCAAGTGACCCGTGTGACCCGTTATAAGTATTTTTTCACAAAATGTTCCCGAATCGTCAAGTATCACCACAAAAGAAAAGAACATCATTTTAAAAGCTTATTTTACGCAAAAAGTAGGTTCTGGAGGTAGTTTTGAGAGTGGAAATCAAGTTTAAAGCAGACGACAAATACAAACTCACGAGCCATGGTATATTTAATTAAGTTAACACAACAGAAAGACGTTTACCTTATTTTGACACGAAAATGCTTTACTATTGCCATAAAAACTATCCAGTTAAGCTCGCATATTACACAACATGATGAATTCATTAAAGGCCACCTTTTCCAGCGAAATGTTTTTTGAAACAAACAACATATATGCTATAAGAGGCAAACAACCCTATTTCATTACGAGGTTAACTATCAGTAGAGTTATTTCAGCAGAGTTATGACTTAGAGTTAAAGTTAACGACTTCCAAAATCCTGAATTCAAGATTTTGGACTGCCAAAATCCTGAATTCAAGATTTTGGACTGTCAAAATCCTGAATTCAAGATTTTGTAAGTCCAAAATCTTGAATTCCAAAATCTTGAATTCAGGATTTTGGCAGTCCAAAATCTTGAATTCAGGATTTTGGCAGTCCAAAATCGTGAATTCAGGATTTTGGAAACTTAACTCTAACTCTACGACATAATTCTATGAAAATAACTCTAAGAATAGCTGTCTCCTTTCATTACGTGCGTGAAGACAAGAAACTCAATCGTGTCAAATTACACTCCGTGTCAAAAACGCAACTAAATAAATTTCCCACAAGTGTTCAGCATCAAACCCTTTACTTGAATTATCATGGAAAAAATGAGCAACAAGCTTTCTTTCAAATAATTTTTGACTAACAAGAATTAGTGAAATTTCCAATTGTTACCAGAAGACTGTGCACAATTGAGTACAAACAACAGATCACAGATCCAAGTCTCTGTCGGCTTTGTTAAACCCATAAGTTACTAGAGAATTTTCCATCTGATTTCAGTGTTGTACAAAACACCACACCTGCACAATATTAGAACTACAGCTCACTTTGATTACGGCTCGACGGGCGACAGATTGTTGTCGAAGTCCATGACTCGTCCCTTATAAGATTCCAGATTTTTTTTTTCAGCGCCTGTCTTGCTCAGTATCCAATTGACTTTCCACTATTGAGCTCCATAGGGGTATATCATTGTTTAAAGATCCACTAAAACGCCATTCGCGTTACATGACTTTCGACGCCATTGCCGGTTAAGTTAATCATTCTACTGTGCCCACCAGAGAAATCTACGCATTTCCCACTACCCTCTCGATCCTAAGAAAATATGCTCAGAGGGCTCTATGCTCAAAGACACCACTTAGCAGGAGAATGACAGGCAAGACTTTTACCGACACGGAAAAAAAAAAAAACAACAACAACGCAGATTCCGACTGGGTTTGCCATACTGGCAACCCAGTAAAAAGGGTTATCTCGTCACAATACCAAAACCGTTGGGGCAATGTTTCAACGGCTGCGTAACAGAAGGTGCATTTCTCATTGTGTTTATGTCCTATTTATACGCCAGTCTGCTAGATTTTCTTACATTGTATGAATTTCGTTAAGGACGGTTGATGAGAGCTTTTGGAAATATAGGGTGAGAAGTTGGCTGCCAAGATCCCGTAGTATTTAAGTGGACAAGGGTTCAAGTTGAACTTTCTACGGATTTCAGAGAGAGAAAGATACACATTAAAGGAAAGGAAAGGAACTTTATTTAAGTGTCTAGTCGTTCTAGCGCTGGAGTGCTAATTGGGGTCACTGTAAACTGAAATGAACAATGAAAGTAAATCAAGTCAAATGTTGGTTTTTGAGAGGGGAAACCGGAGTGCCCGGAGAAAAGCTCTCAGTGCAGAGTAGAGAACCAACAAACTCAACCCACATTTGACGCCGAGTCCGGAAATCGAACCCGGGCCACATTGGTGGGAGGCGAGTGCTCTCACCACTCAGTGCGCCATCCCTGCACCCCGGAATCCGGAAAACGGAATCCGTTTTCATTAAATGTTCTACTTTTGTTA
>NC_090874.1:52625424-52635424 GCF_036669935.1 Montipora foliosa | reverse complement strand
GAGATTGCTTTTCATCCCAGCTCAACAGATGCCTGAAACGATCGGTCATGAACATTTTGTCTAATGTGTGTGCCAAACTAGAGAGGAGTCCTCCCCTTTTATATAATAATATACAAGTTCAAAATAGTACTTAAAATGAATATTTCATGCTTTCGTGCTCAATTAGTACCGTAATTGTATGAAGCAACAGATGCATCACCTACACGTATGATAAGTTTAAACTGTTCAAATTACAACTGGCGATTTTACAGTGTTTTTCAGAATGGTTCGGCAAAAATCAGTACATAAATTTTTTTTAAGGGAAATCTCATGAACAGTACTCTGGATATGTCATAATTATTCTAATCAACAGAGGGTCAGGAATACTGTTCCATATAACAAAAATAAAACCTCTACAGTTTTCGTCAGCCTCAATGAAAAACTTTTTCAGTTTGCATCGGCTTAACACTGCATTGATCCCATGGTCAATGGTATGCACGGTATACAATTATAATTCAACATCAAAGTGTAGACTACTATACAACTAGTAATGTAAATGTACTTCGTACACACCAAGGAGTCACTGCGATGATTGCCATAATCCACTTTTTCCGCCTCTCGATTTCTCTAACCTCGGCCAGAAAAGGAAAAAAGCTTGATCTGATCACCCTTTACGTTTCTTATCTATGATTTCGTGTCTCGGGAATAGTTTTTACATGTAACAGAAGTACAACTTTTAGTCGAGACTGTTGTATCCCAGCAATTGCAGTCAATTAAATAGATCACAATACTCCTTTTAATCAAAACAATTCCTCAACGACCCTCACGCATGCTCAGTTACAACTGATTACATAACAGAAATCCCATTATGTAACATCTCTCCTTTCAAAAGAAGTCCGTTTCTGCAAAGTATCAATATCAACAAGTAACAACATTGTCCTTTTTAACACTTGTAATCTTGCAAGTAACTGGAAAGTCTCCGAGTTGACCGGGTTGGATAACGTTTTTCAGGACTTGCGCAACTTTCATTTGAAGAACTCGGTGGAACTATTAAAGGGGTGTCATCAACATGGGCAGGCATAGGCATCTTTGGTTGAGTAGTCACTGACAGCAATCTCAGTAGCAGGCTCAGATTCGGTCAGCGACCGTTTTCCCAGGGGAGAATCTTCTCCAGCCAAACGGGGCTCTTCCGGCACTGCGGCGAAAGGAACAGGAGCGACTGGAAATGTTGGATCTGCAGCAATTTCGCCAGGGGGGTCCACTGGGGAATTATTCGTTGGGACGACCTCTTCGCAACGTCTCAACAGTTGATCCACGTGTCGTTTCCACAAGTGCCTGACACATTGACAATGTAACGGCGAGAACCACCAACTTCAGATACTACTCCACGCACCCATTTTCCTCCCTTTCCATAATTACGAGCCAGAACTGGATCATCAACATTGAAGATTACAAGACATCGTGTGAGATGGGTGGATGTTACAGGAAACCCCGTTCTTGTCAGCATGGGGGTAACAGCAAATCAGTCTTTAGAAACCCTTATAAAGAAGGTGGAATGTGGGGAGGTCATTGGTGACTTAGAGAACTTGGTTTTTCGTGATCCCAATAGCTTTTGTGCAGGGGAACTTCACAACCACGTGCCCTACTGGGAGGAGATTGCATGCGTGAACCCTTCCGAGAAACATGAAGAGATTCTTGCTTGGATCAGAGACAAAGTTTCTATCCTTCCTTTTTGCGACCTTTTAAGGGATCGTTTATAAGGGAAAGGACTATGACTCCGATCGACCTCCTTCAAAGGCGTTCCGGAACAATGTTTCATGCAAGTTATTTGTACCTTTTATTCAAAGCACCTTAATAGCTCGTTTAAAGATGGGTGCTATCTCCCTGGTAGTGAGAGTTGGTTTAGTGAAACGGCCTTATCTAGTCCTCCCCCTTACAGTGGAGCCTTCGATACCGCGTTTATGTCATGACGCACGCTTCTTGAATCTCTGGATGCAAGATAAACCTTTCACTCTGGATGGTGTAACTGACTTGCCTCGCTAGGTGTCGAAGGACAGCTACCAGACAGTTTTAGACGACAAGTCTGGCTATGACCATATTTTGTTGGATGATGACAATAAGACTTTTTCCGGTATCCTGTGGGGTGGCTGGTATTTGAAATACAATACACTGCCTTTTGGGTGGAAAATATCTCCCTATGTTTATCATAGTACGGGACTAATGGTTTCGATTTTTTTCCGCCCCCTAGGAGTCCCGTGTCTTTTGTATATAGATGACCGACATAACGGTCAACTACAAGTCCAGTTACACCAGGGGAAATCATGATATGCGGCTCTACTTACGGAGGATCAACGGAATTTTGCCGTGGCTCAGTCAACAATATTTGTGATGACATACCATTTGATAAGTTTACGTTACTTTTTGGGTCTTGCCAAGTCTATTTTAACGCCTAGGACTAGTAGCTTCAGGCTCGACTAACATCTAAACAGGCAACTCCGTTTTGTTGATAAACTGACGCGGTTATCATCCCACCTTCAGCAGGAATTAGACTGCGTTAAAACACCGATCCAGCGGTTTATCGTGGCTCGGTACCAGGCCTGTTTTAAAACGATGTTTTTAGTGGGGATCGCCCTGGTGATCTCGGCCAGGTTAAAGTGTCCGGGATACTGATGATGTTGGTTTCCCCTTCAACCACGTGTGGGGCAAGACGTTGAGGGATGGTGATGAGAACGTGTTTGGGATCCGTAGGAATCCTCACACCACCATTTGCCCGATTCGGGGTATTGAACAGTACATTGAAGTAGCTCATCAGATGAGGTTCGACTTGACTCGAGGTTATTTAGTTCGCTCAACAACGCCAAGTGGAGGCATTCAAGATTTACCGTTGAGATCTTCCACCGCCGAGGCCCGACTAAAGGGGTACCTTAAGGATATGGGTGCGGAAGAAGGTGAAACGCTCCATGGTTTTCGTTCTGGCTGTGCAATTACGTTGGCTCTCAAGGGAGCTGCGCTTTCCGAGATAATGGCCAATGTTGGCTGGTCGCGTCGACATACTGCGGTTTATCTCCAGTTAGCCAAAGTCCTTGACCCGAATGGTGCATCTGCGCGGCCTGTCTCCTAGAGTGAAGGGGGTAGTTTCTAAAGAAACTGTGGTGCTGCGTCGGTGGGGAAGTAGTATACAAAAATTTGGTTTTATTAACGGAGTCGATAATGTAAATCGACCACCGTACAGAGATTCTAAAAGCTGACGTTTCGAGTCAGCCCTTCGTCGTTGGATTCGTTCTGACGAAGGGCTAACGCTCGAAACGTCAGCTTTTAAAATCTCTGTACGGTGGCCAATTTACATTATCAACTCCGTTGATAAAACCAAATTTCTGTCTCCTAGAGTGATACGGATGTGATTAATCCCTGCCAGAACTTGAACGAGCTCAAGCGCTTTGTGTCCGCATTCCCTTCCGAAAATCCGGATGAGAGGTCCCATCAGGATTCTTGAACCTGTTCCACGAAACAATATCTTGACATCATATCTGTAACCTACTTTTTGGATGACGAGTGGGATAAGTTTTTGGGAATAGGGTTGGGGTTCTGTTTCTTGGGAGTTAGAGGCGGAAAGCTAGGCGGAATTCTAGGTCGGTTAGTAAAGTTGCAACGGATAGGTGCAAGGGGGCTGATTGCTATTTCACTCCATTCCTTAATTCAATTGAGCACGAATTGGAGTTTTGTTGAATAGATTACTATTCACAACACTCTTAATGATATGCGAAAATTAAATAACACGGAATACCAGAATGTTATTGGCTAGGCGTGTATAAAACACGTGTATGACACTACAGGATAGCTATAAATACGCTTTGGTTGAGGTGCGCTCCCTTCTTGCTCAGTTTCCTGCGGAACACTGGTCCAGAAGAAATTACGAAAAAAGCCACATCGCTAACTCTAAAAACTTATTACAACTTCTCGTCACTAAGTGAAATTTTCTTCTTATTTGCATAATGTTACAAATGCAATTTAAATTGAACTCACTTTAGCGGTGTCAGACTTGAAAGAAATATTTTCTGCTATTTCTGATGACAGCTGGTCCTATTTGCTGGAAGTAATTAACAATGTAAAAGGCTGACATAATGTGCATGGGAATAATTCTTCTTTCTTCTTTACATTGTTTCCAACGGGACAAACAGGCAAGGGTGCAGTTCAGGACATTCTCTTACTTATGATTTATGGGTTCAGTTTTCTTACTGCTTTAATGTTGATTTAGCTTTTTTTTTAGCAGCAACGCAACACTTAAAATTGCAAAAAGGCAAGCAAGCTTTCTGGCAGCTTGCATGACACACGCCTCCTAGTTTCTTGTATTGGTGAGCGTTCTCATCTTTCTTCCCCGCATGCGTCTTGCTTGCGATTTTCTTCTGTACAGGATGTTTTTTGATGTTGCTCTTCTTTTGAGTAGATGTCCATGCCATTTGTTTCTCCAGCTCTTTAACAGTTTTAATTGGTACGTCGTATGGCGGGGCGATGCAGCAAACGAAGTTACACGTCGGGAGGCATCGCTTTTTGCAAAGAGGTTTACAGGAACCCCAAACACCCTTTGATCCTGGAATGAAATTGTGAAAAGCAGATATAAAATGTAAATGCATGCTGCTCTTATGAATAGCCAAGCTGGATTTCGCTATCAACCAAATTTACAGGCCCAGTTCACATATTTTCAAATCTGCGCGGAACATGACAAATTCTGATAATTATTTGGAGAAAAAAAATTAACAAATGGATAACGAAAATTAGTAAAAGGTATGATAATTACTTGAAAAAATGAAACCTATATATGATGGTAATTGAACTGAATGGAGTGCAATTTGGTCTGAAATCTGGTCAAGCAGCGCGAGTTCGATTTGAAATCACAAGTATGATTTCAGACCAAAATTGCACGACACGAAGTTCAATTACCACTTTATTACATCCATTTAAAAATCACACAATAATTACTTCATCGTTGAGATACAGGACTTTAGTTAGTACCAATATTTTATTGATCAAGTTGGGAACTAAAGTTGGAAAATTCGCCACACAATGGTTTTCTTTGTCTTTCATTTTCCTGCAATTTGATTGGTTACCTTAAACAAGCCTTGAAATCTGATTGGTTGTTTTGTTATAGTGCAAGTGCAATTTGGGAATAAAATCACACTGCTGAGAGCCAATCAGGTCGCAAGGATGAACAGTGATTTCTAAATGAGTGTAATAAATACGGAAAAAAACTTTTAAACAGAAGTCAAAACAGGCAGGCTTGATTTTAAACATGAGGTGCCCGTGAATACCTCACTGCTATGCGTGGAAGCTCGTGTTTCTTGCCCGCCAATTTGAATCATTCAATTCAGACGATGAATGCCAGGTAACTTGTGGAGATTCCTCAGGATGTCCTTGTCAAGTTATGCATGTCAAATGTCGTTGTAAGAGACCATGAGTTATTTGTTTTTAGTATCACCCAACTAGTGGACTAATAATGCAAATCATGCATTTTGATTGGCTAGCTACATGAGGACTGTTAGTAATAGTCGTCGAGTAGCGAAAAGCGTGACGCTTTCTTTCGTTTCATTCCCAAATAAATATATCTTCAACTTGCATTTTTTAACTTTATTATTTCCTTTTCTGTCCGACTAGTTGGGTGATTAAAACAATTAGACCCTTCGCCCTCAAGGGCCACGGGTCAATAGCCCATTCGCTTCGTCTCATGGGCTATTGACCCGTAGCCCTTGCGGGCTACGGGTCTAATTGTTAAGTAGTCAGACATTGCAAGGCAGTGATGAAGGAGTTAATAGGGAGTATAAGCAAGGACAACAAGAACGGCAACGAAAACGTCACTCCAAAATAAAACTTAGCGCTATCGCAAGTATTTCGCAATTCTTCCGTCTTGTTCTCCTTGTACAACACTGGCGAAATATCCTGTAACTAGATGGTAAGAACGGATTTAAAGTAAAAATTCAAAATGAATGGTTCATTATTACTAGGATGATACGCTCACGTCGTCGTCAAAACCTAGCCTCCTCCGCAGGCAACTCCCTCCAGAGAGACTAGGAGTGAGGAAAAGACAAGAGGGGAGGGAGTGAGGAAGAAAGCAAAAACGAGGAGGTGGTAACTTCGTCAGTTCTTATTTGGGGCCCATTCTTCCTCGGTCAAAAACAAAACAAAGCAAAAAAGTAAGTCAAAACCTAAAATTTGGTGATAAAAAAAAATAATAATAATAATAATAAAATAAAATTTGAAGATTTCACGTCGTTGTTTTGTGGAGTACGGCAAAAAATGCACAAAAATTCGTGCTGAACGTGAAGCACAATTATTTTTACCTTTTTAACCAATGATATTTTTGCTCTGTGGCACTGTCGTTACCGTAGCCGTCGGTCTTTCCTTAAATTCTCTAATACCTCGAATGCTGCTTAGATTTTTGACATATTGTTGGTGGCATCTTGTTTTGAGTGTAATTGTTCATTTCACCATTGTTGCAGTCTCATCATTGCCATTAAAGTTGACATATGTTGAATAAGACGATATTAGTCCAGTGAACTTAATCGTTCATTTTGGAAATAAAGGTTGGCCATTTTGTTGTTCATCGTCCTTGAATGATAGTTGTAGTCGGAGAACATAAGCGCCCCCATCCCCCCCTTCTTCCCACCCTTTAACTTCATCAGGTTAGTTTACTCTGTCCTTGGCCTTCAGACAGGATCAAAGGTAATGTATGTACAAAGGAAAATCATTTGTGTACTTTGGCAGAATTGATGAAAAACGTCGTATTCCAATGAATTCTGCGGAAGAGTGAACTGATCCTGGCTCGCACTAATATCAATGTTGGACAATTTGTCTCTCATAAAAACCTGAAAATTTCAGGTGGATTCAACAGGATTCGAACCCATGACCTCTGGGATGGAGGTGTAATGCTCTACCAACCGAACTATGAAGCCAGTCAGTTATATGCAGGTCAATTCATTGGGCTCGTGTGTTCCCGGCGGTGAAACAAATATACGTATTTAAAGTATGTATTCGAAGCCAGCCGTTGAAGCCACTTCAGAGACAATTGCTTAAATTGCCCAAATATAAGCGCGAGGATCACTTAACTGTTCCGTCTATAACCCACACTTCAAATACATATATGTTATTCACCGGCCGGGAGGTCCGTATTGGGAAAAACTGTACGCGAGACAGGCACAGTTTCCAATACGGACCGACCAAGGCCGGTGAATAACATTTTTATTGATTTCTATGTTTAGAAGGTAGGAGAAACTATTAAGAAAAACTGGAAAAGTCATGTTTTTATTTTACACATTGTCTCATTAACGTGTCAACAAATGTACCGGAGATAGGAAAATACTGCCCGCTCCCGGAACCAATCAGATTCCAGGATTCTCAGGATACCGCCCGCTCACGATCAAAGAAATAAATAAATACATTTATTTCATTGATGAATTCTGTATCGAATGCAAAGTACCCGGATTTCATTCGTTACATGAAACTTTCTTTTCACGTCTGCTTCAAAAAAGACACAAGCTTACACTCGCTACCATGAATTGTGTACCATTGTCCAAAATTCTCACCCTACTTTTTTTAATTATAAACTCTTTTCCGTGAGCTGAGATTGGGCTGAAAATCACTGTTTCTTTCCTCCCCTCGATCCCTCTCCCTTCGATGGAAACAATATGGCGGCTAACGTTCGCTCGATTTACTCGAAAATACGCCTGCATTGCAGCCTAATCGCTGTCTTTATTATTTTTTCCAGATATTTATCATAAATTGTCATGTCCCGGAATGCTTCATGTTCCGGATTTTACTAACGCCCGTTGTTAACGCATAAAAAGACATACACAGGTTTAAAACACAAAAACGTGCCTCAGAAGAGGAGAGCCTGTTCGCTGTCTATTTGTAAACAAAGATACACGGTAAAGAAACGGCCCGAAGTAGAGACCGAGTGGAAAATTCTTGAATCGGCAGACAGACAGACAGACAGACAGACAGACAGACAGACAGACAGACATACCGACTTATTGGACATATAATCCGGCATAACATGTATTTTTAAACTTACTTTTCTCTCTTACATAAAGAGATCGCAATGCTCTTTCAAGATTTTCTTTTTCGGGTACGGGAATTCCAACAGTGGTTTTGTTCTGTGCCGATGTGAAAGCCATAAATGTCGATTTAAATTGGTTTTCAAGTTTCTTGATGGTTTGTACAGTCTTCTGTTCTATGGTCTTTTCAATTTCTGTAGGGAGATCGAAGGAATTAAGCGGCAACTTCGTCAGAGTGGTGTAGGAACTTTGCCGCGTGGCGGGAATTATTCACCCTGCACAGTCTTCTAAGAAGTCATGCCATGCGGTTAAATCCCGTTCTGACAACTAATTGATTTTATGCACAATAGGTAGGACTGATAGCGTTCTTGAATGTGGATTTTTCATGCAAGACTGTTACTTTTATTCATTTTTTTACTCTGGCTTACGACTCCAAAGCTACAGACCACTTTCATAAATTGCGACCACATTTACATTCTTTTGCATTTAGGTGAATTAGACCTAATGCCCTCATTTTGAAACAAACGTTCTTTTGAAATTTGCTCGTCGTAGCGAGACTAGAAAGATTTATTAGTATTTATCTCTTACTAACACAGAGGAATATTTTATTTGGCCGCCATTATGAAAGAGGTCTATATTCACAAAGCTTCAAAATTTGGTTTTTACCTCAAGGTTAACGTATTGATGAAGTACCTGCCTTCCACAAATAGGGAGCTTAATTCCGAACGGCAACCGGACGAGAATAAACGTTAGTTTTTTTGATATCTCGTCGAGAATGCTGAAATTAAAGTAGCATTTCCGAGCCTCAAGATTTCAAAATTTCTGGCGGAGAATTGATTTCCTCAGAACTACCAGTTAGCCTCCCCTCCCCCCCTTCCCAATACAAAATACGCTCCGCCGTCCCAGTTCCCTATGTTTCATACCCTCGCTAAAGAAAAGAACGCCTGATCGCAGGTAACAGTGCGTCTGTCTGTTTATTCCGGGCGGCAACCTTGTTTGCTTATTTTGCTTAAATATCTGGGAGACACTAATTTCAAGGCATGCGAAATGTTCACCTTGTCTCCAAGACGTGGCGTGCTTTCAAAGCTCCCTAATTTGTTTGGACGCACGTCCTAAACACTGTATTGCACTGATGCGTTTTTCTAGGCCAAGAATAATACTTGCCAGAAAGTATCGAAACAACTTGGGTTCGCATTTTACTTAAGCCCATGCTTTTCTTGGTCACTGTCTCTGCAGTCCAGTTACTTTGGATCCTGAGACGCGTGATTTTACCTATTCGAAGCGCTGCATACGGTTTCAACACTTGCTTCAACATGCATTCAACACTTTTTGTTGAACCAAATGTTCGGTGCGTTTGAACAGGTCGTCCAACGTTCTTGAAAGCGTAAAAAATGTCGAAAGCCTGTTGAAAGCTTGTTCGATCAAGTTTAAATCTGTTTAAACTTTCATTCAACATCGATTCAACTTTTCCTTTGTTCTCGAAAATGTTGAATGGTGTTGGAGTCGTTTGAACACTCTGTTCAACACTTGTCGAACGCACGCATGCTCACATCAGGCCGCAAAAGTCAATGTGGCGTAGTTTATCTGGACGAGAGAGACTGGTTTCTGGTTCTTAGTTCCTCGCAATCAAATTTCGCGAAAGTGTTGGTTCTTTTGTTTGCGCAATGTTAGAACCGTTTAAAGGGCCTCCGCACAACTTTGGTTTTTGCTTCCAACATTTGCCCAACATCCTTTCAACTTTGTTGAACGAATGTTGGTCAAATGTCGAAACCGTTTACGGTACGACGCGCCTTACCGTGGCCACCTAACAAAGTTTTTTAAAACTTATACGCTAATCAGGGTGTGCGAACGTGATTGACAGTCACCCCTCCTTGCAAAGTTCGCACGGTTGAATACCGTTGCATAACCGTTGCATGGGTTATTGAGTTCTCGTACTTACACCCAGTTGTCAAATGTGAAAGTTTGTTGGGTGGCCA
>NC_090874.1:52615424-52620424 GCF_036669935.1 Montipora foliosa | reverse complement strand
TCGACCCCCGAAGAACTTAATAAACCTGCTTTACAAGAATACCGTGTATAAATGGTCAAGCAAAAAAATTGTGACAACCCCTTCGAAAACTTTTGATAGTTTCTGCTTGCCGCAGTTCCAGCGGAAGGTTATTCCAGATGATCGCACCATTGTACCTAAAACTGTTTTTTAAGGACGTTAGTGCGGGGCAGAGGAATAACCAGTTTGTTCTCATTGTCCCTCAAATTATAAGAATATTTCTTTGAGTGAAAAGAGAGCTAAGATAATTAGGAGCAAGGCCATGTAGCGACTTATAGACCATAACGGCCACTTGAATTTGACGTTGCGTATCTAACCCTGCTTTCCAGTCTAGCTGTTCAAATAAGGGGCCAGAACTAGAATCGTAACTAGAAAAGGTTAGAATACGAGCCGCACGGTTTTGCAAAATTTGGAGTTTATTTGCCCAAGTAGCGCCACAATGACCACGGACCTCACTGCAGTAATCAAAATAAGGTTGAATCAAGGCGTTGTAAATAGACTGCAGCGTAGTCTGAGGAACAAAAGGCCGACAGCGCTTCAGGGCTCCAATGCCAGATGCAATTTTCTTAGATATCATATCTATATGGACATTCCATGAAAGATTATCGTCTATATGCACTCCCAACGATTTTACACAATTTACTTGCTTTATAGCGTTACCATCGATCGTGAGATTAAGGGATGTATTATACGTACCCAACCTTTGCCGCGACTCGACTAACATGAACTCGGTTTTAGATGAATTTAGAGTCAATTTATTTGCAACGAGCCATTTATTGACGTTACTTAGGTCGCGATTCATAGCATCATTGATAGTTTCAATGCTGTTGCAGGCAAAGGTTAAGTGAGTATCGTCGGCATACATACGTGCAACAGCGTTGGAAAGGCAATTATGGAGATCATTTATATAGAGAATAAACAACAATGGCCCTAATATAGTTCCCTGTGGAATACCATAAGTAAAAAATTCACTGTCTGAGAGCGAACCATTCACAAAGCATTTCTGGTTACGATACAAAAAACAAAAAAAAAACAAACAAATTTTATTGAAAATTAGAAATAAGTAATTACATTTCTTTCCCCCCGCAAATAGCTTATAAACTAATCGAGGCAGGGAGAACTGAGGACATACTACAAGTACAAGGTTATCTATAGATGGACTAAATAACAGTAAAGACATTACTCTACAGTAAATAGAATGAACTAACCTAAAACAAAACAAGTACATTAAGATTATGACAAGAGGCTAACTTAAAGTATTAAATAGCTTAATAAGACGGGAGACTTCGACATACTCATCTTCTGACCGCAAGAAATTTAGTAATAATTCCTTTATCTTTTTACGAAAGAACGAGCGTTTAAGTAGTTTAATCGAGTAAGGAAAGGAGTTCCATATTTGGGCACCAATTCTCGCGATAAGGGAATACATTTTATTAGTTCTAGAGAACTTAAAATAAAGCGAGTCGCTACAGACAGATCTAGTTCTGTAATTGTGAATCTGACTTGTTTTAACAAACTGATTGAGTATACTAGCCGGTACTGACTGTCTGTTTATATCATACAGTAAATGGCTACAATCACTAAAAAATTTTTCTAGATAAGATTTTTTCTAGATAAGATTTTTTTACTAGATAAGATTTAAACCAGTCGTATGCGATACCGTCAATGCCATATTCAAAGAGTTAGATAACAGAATTACGTGGTCAACGGTATCGAACGCCTTTTTAAGGTCAAGAAAGACCACCGCGTTCACACTACCCCTGTCAATGTTGTAGGCCCAATTATCAGTGGCTTCTAACAGGGCAGTGACGGTCGAATGGAGCGAACGAAAACCCGATTGATCACTGGTTAGTATATCATTTACAGTTAAATAATCGTAAATCTGATCGTAAATGATACGCTCAAAGACTTTATCAGCAACCGGGATAATAGAAATTGGTCTATAATTATTCATACCGTTTACCGTTGATAACAAACTGAGCATTACCGGGGTGGCAGACGGTAGTTTGTCAAATTGGTGGCTCCTGAGAATTTAGTGTCCGGCCTTGGGATTTTATTATAACCGTTGACAACCCAGAAATTGAAAAATGGCTCAAATCGCGTCGAATCTAATATGGTTAGGCTTTTTAATTGAGATTTTTTTTCGTATAATTATCTTCTTGAGCTTTTTATCGGGATTCCCATACAAATCCTTACATTTTTGTCGGCCATAGACTTTTTGCAGATAAGGCGGCCATTTTGATTTCTATTGTTTCGAAAGACATTATGGGATGCTCAGGGGGCAAATTAAAATGTATTTGCCCCCTGGGCATCCCATAATAGCTATTTGAAACAATAGAAATCAAAATGGCCGCCGTAGCTGCAAAGAGGTCTCACCGAGCTTGGGGGGCCTGTGCCCGGATAGTGGCCTGTGCACAGATTTTCCGAGAAAGACTGATGTCAAGAGGTCAATTCCGCAGAATTGTCACAACTGCAGCGGAAAGAGTACCCTAATATCTGCAAGAGTGCTGAATTTTAACTGAAACAGAGTGTCAAAGGAGTAACAACAAGTTAACACGCTGAACTCATAAGGAAGAGACCTCCCTGTGTAATCTGATCTCGTCCACGAAGAGAGTTTGCCTTGTTTTGAAGGCTAAATGAGGTACGAGAGCTTCATTTTAACTTGCTTCGGTTTTAATTATCTGCTTCTCGATCACATTGTAAGCCTATATTTCTAAATGCAGTACATAGTGCTCTGTTAGAGGATTTACGGAAGTACAGCATAGAGTAAAATTTACAGTGTAAATGGGGTAACATTAAATTTCCTGACCAGTAGCGAAAAAGCCAAAAACGCCCTGGCTTGTCGTGTAAAATCCCTAATAATTCTCCTCATATTGTGTGACCAAACAAAGTTAGACAACGATGACACGGCGACATATCTGGCATTTATTAAAGCGGAATTAATGCCCTCTTGAGTAACCACATCACAGTTCTTTCGTATCAGATTTACAGACTCGAATCGGACAGGAGAGTTCGTAATTCCTTTATGTAAATTCTTCGCTTTACATATGGGACATTTCTATGTCCTTCGCAATACAACTTCGTGTATCAAAGGTTTGTTCCACTTGCTTCCCTACCGGCGTACTTAACCCTGCGCGCACACGAACTGCCGGCTAACGTAGTAAAACTTGAAGAAAATGTTGGACATGAATGATTAACGAGGCCAAACCGGCGCAGCCGCAGGACCCCTAGCAAAAATGCACCGCAAGCGAATTTTATATTTCTAAACAAACTCAGGCCTGCCTCAACCTTATCCCGTAGCTGGGTTGTCTGAACGCCGTTTAACGCCATCCAAGATTAGACCCCGATTTCCGTCTACGCCACTGTCAACTGGGGGGTGGGGATGAACATACGTCGCCACGCAAAACAGCTTTGTAGGCGCTTTAAACATGCATTTTTTAGCCTTCCTCTGTAAATGACCATGTTTTGCTTATTTTGGAGACGCGAGTGAACCTGGACTTCTGAGTTTTTCGTACTTCTATTTCGAACTGAACGTCAGGACAGTGACATATTTATATATTTAGCATGAACAAGTTTTTCAGTAGACCTGTAGTCGCACATAATCTGATAAGAGAACAAATCTAGACAATTGCGAAACTCGAAGGATCTGAATCGAAATTAATGTTCCTCTCCGGAGGGGGGGTGGGGGATGGGGGAGAGGGGGCTCCCATGTGAGGTCGGGGATGCTCATCGTCCGACCTCGTCCCCAGGGTCTCTCTTCTTCCGACAAGGGAGGAAAAGAGAAAGACTGGGAACGAGGTTGGCTCATCGTCACGCTTATGGGTGTAAGTGACAGAATTTATTTCGTCATTGGTCTACGTCACTACAAAGTCACGTGAGATAGAGCGCGCGAAACCAGAGCTTGCCATTGAGCGTCGTTTTTAACATGTTTTCAGAGCTCGAAGTTAAGGTACGTTTTGAATTACGAATATATTTTCGGACTTTTTCTACCGTATGGAAGCCTATATTGAAGTAGCGAAGATGCCCTTTTGAGGGAAGATGAAAAGGGAAGTCCTGAATCAGGAGAAAATACGGCTCCCTCGCAGTGCAATGAGTTAATGGCTCTTTTAGCTTCACTGAACAAGACGGTGGCCGACATAATTATATGGCATCTATTGATCTCAAGGATGCATATTATTCAGTCCCCATACACCCATTTTATGAAAATATCTGATATTTTGCGGGAAGGGGCATTTGCATAAGTTTTTTTCCCAAATGGCTTGGCACCATGTCCAAGAAAATTTACCGAATTGTTGAATGAAGCATGTGTTTTCACACCTAAGACAACAAGAACATGTCTCAGTCACATACTTGGCTTGCATCAGATGACTATAATGCCTGCATCAACAATGTTGTAGAAACATTGTTTCTTTTAGATAGACTTGGATTTGTTATAACCCTAGGAAAATCTGTTCTAATCCCTACTCAGGAAATTGTATTTCTAGGGTTTATCTTAAATTCAAACCACGTGACCATCACACTAACTCCATATGGGGCTCAAAAGTTAAATGATACGTGTCTACAGCTATCAAAACCCTGCAACCATGCGCTAAGGGAAATAGTAGCAGTCCTGGGTCTTATGACTTCCAGTTTCTCTGGGGTTATGTATGGACCTCTGCATTTTAGAACACTTGAAATGTAGAAATTCCTAGAATAGCTGTAGCTAACTTCAGGAGTGCTTATTTTACTTTGTATATGTTCTTAAGCCTTCTTATTCTTTAACTTTGATGGATCTATGAACATCTTAATTGAGGCCATATCAGACATAAACTGCTGGATTAAGTCTCTCCCAAGGGCATAGAATGTAATAGGCCTTTTGCAACTAACGATCACATGGTACAAAATCCGCCATGCTGGAGGGCAAGCTCATTATTATTCCCCCACTGGGACATTAAAACAAAGAGACCTGAAGCAGTCAAGCTTGACTTGCCTTTGTTTTAATG
>NC_090874.1:52597924-52610424 GCF_036669935.1 Montipora foliosa | reverse complement strand
AAAATGTTTTAAAAAATTAATAAATATGTTATTATTATTATTATTATTATTATTAATTATGAATAATTAATTATTATTTATTGTTCAACCCATATCCGTAGTTTACGCTTATCTCGTTATGCACTACAACCACGGAAACAAAACTCCGTGATCACTCCTATTAGACTTCATACCATACCCGTAGTCTACGCTTAACTCGATATATACTCCAACATCAAGAAAGAACTCGAGGTATATGAATATTAGCATTCATACAATACCCGTAGTTTACGCTTGACTCGATAAATTATTCACTCTAACAACTGTAATAGAGTATGCAGTAAAGTGGAAAGAGTTGCATTTGTTGGAATACGTCTGCTGCAAGTGCGTTTTTGGGAAGATCGCGTGCATAACCGTTTTAACGTAGTGTCCGTGTGTGAAAGGAATACTTAAGTGTTGGTTAATTCAGTTCACATCTGCGCAGTGCGTTTGAATCGTTATACGATTCGACATCGTACAGAAATTTGCTGCAGTGCGGCGCGCGTAATGGACTCATGTTACTTAATTAGAATTCTGTTTTCGCACAAGTGTATAGCGAGGATGACCTGAACAGCGTCTTTTGTAGGAATCTTTTACTTATGGTTATAAGGTCCGAAATGTAAAAGGAACGGAAATTTGGGAAACGATCGCTAACATTTGTTTGTTCACTTTCACTAGATCAATTGCTAGTTCGTTTGAGTTTAAGTCATGTTTGGGCGTCGCCATTTCAAGGTCAAATGTAAATTCCTCTATATCTGCAAATCTCTAGCGTTTTGGGAGAATTTTACTTTTATTTATGAACACTTCTTTCAGTCCAAAGACTTAACAACGCGCCGTCGGATTCTAGCATATCTGTGTGGTTAATGCTGGAATTACCCAGTAAGTCAGTGCGCGAGTGTTTTCTAAACTGTTTATTTTCATTAGTAACTGTTGCCATGTCGCGTGCTTCAAAGCAAGGCAAAGACCCAAAGAGCCAAAGAACCCAAGGTGAACCAAGAAGACGACGAAACCATGGTGAACCGAGCTGGTATGACAGGGCTCTTACTGATGCAGATTACCCAAAAGACGTAATGCAGATCCCGAAGGACAAGGTGGGATTTATTATAGGAACAAAGGGTTGGAGAAAAAAAGAAATAATGGAAGAAAGTGGAGTGAAAGAGTTAGAAATCAGAGACGACCAAGTCCACTTAAGAGGAACGGAAGAACAGTGCTCCTACGCAAAAAAGATTATAGAGAGGATTTTAAAGGTACAGTTGGACCCCGCTAATTCGAACTCGCTTACTTCCAAATTCACCGTTATTTCGAACTCAAAACCATATTTAATTTCCCTTGAAATCGCCCATCAGTCATTTACTATCAGTCATTTAGTAACGTGGTCAAATTCGCTTAGCTAAATGGCTACTTTACGGACATGCCACGAAATAAAAATAGCAACAAAAAGCTATATAAAGTATATTTACAATTAAAAATGAAAATGGTCACGTTATTATTTACAATCAGGTTATGAAAGTTGTATAGAAAAGACGCGTATTTACATAATTAAAATGTGAGATTTAAAAAAATCCAACTTTGAAACCGAGTTCTTAAATGTTCCGATTTTGTTAGCAGCGCGAATTTACTCTGGATTAACGTTCCAAATCTTGGCAACAGTATAATGCCACGATTTAACCAAGGGTTAATTTCAGTCCATAAATTGTTGTTTTACTTTAGGCAGCTCCAATGTGTACTTTTGTCTAAGGTTATATTTAGTTGATCGCTCTTTCAGTAGCTCTCCGATACTTTTGGGGACTTATAATACCCATGGACAATTTTGTAAACACCGCAGTGGCCATAGGGTTTATTTATTTTATAACTGCCCTGCCATTAATTTTCATATATTGCCAAAAAACCGCTTTAGGGAGAAGACAGCATTCATCAAGGCTCTTGGAAAAAGGTCGACTTTATACCCAAGGAATACATGGGTGTAGTTATTGGAAAAAACCGCGAGCAATTAAACGACATAGAACAAACTACAGGGGCAAAATTTAGAACCGGTTCTAAAGGCAAGCAGGATAACGCGCTCCATGTCAAGGGATCTGTTGAGTGTCAAAAGAGAGCTGTTCGAAAGATAAAGGAAATCGTGGTAAGTCCTGTCACACCGTTACTGTTTTGAGATAATATTACAGAAATGCACAGGTACAATTCGCCGCTTTAAAAATATATCCTTGAATTCTTTCGAGCTAGCGCTACAGAATCGAATAGAGCGTATTCACTCACGTGGCCAGCAGTCATGCCAATTTATTGGACCAAAGGAAAGTGTTTACATAAGAAAATAGTTCAACTCCACGTACAGGATTGGTTTGGACACCAACATGGCCTGTGTTCCTTAGTTCGGGAACACTACTATCATGGCTAGGCCTGTCCCGAATGTACTCAGCGACTTTAATTTTGGGCAACATTTGGTGTTTGGAGCACCTTTTTGCTGTTCTAGCAACCTCGAACAAGTTTTGCCTTTCTGAGCAACTTTGGAGCAAAATATAGGTTTAGAACACATCAAGCACGAAGAGGTCAAAGATTTCATAGAAAACTTCAATTTATGTGAATTTCTTGAATGTTCAGCAACCTTCTGAAGTTACGTTTGAACACATAACCCGTCACTTGACAACGGTCGGCCAGACGTCAAATGAACCATATCGTTCCGTTACACTCAAGAGTGTTCTTAAATTTCGCCCATATTTAAATTTGCGAGCCATTATAACTTTCAAGCTATTTTTCTTGACAGATGTCAGCTATTATTGTGAAGAACGAAAAATGTAGCTGTTAATTAACGTTTATGTAAAAATATCAAGAAATTTAGGCAGCAACTTTTGAAATTTCGGTGGCCACTTTTTGGATTTTTGGCAATTTTTAGCAACTTTTTGGCATTCCAGTGAGCAACTTTTCGGCATTTTGCGTACACAATCAGGACAGGCCTAAATATGGCTACCGAGACGTCACATGAAGACGTCACACTGCATACGCAGTAATTGTCACAGTTTAATTGATGATAGCTACAGTAATTGTATTTTTTCCTCAAGTGTAATTTGATGAGACGCTCAAGTAAACGCACAGAGTGGCATGTTCACGTGGATACGACCCAATTAGAGCTGAACCACGAATTTGAGCTGTCCAGCGTACACCTTCCAGATGCCGGCAACTCTGGCATAACTGTCTATGAAGTGAAACCACTAGCGCCAACTTCACAAGATATGGACAACTTCACTGGCATAGAAAAACTGAGGAATAAACTCCTCATGGTGTTAAAAAAGCTTCACAAAGAAAAGGAAGAAGATAGGGTTTTAGTAGACATATGGTGTCACTTCGGCCATGTCTATATCACTAAGGTCGATGAAGGTGAGTGAAAGAATGATTCGTTGTGCTCTGTCGGTTGTAGTCGTTATAGACATCAGTTTGTCGGTATTTAGACGGAATTTGCGGCCGCCTCTCCTCCAGGCTTCCGTCTTAGTCATACTCAGCGCGTGTGGAGTTGTGGGAGAGCTTCCTACGAATAAAGACGAGGTAGTCAAGGTAGAACAGTTCAGTCATTTGTTGTTTTTCAGACGAACAAGACGAAGAATATTTTACACTTGAGGAAATCAAAGAAAAACTTGAAAACGAAAAGCTTGGTTGGAAGGCAAAATTCAAAGGAGGTTTAGAAAAAGTAGAAGTTGAACACATTGAAAACAATCTGAAATCCCGTGCAGCTAAAGAGGAAGTAAGATACGACTTCACCTTCTACACTCCTACTTGCCGATATGTTCGTGTCAAGGTAAGCTGTGAAGAAATAATTTTTCAAAATGTATTGGTTTAAATTGGGCTATTACGTAACATTTGTACCCAGCTGTTGAGGCCCAGCCGTGGGCGACCTGTGCCGTTTACGGTACAAAATGTAAATAACGCAAACAATGTCCCTAGCCCTAAGAACAAATGAGGTGCAGATTAACAAGTACGAAAGAAAATAGAGGTTGTAAAGGGGCGTAGGTCAACTAGAGACCCAAGGGAAAACAAAGGGAAAAGGATGGTATAAATTTCAGAACTTCTCCAAGGGAAGCAGGAGGCTAGGGAGGGATGGGGGCTCCGTAAATGCTGTATAGGAAAACGTGTTAGTGGATACTTATTTAAAGTACTGTGGGGAAAAGGTTTCCTTATGATAGCCTGGCACCGTTTATGTGCATTTAATAAAATAGGTCATACCAGTAGGCGAAGCACATTGAGTTATTTGCGTCTAAGGCTACGTTTACACTTGGTGCCCTCGCACCGCCGGTGACTAAGTACGATTCTCGCTGGGCACTAATGTGAACGCACATTTTGCCAAGCACTCACACCAGAATTCGGGCACAGAACCCGTTTCCGGGCACAGGGTATCGACCTTGTACTCGAGCACTAAATGCGTGGTACTTCGGTCTTAACCTCTTTAGAGTACCCAGTGTCTGAACAAATCACTATTTTGTGCCGGTGTCCAGGCACCAGTGCTTGGACAGCAAGGGTGAACACCGCCCAGGACTCCGATCGGCATCCAGAAGTTTACTTTTTAACAATTATGTAAATATTAATTGGGTGAACAATTTGTTGTAAAGTGAAACGTTGTAGAACTAAAATTGTTTTTAACCCTGCTTGATGTTTATTTATTTTATTTATTTACTGATTGAGTATGAATACATACATGGTGGAGTAACAATAAGACATAGGTCCCCTACGAGGTTAACCACCAGGATACACCACAGAAGACAGACCACAACACCAGGAACTACTCTTTACGACAAGTGTGCGGGTTCTTTTACGTCCCACAGGATTGTGAACATTGAAGGGTTGTGAGACGGGACCTCCGGCCTATCGTCCCTATCCGAGAAGACTAGAGAGTCTAACCATTTGCAGATGTAATTACAAAGGCAGCACTTTCTCCTCAGTTATTTAAAGACCCTGAGTGGTCGTCCAGCCGGAGTTGAATTCACGACCTCCCGCGTAACAGCCCGGTGCTCAACCAACTGAGCCACCTGTGCGCGCTCCATATGTTTGGTAAAGAGCAAACATATGGAGCTCGGCCTGCTTTACTCGTGTACATAAGAAACCTTTATCTGAGGTTATTACCATGGTAACGATATCTTTTGTTTTGAATACTGTTCTGTGTGCTACTTTGTGGTGCATCAGATGCATACTAGTTGTGCAATGCTCTCTCGTGGTATATACCATGGAATATCCCACGAGTCACCTGTATTTTCTTTGTATACACGAGTCTTTAGGCGAGTGTCTCTACCAAGAAAATACAAGTGATTCGTGGGATATTCCATGGTATACTACGAGAGAGCGTTGCATAGCAATCTTGCACCATGCCATAGAGAATAATGGCCAACACAATTAATGCGACAAACGCGTGGCACGTGATGAGAAGGTTGATGTAATACCATCTAATATACAATGGCTTTCCTGTATTCTGATTGGTTGTATTTTCTATGGCATGGTATAAATGTACAGTGGAACGCCTGATGGCAGGTTACCTTAGTTCTCCTCTCATTTAACAGGCATGGCTTACTGAGAAAGATGGTGGCGAACAGGAAGGGGACGGAGAAGGTTCAATGGCGTTCTCTCGCAGTGCACCCTTTAATGTTATGAGTGTTATGAGTCATGCGCTGCCTGATGAACAGGGTGGCTCATCACACACGCCATGTTTCTACATGTGCTCTCAAACACAGCAGAGGCTGAAAGCGGACATCCTCATGCCTTCCAAGCAATGTGATTACCGACTGTTCGTAAAAACATGTAAGTAATTAAAAGATTTTTTAAATTTGCTTTGTAACTAGTATATGTCGTTTCGTTTCTGTGTTATACGGAATGCGCTATTATCGACGATTCTTGAATCACAAACGTAATTTCTACTTCCATTGATGATTCTTGAGTACATCATGTTCAACAGTTCCTGTAATAAAATTTCCAGACACAATATCCTGGTTTAAAATAAACTGTAACGCTTAAGATTGTGACTGAAAAAATTCACACAACATTTTCAATCATGGATGCGGCTCTGTTGAAGTCGGGATTTACGTGTAAAGGGGGAGACGACTCATACATGGGGCCAAATATTTAAAACACGTTTCCACTTGTTCCCGGCAATATCCTGTATCTCTTTTTCATATTAACACCTTCCCTTCGTGCCGTGCTAGTCTGACTCGTCCCCATCCCTCTCGTGTTTCTCTCTTAAATAGACAAATAAAAGGCGGCTGGTGACGAGTCTCTTGTTCTTTACTCAGGCCCAGTGATTGGCCTCGTTCCCAGGACGCCTCAAGCCGAAGAAGAAGACAAAATCTTAGAAAGGTATCTCATGGGAATGAAGATCAAGGACGATCAATTAAAACTACCACCAGTTTCCGAGCGACCAGACGGGTTTGACCTGTTTTATCAGCGGCGAAGTCGAAGAAGGATTTATGAGCATGAAATGGATGACGAAAAGTTTACCTTGCTTGTTTCGAAATATCAAGAGAAAACCGTGGATGCCGCCGAAACTGAAGCGAGCGATTTTGACGAAATAGACCCAGAGGTATTGCTTTATGTGAAACTTGTTTGCAAGATTTCTGAGAACTCAGTAGCCTGCGCATGTACGCTTGACTCGAGCAAAACCTGAACACCGCTCGCTCACTCAGTCCAGTCTGGACACTCGGCTATCATCAGTTGGTCGGTTGATCAATTGGTCGGTCAGTGAGTCAGCCAGTCGGTCCACCCATTCATCAGTCAGATAGCGAGTCAGCCAGCCAACCAGCCAGTGAGTCAGCCAGCCAGTCAGTGAGTGAGTCAGTGAGTAAGTCAGTCAGTCGGTCCATCCGTCCGTCTGTCAGAAAGCGGGTCAGCCAGTGAGTCCCTCAGCGAATCAGCGAAACAGTCAGTCAGTCCGTCCGTCAGTTAGTCAGTCATTTAATAATAACAATATCTGACCTGCTAATCGCCCTTACGCGCAGTCGGAGACCGAATTGCTAAGGGCGCAGCTCAAGGAGGTCATACCGAAGGAGCTGTGCAGCCGGCTAGGCGCTCGGCCCCTGAACACGACACATGTATGACCTCGGACACAGCACCACAGCCAGATGGAATAGACTAGGAGTACGATTTGAGATCGACTGAAACTCAGCCCACATACGACCTCAGGATGCGATCCCGGGTTCGCAGTGGTGGGAGGCACGAGTATTACCACCGGGCCATCCTTACTAAATTAATTGAAATAGGTTTTAATATTTTTGTTTTGTTTTCCTGTCCAGACGGATATCCATCTTCACTCTAAAGAATGGGACCGAATGCTTGAGGAAGGAAACTGGGAACCAGATCAGATTGTAGCCAAGTTACCTACTTTCTTACAGTTCTTGCGAAACGTTCAAAGTAATGTGGCACCATAAGCTGCTGTCCGTGACAGGGTAGTGTGAGTGCAGACTAAACTTTTTAAAATAAAAGAGCGGTTTTTCAATAAATAAAGTAAATCAAATGTCCAGTGTAAATAGCCGTGCGAACAACAGAGACTACAGTGTAGCCGCTATTGTCATCTTGGGCCCTTTCCATTTCTCAAAAGATCCCTTGGAACGTTTCAGAGAATCCGAAAGCTGTTGAAGTTTTGAAACGCCAATCACTTAGCCGAACGTTCTGGAAATTTCGGGATCGACTCAAGTGTATTAAGGCGTGACCAACCTAACCAACCTTTGGCTCGGGCAACTGGGCAACAATGCCTCACGTATGACAATAAACTTGATTGATTGATTGATTGATTAATGCATATATTTGTTCAATGTCCATGAAACTTAGCAGAAAGTTTGTTATCAGTGTTGTCATTAATTTGCCAAAATATTTTGCATCACATTTTGGTCACGTGACCCTAAAACCCTTTACTCAAAAATGGGGAACATTTATACTTCAAACTTTTGAAAACGTTTGGCATTAACACGCTTAGCACAACTGTTCCTACCGAATGCCGCCTTTTAACGTGGTACTCCGTATTTACCTTTTAAAATATATGGATATTTATCATGTCACGTGACCTAATTTCCTCAATTGTTTATTGCTCTTAACATGTGGACATAATTAAAAGGCGGCATGGCAAAGCCTTTAGAAGGGGCCATGGAATAATCAAGAATCAAGATTGATATAACGTAGCTGAATGTTCCCCATTTTTGAGTAAAAAACATAATTATTATAAGTCGATTTCGGTCACGTGACTAGAATGTGATACGGAACATTTGGAAAAAATATAGCAATACCAATAACTAACTGCCTGCCAAGTTTCATAGACCCCGAACAAATGCTTTCCTTCAAATAAAAATATGCATAATAATTAGGCTGGTCAAGCCTTAATACATTTGAGGATCAGAATCCAATAGAAAGGGAGTTTTTAGGAAGATCACCAGTTTAAGCGTCTCACTGCTTCGTTCCTCTCTTTGGCTCGACAACGAGTCTCGTTTCTGCACCGATGCTTTTCCCTCCGGAGTTAGCGGCTTCTTTGACGGCCGATTTTCCACTCGGCGTATCCACCTTTCATCGATCCATCGCCTCGCTCGAAATGTTAGCCGTCACGGTCAGCGTCAAATTGTGGTCCGGCAAGCTGCGTGGCCAACGGATATTGCTCAGAACGGACAATCAAAACACTGAACTCGCCATCAATACTGGTCGCTCTTGCGTTCCTTTAGTTCAGTCATGCTTCCCTCTTCGACTTCGAGCTACGTGCCTTACACATACCAGGCCATTAGAACACTATCGCCGATTCTTTGAGTAGATGAGATACTGATCCTCATTTCCAGGCCTCCTGTCGTGACGCTGATTCTCTTTATTACGATCACTTGTCCGAGTATTTTTGTTCCTTCGATTTGTTTCACTTCGAGTGCCAGTGGTTTCCACCTCTCCGTTTTGTTTCAGGTTTCCATCTCTCATCATGTCCGGCATATCCAAGCGTTCGCCTTATCGGACGCCACCAAACGGAACTATCACTGCATTTGCAACTCTCATCTCAAGTTATGAGCTTCAGCTGTTTCCAGCATCTCCATCTACCATTGCTGCGTTCATTACTTTGATCAGTTTTTCCATCAAATCGTATCAGGCCAAAAACAGTTATCTTAGTGCTCTCCGTCGTTTACATGTATTTTGCCATTTTGAAACTCAAGCATTCAATGACATTCATGTTCAATTAACTCAGAAAGTTTTGGAGAAGTCCATGGTCCACCGGCGTTCCTCACCGTTTCCCACGTGTGCGCTCCACTCATTGCTTCGCACAGTCTCCGCTCCTGCCAAATACCCTCTCTTCACAATCACCACCACCACCAACCAGTTCGATTGCATTACGTCCAAGTCTCTCAACGATGGCATCAAACATTTAGCTTCCCTTGCCTCCTTCAATCCCCAGGATTTCTCCGGCCACAGTTTACGTCGCGGAGGCGCTACATTCGCCTTTCAGTGCGGAAACCCCACCTGAATTCATTAAACTTCAAGGAGACTGGAGATCCGACACTTACATGTTGTACTTACGCCTGCCTTTTGCGGACAGACTTGTACTTTCAAACATTGTTTCCCAGCATATTCAAGTATTGTAATCAAGTCATATCTATGTCTTTGTATTTTCGTTCTCGTTCTAGTTTCGGTTTGCCTCACGTGTGTTGTAATCTCGTTTTCAGTACCCTTCGCCCCCTCCTCGCATCTCCTTCCTTTCTCCTGTGAATCTTGTTTGGGCTTCTTTCCTTGCTTGGGGATTTTTTTCGAGGCCTCTGGACCTCTCCGTTCTTTCATTAAAGATTCACTCGCTTGTTTCTTGTCTGTTGCGGTGCGCGGGGGACGTAGGGGGATAATTACAATAATAATTGTGAAAAGACAGCTAAAGGAATAAAGAAAAATGTTATACAACAAAACATCAAACATGAAGACTATAAGTGAACATTATTTGAAAACAAACCAATACATCATGCTATAAAATTAATTACAAGTCAAAGTCATCAATTAGGTAGTTTTGAAATCAACGAAATCTTTTCATGTCTCGTTTGACGAGAAGAGATTTATCCATGAAAATGGTATACAGCTGTAACTAGTTTTGCTTATGGTTATTGTAATGAATTAATTAATTAATAGAAGAAATTGAAGATGATTTAAATACAATTATATATAAAAAAATTATCTTATGTATATATATAATGGATATTAAATCTAATCTTTTATCAGAAAAATTTCGAAATATTCTTAATAAATATCAGACTGATAAAATTATGTTTAATGATAAATATGATGGATTGAGTTTGGTGTGATAATTGAAGGATTAAATCGTAATCATTTACAATCAAAATAAATGATAAACATAATTGTTTAACACCTCTTGAAGACAGAATAGGAACTGTTATCGATTATAGCATAAATGTAATGAAAGATAAAAATATTCAAACAATAGATGATACAATTAAAAATAATAATATGACATTAACTAATGCAATAATAAAAATTCTTAAAGAAAGTAAAACTAAAACTCTAACGAACACAATAATCTCTTCGACATCATGTCCAATACATAACCGTTGAAAGTGTTACAAGTGCAACTCTTCAATCTCTAACAAAACGTACAAGGACCTCTTTGAGGCCTTGCCAGGGTAGATTCCGACAAGCGATATTGCCCAAAAAGTAGCAACAGCACATAAAACGAAATCCCGACGAATGACATCCTTTCCCAGCAAAATTCCGACAACGACGTCAAAGCCTAGAATTAGCGACAAAGAAATCAAAAAGTAACGGTGGTTTGGCATATTTTGACACTAAATTATTCCAGAAGGTAAAAGACATCTAATGAGATCTATTGAGCCTCGTGGCATTACATGTGTTTATTATATCTCTCAGATAGTACGCGCGCTGTAATTGGCTAAATTAGCGGGCCGTATTCTACAGTACGGCCCGCTGTACAGCCCGCTAAATTTAAAATTTCGACAAAACATCATCTAGCAAGTTTTTCATGTCATTTCTGTTGCATAAACTTGTACTGAAAACTGTTTGAATCTTGCAAGCAACTATTTCAAACTTAACAGCCAAGAAGATTTAGTTTTTCGGATTTTGGCACGGCATTCTTTGTGGCAGTTGAACCTTCCGCTTCACTTTGACTAGTTTCCTTGCCCGCGCGTCGGTTAACCTCAGAGATATAATAAATATCTTACTAACCTCGTTTTCTCGGTCCGTACTGTAAGTTACGGATCCTCGTTTTTTCCCGTTGATTTATGGCTCGCATAAATCAACGGGAAAAAACTCGGTCCGTAACTTACAGTACGGACCTCGAACTCGGTTAGTAAGAGGTATTTATTGGCTTTATTCAACCTTCAACTCCCTATCCTTCCCCGCCTACCATTACACGTCGATTCATAAGATCAGTTGGTTTCACACACTTTCTTTTCGTCCACAAAAATTACTGGAAAGCATTAGAACTGACTATGAAGCAGTGAAAATATCCTTTTTAATGCATACATGAGACGAAGGTAAAATCAATTTGATATCAGAAATTATTAAAAACTGGATCATTGGATAATGCAATTCGAGAGGTTTGATTGGCTAAGCCATCATGGGATATGAGCCATTATACCATGATCTACAAACACGGCAAGCATATGCGTGATTTTTTGGGCCTTTTTATTTTTGTTGTAGTCTAGTTTTCTATATTTTGGGGGCGTTTTTAATAAAACAATTATTCCACTCGCTCTTGTTGGATATGAGATGATTATAGCCGACTCGGCGCTACGCGCCTCGTTGGCTATCTATCATATCACAATAGCCTTCAATTGGCGCGAAAACAGGGGGGGGGAAGCAACTTCCCATACATTCTCTTGAATGAAATCCAAACGATGTTCTCACAACTTGCAAAGCAATCATGGAGGCATCAGTCAGCGGATTCGTGTATTGCGCACGAGCAGAATTTGTCATCCCGAAATGTGAACAAAACAAGAAACATGGCGACCGATGTCGGTGCGAAATGTGGTGGCTTTTTTTAGTTTATACAACGATTTTTTTTTATTTCGAAGCCCTTCAATTTGGAAAATTTACTTCTTGGTGGACGTCGGTTTTAACGCACAGTAGTTTCTCCGAGATCAAGGTAAGGCAACATTTTGTAAATGTGCAAAAATGTTGGTTTTTTTGGTTCAAAAATTTACGCTCGTCAGAGCGTAAATTGGCAGAGAGTAAATTGGCCACCGTACAGAGATTCTAAAAGCTGACGTTTCGAGCGTTAGCCCTTCGTCAGAGCGAAGGGCGAAGGGCTAACGCTCGAAACGTCAGCTTTTAGAATCTCTGTACGGTGGCCAATTTACTCTCTGCCAATTTACGCTCTGACGAAGGGCTAATGCTCGAAACGTCAGCTTTTAGAATCTCTGTACGGTGGCCAATTTACATTATCAACTCCGTTGATAAAACCAAATTTTGTATACTACTTCCCCACCGACGCAGCACCACAGTTTCTTTAGAAACTACCCCGTCATTCATTTTGTAAA
>NC_090874.1:52572924-52592924 GCF_036669935.1 Montipora foliosa | reverse complement strand
CTAAAAACCTTCGCAAAGCCTCGGAATTTACTTTCACGGATTAAATAGCAATCTGAACGTTTACGATAAGCCTCTCAAAGAAGGATATTTTCTTTCAATATAATTGGTTACGAAATGAAATGTTTTAGATCACTTGAAGGAAATTTCAAACAGTCTTTTAAGAAGAATTTGGCCAGTATCTAAGCATGAAAGGCAGGTTCAGTTATCCTCAAGATTAAATACATGAAGACAGTTCACTTATGGTTTTCCTTCGATACGTATACTGTACAATTCGAAGGAAAGACGTCAGCAGAAAATCGATTTAACACCCTGAACAACTTGTTCGAATATTATTTTATTTCCAGTATTAACGCCAGTACTTATTTATTTACGACGCATTGACTAATTGAATGTTACAGCAACAAAGGTGTCCCTTGTTGCAAACGTGAATGATGAGAGCGATTCTCAGCACAGTTGAGAATAGCGCCTAGCACTACCACTGCGTGTACCAATTCATCCTTTTGTCACAGGGCATATCAACAAGCAATATCACATTTAAATATCTGCCTTACACGTCAATTCACTAAGTTATTGTGGTTAAATTGCAGTAAAAAACATTGTTAGAGATTACTTACATGTATCAACCGCAAAATAGAAAAAAAAGAGAGATACAAATAAAAAACAAATGTGAAAAAGTGCCACAATTTCATCAAGAACTTAAGGACCAGGTACAAAGAGTGAGTTCAGTTTTGTTTGGAAGCCACTGCCCCATCAGTTCACACGGCAGCTGATCAAGCAGTCATTTCGATAGCGGCCGTGTGCATCTTTGCGTCATGTGTGTGATCGTCATGGTACGGATCTCTAGCTTTAATGCTCCTGTGAACAAACCAAACCAGGCAACGTCAGTTAATTAATATACAGCCTTACGATCACACTTCAACAGTGAAAGCCTTAATTGAGGCGCAATCGAATCTGGGAAGAAAGCTTCCCCATATTGGATATATGCGTCAAAACCTGTCAGTTCTCTTTCATACAAATGATGCGTACACAGTAGTTATTCCTTCAAGTTCGTATTCGCAAAAGGCAAGCTGAGAAAAAAAGGCGCATACTGACTGAGTAGGTGGGGTCAATTTATGCTCAAGGCTTCACATAATTCCACAGCATCATACTCAAGAAATAACTTTATTCCCCTTCGCTACAACTTCTAAAGTAACTTCTTGTTGATCAATAGTATTTCCATTGGTGACTTAGAATATATGATGAACTGGAGGTTTGCAAACAAACTAAAATACTCGAAATAACGCTCACGTTCAAGGAAAAAATGTGCATACAATTCATATTGTAGTTCTTTGTTATAAAAATATATCAATAATTTATTTAAGACTGAATCGATATTATTTCTGTGGTGCATTAGATTTTGAGATGTACAAGAGCCCTTTGTTCTCGAGATATCACTGCGAGCGAGAATTCCCTCCAAAAGAATCTGTTTAGTCCCTCCACGGACGAATTCACAAAACCTAGAAAGAGGGGGCCGAAGAAATTCCAGCAAGAGTGCACCTGACCCCAACACCAAGGAAAAGGCGCGTTAGTTGAAAGGTTGCTTGCAATATTATGGGAGTATATGTGACTAAGGCCTTAAAGGCTTTGGAAGTTACTGAAACTTTTTCTTGAAAATATATGCCAAAAAGGGTCGGGCGGAAGGTTCCCTCGTACCCCTTCCAATTCCACTTCTTCCTTTCGATAAAGATTTGGATAAATTCTAGACTTGCCACAAGTCGACCTCACGATAACCCCAGAAGTGATTTTCGTAAGCGAAGTGAATGAGCGAGCGACGAAGTCGCGAGAGGTCGACTTGTCTCGCTTGCAAAGTTTTCATTTGCGTCTCGCGCCAAAAAGGGGATGACGTCATTCGCAAGCCCTGAACTTGATGGCGCAATCCGACGAAAACAGTCGAACATGTTTGTTTCTACGAAATCGAAAGAGGAAATTTGTTAACTTTGTGCTAAAGGTATCAGAAACAAAGATGGAATAAAACGAAAGCTTTTTTTCAATCTCGAGTCGCCGTTTGGAAAGGAGATCTCCAGTGGTATTTTCTGGACCAACACTTGTGCCGTGATTTGTGCTGATAGAAAGACTAATATATTCGAAAGATTAGCAAGTAAGGGAAAGCTTCGAATCGTCAAGAAAGTCAATTGATTTCACTCATGAAAGATCAGATACGCTTCAGGTGTAGGAGACGTACTAGACCGGGATTAAAAGATACATCTTAGTGAAACTTAAGCTTACCATTTAGCGATGCAATGACTCTCGTCGATGAATACACATGCATTTTAAAATTTTTTGTTCCATTCGACGAAAAATGTGTTGATAGTCGTTGAGAATCGCCTCGGGACTTCCAGATACCCGTTTATACTTAAGATTTTAAATGTGTTGTGTCCTAAATAGCGACCGGCTAGAGACCAAATCTTTCGTGAGTGAAATCAGTGGAAGACTTACGAAGACGATAGCACTGCCACCCGCTCCAAGTGAACGACCAAAAGCGTACGGGACTAGTTCAAAGGTCAGACTTTTCCCAGCTCCGGTTGGAGAAGACACAAACAGATCTATGCAAGACAGATATTCTTCAATTATTTTCCTCTGATGGTCGCGTAATTTGGATTATCCGGTAGCCTTGGTAGCATGTTTGAAAATCACGCTTCACTGCGTGTGGCAAATTTTGATTGACAACTCTATCCCCTGGGGTCCACGAGGACTACTCTGATTGGCCTAGCTCAGCGACCCGTTTTTGGGTCGCTAAATTGGCGCCAATCAAGTATGAAAAGTCCTTCGTTCCGCGCGTATCTAGACGAAGGACTTTTCGAAAGTCTAGATAAATTCCTGATTCTATAATATAGTTTTACAACTCTTGAGAAAATTAGTTAATTGGAGGTGCGAAAAAAACAAGTTTTAATCGAGTGTCGTAATTCCAGAAAACCAGAGCAATGATGTTTAACCTTAAAAAACATGAGAAACAGGAAATCAAATGAACCAATCTAGACAAAAAGTTACTCGCTCTATTTTTCTTCTCAACTAGACGTTCCGTGAGCGTAAATTGGGTTGCCTATGGTACGTGTTTGTCCTCCTCAAAATCCAGTTTTCGTACTCAATCCCAAACACCCTAACAAATTCAGGAAGCGAAATACAATTTATTGCTGCCGCAGTGAGTGAGCCTGACGCGAACGAACGAGGCAGCTCTCCATTCGGGAGAAGAACACATTTTTCTTTGAAACGCAAGAGAATGTGCTCAAAGTCGCAAGGAATTGTGGTTATCCGCGAATGGAGGAGTTTAGATGCGCGGTATGATACTCTTGTTTTTCATTTCACTTCTCGTATCGTTTACACTGTCACGCAACAAGAAAATAGATTCGAAATCGTTAAATGAAAAAGGCCAAGAACTTGGAATGTTGTTGGAAAAAAATCTTTTAACCACCTCTCTAGTTCTCAGGTCTGTGCAGCACATCGTTTCATGAGTCATTTGTCGAAGCGTTTAACGCAACTTTACAGAGTTTTCCTGGTCTACCACTATGGCGGCCGATAATCAACGAAAACTGGAGTTCACTTTGCGATGAAAGCGCTTACCTCACGCTCATGATATAAAATACATGAGTATGAAGACATGTCCCAATGTACTTGAAAGGCTCCAACTGCTGAGATTCATAGGGATAAACATTTTTTTCAAACCAAACAGCTTTCTATCGCGGTGTCACGCAAGGTAACAACTGGGAAACTCAAAACGCTTATTTTCGAAACGAAAGACGTCACGGAACTGGAAACTTTTAAAAAGATTTATTTCTAGGTCATCTTCAACCTCCTTTAGTTAAAAGTTCAAAAGTTGCGATTTTGAGTTTAGAATTTGATCATGTCGCTGTGCCTCGAATGGGGTCCAGAAGGAGGTCCAGTTAAGGGCACGAAAGCATCGTTAAATTTCAACATCTCCCTTCGGCAGCATTTCTACCATTTAGGTAAACTAGCTTCTTGATTGTAAGTAGTTCGTTATTACATAAATTAAATTTTGTCAAGAACGTAAAAATTCACGCGCAGAAGATAAGCTTAAAGAAATATTGTTGGCTTCTCAAATCAACTTCATTTTACACTAGAATGACTAAACAAATCTTTTTCTGACGTTAAAAACTATGGCTACCTATTAATCATTTGCCAGAAAGAACACGGCTACAAATTCCTGCCTCTTTATGAAAATTGTTCGCGTATCAAATTTCAACCCATGTATGCAAATTAGTTAAGTTCGAATATCACACAACACGATGAACTACAAAGGCCAAAAAATCTAACAAAAATCTTTTCCAGCGAAACATTTATTGAACAAATAACATACTTGCTATTAAAGGCAGAAAACCCTTCCTATTTCAATGCGTGCGTGCAAACAAGAAACACAATCCGTGTAAAAAACCATACGCATTTAAATAAATTTTTCACCGGGGATCAGGATCAAACCCTTTTCTGAAGAACCTTTTCCTTGAATAATGAAGCACAAAATAGACAACAAGCTTTCTTTCAAACAATTCTTGACTGTCACATTTCCAATTATCTTTTTAACCTGAAGACTCAGTGAAGACTGTGCAAAGTTGAGTACAAAATAAGTATAAATAGCCAGACGACTGAGATGCGACTTTAGTCGTGGGTTCAATTCCCACCCTGGTCAGAGTTTTTCTCTGTCCTTGTGTGGTCCCATTTCCATCTGTAGGGCTAACACTCACATGGTTCATATGGGATTGAAATCTAGCACTTCACATTACACTCTATTCAGTTAACTCTGTTTAGTAAACAAAGATGCATTCAAGGCGTTCGATTCCTTCAATGAGTTTTGCCATTTGGTTTTTCAGTGTTGTACATAACACCACAATCAGTAAAATTTAGAAACAAAGCTCACTTTGACATCCGACGGCGAATATGCAATTGTTGTCGAAGACCTATATTCGTCGCTTTTAAGATTCCAGCTATATATTTTCCCGGCGTTGTCAATGAATGGTTTCCGATCGATTGATTGCAATCAATACAATCAATAATAATCAATAACAATCCATTGATTGTTATTGATTGGTGCAACCAATCGATAAAAATCGATACTCACACTCGGAGTCTTAATTGCTATTGATTACCATTGATTTCTATAGAAAATCATTGATTAATAATTCATTATGCAACTTTCTGGCACGTGTTAGCGTGGGCGTGCTTCATTGGTCCCGGGCATATTTACACGTCCAGGGTAATTGGGTAATTCGATTGCGCACTTTTATCCTTGCACTTCAACCGGGATTCCCACGGATTCACACACTTGTTACGGAGTTTGCTTGTTCCAGAGATGGCGAAGCAAGTTGAATTGTCAGTGCACTGTTTAGTCAAGGGCTATCACGAATGCCCTTTTGAAGTGAATGTCGGAGAAATATTCTACGCATTCAAGAAGAGAGGAGAACGTGGGAATGCGTTCAGAGTTACGAATGATCGGGGGCAGCTCGGCCATCTTCAAATCGAGCTTGTTGGTCCTCTTTGGCCCTTACGCAAAGAGATTACTGTGTAAGTTTAAAAACGCCACAATACAAAACAAGGGAAAACAATAATCGAAATGTGTCATGTCAATAACTGGAACAAAGAAGGGCCAAAGAACAAGAAAGACAAGAAGCAAAAAAGGGCGCACCAGAGAATTTATCAAAAGAGCTCCTTAAGGAAATTTTGACAGAGCATGGAATCAAATTCAAAAAAAGTTCAACTAAAATAGAACTCATCAACAAAGTTATGGACTTAAGAATACAACTGCAACGACAGGCAAACGAAACAACTGCAATGGAAAATGACGGTGCGGCTGAAACAGCAGATGGAACAATATTATTGCAGTAACACATCTTGATTAGCCAATTTGTGATTTCGCCTTTTCCCCAGTATTTAATCAGGTTTTTCATAAACCGTCTGAGACAAAGCAGAAATCTGCCTACAAGAAACGAACACATTCGGCGAAGTCAAGGATGATCCCCTGTGTATTGTATTTCTTTGACGAGCGATACGAAAAAAAAATCATTATCATGTTACACATTGTTTTTCTTCTTGCGCTGTTTTCGCTTTTCTTAGATGCATCTATGATTCATTGTATTATGGTGTTGTTGCATTCTCTAATATACCAAGCAAGTGTTCTGAGCGTTGTAGAGTGCCTTCTTTATGCTACTCTGGAAGCGCATTACATTTTCCTTTTAACAATTATTCTGCTATGCACGGGTGAATGTTCAAGATGTATGTTCTTGGCCTGCATGCGTATATTCAGGCAGCATGACAGTGAGCGCAGACAAAAACAATTTCCTCAACTAATTAACAAGCTGGAAGAGAGTGACACTGAAGAGACTTTAAGACAATTTTGTTCTTGTTTCGAGACGATCAGAGTCTAGTAATTTAAGTGAGCTTTTAATAGTAATAAGGGGTAAAAATGCTACAAATTTAACATGAAACACAACAAATAAAGATAACTGAATGGTTTGTTCATTCATATGGTGCGTTTTATTTAAGAAAATGACAAATTTCATAATCAATAAAAATCAATAATAATCAATAACAATCGATGAAAATCAATAGAAATCGATACTCACACAACTTTAAGTCTACGATTTTTATCGATTTCCAATACCAATCGATTAATTATTATTGATTATTATTGATTATTATTGATTTTATCGATTATCGGAAACCATTGATTGACAACGCCGGGTTATTTTTCACCACCGATGTTCCATTCGTGAGCCCATAAAGGTGTATTTTGTTTAAAGATCCAATAAAACACCATTAGCGTTACATCGGCTTAGCCGCCATTGCTTGTACCGTGATTACCGGATAAAATCTACCTAAATCTACGCATTTCCACTACCCCCTGAAACCTACCAAAGATACGCGCAGAAGACCCTAGACACAAAGACAATACTTAGCAGGGGAGTGACAGGAAAGACCCTATTGCGTAACAAAGATGCTTACGGTTAAGTGACAGAGGACGGTCAAACAAAGGAGACCTGTACCTGGCTACATAAGGCTTCTGCCAGCGCAGTTCAGCTGTCGTGTCAATTTCTGGTCCGAAAGAGTGGACACTTGTTCCTTTCGTGAAGCCATTTGGTAACTGAGTGAACACATTGCCTTCAGTTCGACCCTTGCGATCATCACCTCGCGGATTCATGTCGTAATGTCTGGTGTGATAAAAACAGGGGGTTGAAAGCTTGATGAACTTTTTATTCAAAGCATAATCAGCAAAAGTACTACGCTGACAAACGAATCGGAAAATTTGTAAAATTTAGGAACTTTATCCTTTATTTAAGTGTCTAGTCAATCTAGCGCTGGAGCACTAATTGGGGACACTGTAAACTGAAATCAACAATTAACACAAATCAAGTCAAATGTTTCTTTTTGAGAACAGGGGAAAACCGGAGTACCCGGAGAAAAACCTAGTAGAGAACCAGCAAAGAGAGGGAATTGAAGGCAAAAGCAAATGAAACACAATTTAAAAACAAAAGAGACCACTGAATTTAAGTGTGATCCAAGTTGATTTCACGTAATTTTTCTCAATGAGAGTGTGGGGAAGGGAGGGCGGTAGTGCCTCCAATGGCTTCTTTCAATTCTTCCCTCCCAGCCATCCAAACCCCCTCGTCTCTAGATCGATCCTTAGGATGGTGAATACTTACTTAGCATTGTAATGAGTTTTAAATCTTCTGAGTGACTCTGCCGTCTCGGCTGTCTCAAAATATTGGTCATTGTTTTCACTGTAGCCAGTCAGTTCCTGAAAGAGTCAGGGGTCAAGCTAAAGACTTGAAAGGGTCGTGTCACGACAAGTGACACCCAAATCAAGCCACACGTTAAAATAAATACAGTTTTGAATAAAACAGCAAATACAAAAGCAGGCACACATGGCCGGGCATAGATTGCAATTGGCGTTTTTTAAATCCGTGCAACCTAACATTTTTTTAAAGTTTAGTTCTGTTTTTTTTTCTCTACTACCCCCTGAAACCTATCAACGATAAGATACGCACGGAAGACTCTAGGTACAAAGACAATATTGCAGAATTGAAGAAGATAAAAATATATTGCAATTGGGGTTTTTGAAAACCATGCAACCTACAAGTTTTTCAAAGTTTATCTCTGTTTTTTCTTCTACCCCCTGAAACCTACCAAAGATACGGGTAGAAGACTCTAGGCACAAAGAACCTCACAGTTTTTCAAAGTTTATCTCCGTTTTTTTTAACTTAAATTTATATACATGTATATGCTCGACAAACAATGTTTTGTCCCTACACTTTGATTTACGTTGTTCAAACGTAATTTCTGGGTAACGTTAAGTTGCATAGCGAGTAAGGGAAGTAATAAGCAAAACTACACAAAATTAAATGCACAGCCCTGATACAGCCTCAGTCTCAGGACACCCATCTTTTGCGAAGAATTCCCATCCACATTGATTTAATTTTCAGTTTTTTTGAAGCTCTGTTTTTCTTTACACTTGTGGATTATTGATGCATGTAGTGAAATTGCATCCATTGGAAACTCAGAAATCCAGATGGGATTTGAACCCATGCACGATCCTCTGTGATCTAGTCGGATGCTCTAACCACTGAGCTACTGGAGACTCTATGGTGAGCAAGGGTGAAATGCAAGTCTTTGACTAGAACGGCATCACGCAGTTACAAATGCAGTCAAATAACGACTAACAGCATAGCTCATAACTGCATCTTGTTCAGTCACCAACCACAAAATTTTTACAACATATATCATTCAAACATTTGCTCGCTTAGGTGGTTTGTGGATTATTAGATTTGTAACGGCTGTTTATTCTTCGTATGTTTTCGTTAACTAACCTTTGTTCCTATGGACACGTTGCCCAGTCTCTCAGCTTCGGTTGGATCGGTTCTCTGTTTCCCTTTGAACGAAATCTTGGCAATGCTGGCGAATCAAAAATCACAGTAGGAAAAAATTAGGATTTTTTTTCATGAAGCATAAGCTCTAACTTAATTTTTTATTTGAATAATTGCCTGTAGCAACGCTAATCTGGCAATGGGAAGTTCAACAAGTCAAGTACGTTTGTGAGGTGAGATGCAATAGATAATACTACGACACGTTGCCTTCTGCTGGAAAGGAAATCACTTAGCCAGCCGTGGAACTTGCCCCTGATACCATAAAAAGGCTTGGCGAAGTCAAGAAAAATCACTTCAACCTGGCCATGAGTGTTAGGGATATTTGCCCACTACATGTAGTGGAGCATCATTATCAGTTCAGTCTCCAGGAAAGTTCCCTCTGGAACCCGTGCTGAGGGCGATAAATGGCGGAGTCTACAGAGAGGTGATGGCAGATCTGTCTACACACAATTTGTTCCATGACCTTAGAGGTCAGAGATGTTAGAGATACAGGTCTGAAATTCTTTGGGTCGGGCGGCGCGGTGCCCTTTCTTGAAGGTAGCGGAAATATTGGCATCTTTCCAATCAAATGGCAGTGCGCCGATATCGGAAGACTGCGTAAGATTGCAATCGAAAGATTGCACCGCGCACCGGTGGCTGGCTGAGCACCAGGCTGCAATGCGGGAGGTCGGGAGTTCGACTCCAGCCGGACCAACACTCGGGGTCTTTAAATAACTGAGGAGAAAGTGCTGCCTTGATAATTACATCCGCAAATGGTTAGACTTTCAAGTCTTCTCGGATAAGGAATATAAACCATAGGCCGCGTCTAAGAAAAATATTCCATGTTTATAAGTTCTCTGTGGGACGTTAAAGGACCCACTCACTATTCGAAAAGAGTAGGGGATGAAGTTCCCGGTGTTGTGGCTGTCCTCTGTGAGTGTGTTCTTCCCAGCAGAAGTGGTCGGCTTGGCGTAATGTTCTAAAAAAGCTTGTGGTGTATGAGGCCACCTAAGCAAAAACAGCCATAAGTCAAAAGGACTTTGCCGAGTGCTAGGACATGTAGATGAAGATGTAGTATAGATTGCGGGAAGAACGAGTCGAGGAGTGGAGCCAGCTCGGTTGCAGATTCCTTGAGACGTGATCGGGTATTTGTTCTGGGCCGCAAGCTTTGTTTGGTCTGATAGACTCTAGCTCGATGTGATTGCCGCGGGTAGTGAATTAGGTCTGGTACGTCGCCATAGGGTAACTTAGGGATGATATCTGCTAGGTTGGTTAGATTCTCGTGCGTAAAAACGCTGTCGCATTGTTCGCTTAGTGCCTCTGCCTTTGACGTACCGTCTGTAAACGCTCAGTTGTTCCAAAAGTTACAGTGTTGGGATGCCTTTTGACTCCGAACGTAGGAGCTTTTAGGTACGACCATGCTCTGACCCAAGCGTTATAATCTTGCGCGCAGCAGTCTCGGTTCGAATGTCTTCGCGCCATACTAGAGCTAGAGCCCAGACTTCGCATGAACAAAATGGCGGACACAAGTGCGATGCAAAAGGAACCAGGTAATTCTTTGACATATTATAAACAGTACTAGTGGGTATGGATAAGGTTAACCGCTTAAAGAGAATCATTTAAAATGCGCGTGTTTAGAAGTATAAAACGCACCTCGAGAAAGTGCTAGGGTTAGCCATGTTCGAATATTCAGCAGGGTCCATTTTTTTCATTTTCTCCTGTATCCGCGGATGGAGATCTCCGAGTTTAGTGTACTCCTGTATAGAATATGAAAAAAAAGGAAATTAGTAACCAATGGATAACTTTGACGATAAGTTTGACGTCCTTTCATCAAAGAATAATTTATATGAACTGTTGGGTAGGCTTTGGCACATTATGCTTCAATCCTGTTGAGACACAGAGACATTTTGGGTACTATTCAACAAACCTATACAATCTTTATTTAAACACGATATTAAATTCAAAGCTAAAAGCTTGTGGGGTCGTGTACAAAATTACAGATAAGTGATAAAAATGGTAAAACGTATTAAAACTACATTCAAGGGAATAAAATAGCAAGAGGACTGCATGACTCCAGAAAATTATCCGTTTAAAATCCGCCCTTTATCTTGGTCGGAAATATATTCTAGGACAGATGACAATACTACGTAGCAACATTGACTAAGGGGTAGGGGAGTGGGAAGGGAATTGTAAAAATGAAGGTGAATTTGTGTCACTGTCTCAACAGTGAACTGGATATCCATTGTTTTAATGCAAATAATCCCCAAAATGTATTAAGGGACTGGTGAAAATAGAGAATTGTTCCAGTGGTTGGTAGATTTGAATAACAAAGAGAAAGTTTGTAAGAAAATATTTTTCTCATAATAATAGTAAATTCTTTAAGGTACTGTAAAATGGCTTGATTATATGCCTCCTCTTAATAACTGGGTTGAAATCTCATTGTCTCATATAAATTTCTCAGCAACTTTCTTGAAGCTTTATTTTCCCTGTTATATAGTTGACAATACTGGTATACATGATTACAGTGCTGGAAATAACAGTCGGTCATCGGACATTGTCCGACCAAATTTTGAAAATGTCCGGCCAATTTCACATTATGATCGGACACGATGACCGAACATGTCACCAGCACATCTTGCGTTCTCTTCTTTAAGGTGTTGTCAGTCAATAAATTATGTCCGATCCAATTTGTCAAATGTCCGACCAAAAGGAAGATTTGAAAGGACATATGTCCTCTGAATAAAGAAAAATTATTTCCAGCACTGTGATTATGTCTGTTCTTGCAAATTTCCCTCAGTGAGTCCTGGCATTCATCCAAACATGCTTGCATGTACATGTATGTCTATGCTAAACTCTTGTCCATTCTCATCAAACCAATTTTTGCCCATGCCAGTGATAGTTGACGACAGAGAGTGGAATAATTATTATAAGCTCTGAAACTATCATCAACTATCATGGAACATTATTTTAATGACATTTGTAGGATGTGGAGCCAAACACACTGAAGCAACCATTGATTTACTTCTACATGGTGAATAATCTGGTGATAAAATGTCCTGTTACATGTAGCTATGCAGGCTAAAAAGACTCTTGAACTGGGTGTAAACAGGTATGCATGACGTATTTGAGGAATGTTCAGTAAGTGAGATTCAAGCCATCAGAGGAAATTGACAGACCATCCAAATCATGTTGTATTTCGTAATTGCCTTGCCCAATTGTGCCTCAAATAAATCTTACACGAGACCTAGGCTACAACATAATTATTGTGGGATGGCTGTCATGAATGCAAATACACAAGTACATGTACCTCTCCAAGTTTTGAATAGAAGACTGGTCTTGCTTTGGTGCCATGAGTAAATCCTGTGCTGCGTTCAGATCCATGAGACAACGTGGGTAATTTCTCATTTCCCTGCAGGGGAAAAATGCAGATCATTATACAACTGAATGTCATGCTAATATACATGCATGTACAGTACATATATACATGTAAGCTGCATTTGTATTATTATCATGTTAAAGTGCAACTAAACTCCAACATTTACTGTTCCTAATGTAAATCTCCTCATCCAAAGCAAACGTATGTCACCATTGATACTCACAATTTCTCTTTTTCTGTGCCATGCAAGCCACGTAAACTTGGAAGAACTGGCACTAATATTATTATTTGGACCCACGCCCGTGATGTGGGAGGCATGGATTTATTCTCGATTTTACGTGTGACATAAAGTTGAGAATAGACCCATGCCTCTCACATCACGGTCATGAGTCCAAATAATAATATTACTGCCAGTTCTTCCAAGTAAAGTTTACTCATAAACCGCTTTGTATTCCTGTTTTCACAGAAATTTTCCATTGCAAAGCACTTTGTGAGTCGTAACATTGACAACTGACCCATGCCATGCTTCTCACCTTATGGTCGTGGGTTCAAATTACTGCAATTTAGTATAATTGTTGACGAAAAAATTAAGTTTACATGTACATGTGTAGGTGCACTTTAAATGTTGAAAGCTTCTTACTACATTGTTACATTAAAGGTGTACCCGTACAGTAGAACCTCTCAGGTTACATCTGGTGCTCCCTAAATCATATTACACCTGAGTGTATATTAATACTCTTAAGACTAGTTGTCTACCTCATCAGTAGAATGTCCTTGCATAAGTCTCCAAAGATTAAAACTAGCAATTTCTAAAAGGAAGTGAAGTGCTGCTGGAATAGAATCAATTACTCTCACAATAAAAACGATTGTACTTTATTTATTAAAAAATATAAATGATCACTATATCCATGTATTGTAGAAAGTGCATGTTTATAAATAGGATATCAACATACTGTATTACCAATAATAAGAAAAGGTCTGTCAACCTCGTCCCCAGGGTCTCTCTTCTTCCCTTCCAAGGAAGGGAAGAAGAGAGACTCTAGGGACGAGGTTGACAGACCTTTTCTTATTAGCACAAGATGGAAACTAATATAACAGAAAGGTAATTAAATATGAAATAATAAACGAAACATACATGAAAACCACTGGGCATGTGTACTGTGCGTTTGTCTAGTGAAATCCTATAATTGACTTTTATTCTGGTATTTAAGCCACAGGTATCTCAAATGCCAAGAATAGTGAGCTGCACACCAGTTCTTGCAGCAATAATATTATTGAAATGTCTACTTACATGAAGATATTCCACAGGAAGGAAATCTTTTTTCATAATACTAAAACCAGTTGGTCGGTGAGTCCATCTTGGCTGGAATGAAACATACAATGTTCAGTTACTGTAAAGACAACTGTTAAACAATGAATGAAGACTTACCAATACTAAAACCAATAATTGTTGCTAAATTTCCTACTCTACCATAAAATTGGTGCTCAAACAAAATATCAGTGCTACTGCAATCCCTTTATTTATGGTAAATGTTGTAATAATTTGCAACATCCTACAGACTGGCCAAAAACCATACTTAAAGAATTATAATTTATTATTATTATTTATTTCATTCTTTACATCTCTCATTCCTTCATGGGCGTCCATTGGGTTAAAAGTGATTGGCTCATCATTGTATGCATGTGTGAAGCCAGATCCTTCCTTGTATCCTACAGTTTTTGTTGAAGTGTCCACTGATCATGAAAGAAAATCAAAGAAAAAGTATTTTGTGTAAGGTATTTTAGTTACAGTTACTGGTATGTGGAAAATTAAATTTAGGTACATCCAAATTTAAATGGGAATGCAACTCTGGGGCCAGTTGTTCAAATGGATATAAAGGACTATCTGCCGGATAAATCACTATCCACGTTTTGCAGTCATAGCAAATTAACGCTTTTTTTTGCGCTATCCAATCCATTTGGATAGTGATTTATCCAATAGATAGCATTATCCACCTTTTGAACACTGGGGCCTGGCATGTGTAAATAATACAGGCCTTAAGGACGTTCGCGCCCATTGCTACTGTGCATTTTTTCGCTGCATGGCAGACCACGAAGGTAAACACGATGCTGAAGGCGCAAACATTGTTCACAAGAATGGAGCGTGACAGCATGTGGCATCATGGGATAGCTGTGGACCCAGGTCTTCATGTCACGCAATGACCCCCATTTTTCTTCCCGTAGATCACTTCCTTTCCTGATTTTGTCCATTTTACCAAAACAAAAAATATCTGTACGTGAGAAGTTACAAATATTTCGCCTTTTAGTCGCCTTTTAGTCTTTCTTAGACTAATATTTATCATTTTTCAAGGTCTATTTAACCACAGGAAAAGACATCAGATGCAAAAGTTTATTTAGTTATATTAGTTATGTTGAATTGAGTATGTTTACCTGATCTAAATTTCTCTAATGTAGCTTTTTTATTGCTGACAGTTGTAAGCTAAGGTCGTCCTAAAATAACGCAATCTTCTAAAAGTGCACCTCATGATCTCGAAAGCAAGCACGGTGACCCTCCAGTTTGCCTTTTTGGCAAAAGTAGATCATTACCTTTCTGCATGGCAAGTTTAAAAAAATTCTGTAGGTGGGAACATTTTGGGCGCTAACGTCCTTAAATTGTAAAAACACTTTTTTCTGACCTTACTAAGCCCAACAGATACCCGATTCACAATACATTGCTTCCTAATTTTCCCTAAATACAGTACAATCATTGGAAGTGCTTTTGGGTTTTGCACTTGTATTTTAGGGAAAAACAACTGAAATTCTCTCTTTGATCAACATGAATGTTATGCTTAAATTAAGGCAAATCTCAAGTACCCTGTAAAACTAATAATGATCTCAGCCCTCCACTTTTACTCACTTCTCTGATTTGGGATTCCTGGGAAATTTGTGTGAGTTTCTGTGGACATATAGCTAGGACCCTAAAAGTAAAAGGAAAAATGTAAGATGTATCGGAAAGGTGGGGCCTAAAAATCATGTACTGCACTTTATTTGCATTATTGTTCAAGAGGGCAACTTACGTAGAATCCATTTTCCCTGGAAATAGGATCCTTCTGTTTAAGAGTGTATAGCAATGGGCGATGGTATGGATATACCGTTCCTTTAGCTCTGGTGTCAATGTGCACATCCCTAACCTGGAAATTGCATATTGTTGGAACATATAAATTTTGCTCAGCTACTGTTACTTTTGCTTCACAATGATTATTACTGTAGTACATGTAATAACCAATAATTTTTATTGGCATTTATTGATTTTTTATTTATACAGTACAGTAGCCATTAATAAAATTTAAATTATTACAATTAAAAGAAAGCAAATATGACGCCTGTTAGCTAGGGTATGATTCGTCTGTGTGGATCCCCAATTTCCCAGCCTTCTTTTTTGACACTAGACTTGTAGTGCTTTAATTAATTTTCTTGCCAAGTATTAAATATAAGAGAATTATTCATTTCTTCAAAAATCTGATCTTTGTTCATACCTTCAATTCATTTCATGTCAATTACTGTGTAATATGTATTATGTACATAATCATTTTTTATTGTACAGTTACAGCACTTTGATGAAAGAAGTGCAGCTTTTTGGGATTACAGACCACAACTGTTGTGGTTAGTTATGGTGTCTTAAAGTGCTTACAATGGTAGAATTAGTCACTAACAACAAAAGATTCCAACAACCCTTATATCTGTAAATGTCCAGATTACTGACATACTGCTCAGCATTATTTACGACTTTTTCTAACCTGTCTCGATCTTGGCACAGTAACAGGAATGTCTTTTACAAATCCACTTGTCGCTGTCATGTGCAGGCCTTTGGAGAAAGGGTCAATACCACTTGATCCTTTGGAGGGTAAAAAGTGTTTCTTGGTAATAGATGCATAGTTGTCTGTCAAAAGTCTCCTGTAGATAACAAAAAATAATATCAACCATTTAAGGTAGCATGCAGCAATTGACATATATTGCAAATGTATTGGAAGTCAAGGTGACCCCCTCGACCTTTATGACAGGTTGGTTTTATTTTTCTATTCTGAGAAATGTGATTCGAAGTTGAAATGATAATAATTTTTTTGTCATTGATACAGCCTTTTGGGTTAGCTTGCCTTTTTAATCAACATAAAGAAGGCCCTATTAAATAGCAGCTTTATTAATATTTACATTTTCAATCTTATGCTTTTTCCTTTGAGGCAAGCCAAATTCGAAGAGCATCCATGGAAAGTACCAGATAGTGTTTGGCAAAATGGCATCTGATTAGCCCACAGCGTTAATAATGCTTTTCAGCAGTTATCAGTTACACGCAGCCCTCAACAACTTTTTTTCATATTTTGAAAGTAAAAATTTAGATGGACGTCAATCATCAATGTTTCCATGACGATACTCCTGTTCTCTTGGCAGCATTTGAATTCGTTATATGGAAGCATTTGATTGATGTCCACCTAAATTTTATTTTTGAATATTAAAAAATGTTCTTGAGGGGCGCATGTTAATGATAACCACTGTAACACCCTAATATGAGAGTGTCAGGACTTGAAAATAACAATTCTCAAACTCATTAATAATTCATAAGTTAATAAGCCAATTGCATCACCCCATTCTGGTCATGCGCACTTAGTCTAGTTTGAAACCCAATGAAACACTGCTTGCTGATTCACTAAATGAATTTCGAATACATTTGGTTTGAGATCAATAATTTCAAACACGTGGTTTGAAATCAATAATAATTTCAAACACATGATTTTGAAATCAATAATTTCAAATGCACGTGTTTTGAAATCAATTAATGGCAAATGAGTGCTTGCTCACAGCTCTCACATGCTTCTGAGCAATCATAAGGTGCACAAAAAAATATTCAAGTGATTGAATGTATAATTTCTTTTGTTGGAGAAGTAATTCAAAAACTCGTGCATCGTGCTTCATTGGATTTCCAAATGAACGAAAACATGTAAACCACTCGGTCTTCGTTTGGAAATACACAGAAGCACTCACACTCGTTTTTGAACTAGTACTAATAAACTTTTTCCTTACCCCATTACCGGGTTGTCCAGTTCATCCAAGCGACGATTGTAATAAACCCCTGGTCTAAAGTTTGATTGATATCCAGTGCCAGTATGGTGACCAGACCGAGGATTGAAGCCCTCCTGTCCATAACGTGTTGAATATTCGGTACAGTAGAACTTCATTACCCCAATATCAGCACCCTTGCTCTGTAAAATGTGGGCATTTCCTGGTCCATATGGGAGACGCCCCATTGTTTTGCCTGACTCTTTAACTTAATGATAGGAAAATGTGGCACTAGTAATTTTGTTGTCCAAGATGTTATTATATAAATTATTATGTATAAAAAATCAACCACAGCAACTGAACAACATTGCTCAGAACTCGTCACGTCTTTGGAAACATGTCAGTTGTACATGCATTTGTGTGATCGAGAAGTGATTCTGATTTAGTTTTAATTCAGTCTATAAAAATAATAAAATATATGAAATGTTCCTATATGTTTGAACGGCGACCGTTTTAGGTGAGACTGTAGGGTTGTGCTTCGTTCGTAACATCCTACGATGGAAGAAAACACTTACTTTGCGAACACCTTATCCATCTTGTCCGGTCGCTTCCGTTCGATCGACAACTTATACACGGAGTTCTAAGGATTTTGAGATGCTACTCGAGAGTTTTTTGTCGGCAACTTGCCCAGCAATCGATCCTTTGGTCTACCGGTACTGGTGTCTACAGATAAGTCCTTAAATTTTACTATATTATATATCTTACCTATTGAGAACTCGTTTTCCAGTACCAGTGGAATTCTTTCAAGAAAAAGGTTGCTCACTTTGACATTTTTTGGTCATTCTTGAACACCAACAATGCCGTTACTAAGGTTACAGCAGAAAATCCGCTGGTCAAATGTATTTTGCTCAATGGTAACGACTGTGTAACGCAACTGTGGGGGCTGAAGTGCCTTCAACTGATCTACAATAATATTTTGACTGCAGCAGAAAGGAAAAACGTTTGATTTCAACGAAAAAGGCAGCAAAATAAGATTTTCCATCTACTGATGGGTGATGACAAGCTTTCTGGGAAGGATTGATCATCAAGTATCTTCCGAAGTGGTTTCCTCGTAATCCTTGCACGAAGACATCCGAGCCCGACGGAATTTCTGCATCAAATGTTGAAATGAGTATCGCCGTTCTTGAGCCGCCCTTGGTGATTGCTTTGATAGTCCTCTGGACTGTAGTAGATAATCGTCCGGTTGAAAAGTGTTGTCAAAAACTGGACCCAGACGCGTTTCGCAACGTTGTAAGTATCTAATGTCCTTCGCAAGACGTAGGTGACCCTTTTGAAGGTGGAGAGAGAGCGCTCATCGATTCCAAATCAATAACCTGCGTAGGTAGCGGTATTTTTGACGCAAGGGGCATAAACGGCGCGGTGAATGCAGAGTGGCGCTGTGATATTTCACTGCGCCCTTCCCCATTCGCTGCCAACTACACAGGCTGCTAAATCAACGGTCGAGGACCAAAAAAAAAAAAAGGAGGAAAAAGCTCTGGTCTCACGATCCCAGAACCTCATTTCCATGTGCAGAGACAGTTCAGATTTTTCGTCAAACCAGTTTTTGGCCGCCAAGCTGCTTCCACGGGACGCAATGAAGCGCATCATTAACAAAATTGTGATTACATACATACATACATACATACATACATACATAAACTTTATTCAAGTGTCTATAACTATTTAGCTCTTAGCTAAGAGCTAATTGGGGACACTTAATTAAAATTGATCAATAAAATTAAGATTAAAAAGATAAAATTGATAGATACATGTAAAGATTTACAAATTTAAATACAGTTAACGATTAACAGTAAAAATAGTTAATTATTTACAATGCTACTAACATTACTAATTTAGTTAAACATATAAATAATTTTAAAAGGGACTAAAATCAGAAATTATCGTCAGGACTGGCACACTTGACAATTACAGCTCCCGTCCAATAATCCTTTTATGTCCATACCTCGGATTGCGTGTTTAAATGCTTCAAAGCTCGTTTTTTGACGTAAGTTAATATTTATTTTACTCCATAAATACGGTCCTAAATATCGGATACTATGTTTGCCGTATTTTGTAGTGTTTACCCTAGGGATAGAAAAATCCTTGTTACGTAAATTGTGTTTACTATTTGAGATAGGGAAAATGTCAATTATAGTCTTGGGTACCAAATTATGTTTCACTTTATACATTAAAATTAAAATGTCTTGTAGTCTTCGATTTTCTAAACTCGGTAGTTTTGCCCATTCGAGGAGCTGCTCGTACGTTGCTGTTTTATTACTGAATACAGCTCGCAAAGCTCGTTCCTGTACCCTCTCTAGCTTCTTAGTGTCTGATGCTCTGCAAAAATGCCAGACCATGTGGCAGTAGGTTAAATTCGGTAGCACCCCAGCCTTGTACAACTGAAGCAAGGCATGAGTAGGAACCAGTTTTTTGAGTCGATTAAGAACACCGACTTTGCTTCCTGCTTTCTTACAAATATCTCACCGTCTTCGCACATGACGGACATATCAAGTTTTCAGGCCCAGGCAGTGGGTGAATGCTGCTTTAGTATCGATGGATTAAATGTTGCCGTCCCGTTCCTGTAGTAGTTAATCCTACTTTTTCGAAATTTCCGTCGTATTACTTTATATCTGTAGTGGTGAGATCCCTTGTAATTTAACTCCAAAATT
>NC_090874.1:52557924-52565424 GCF_036669935.1 Montipora foliosa | reverse complement strand
TCTGTAGCAAAGACTCCTTTGTAGAAAATGATTATTTACCCTTGAAATGTTCCTATTTTTAAGATTGGTTCAGACATCAGTCGTCCAATATTAGACACGCTTTTCGGAGCTCTGAAAATACTTAAAATAAATAATCAAGCGATTATTCCATTTCGTTTTCACTAGGTTGATAAAAATGAGAACCATGCAGTTCTCGGAGGGTATCAATACATGTACGTGTACATCCCTGGGTCCTTTGTTCCTTATTGCGCATGCTAGCTGACCGCTGGACAAGAGGAACAAAGACTGTGGGCAGTAGATTGTAATACAGATTCAAGGTTTTGTGTCAAATTGACACGAAGCGTTAAGAAACCCAACTCGAAGGAGACAATCAGTTGGCTAATTAATTATAAAGCGAGGTAGATTTGATTCCAAGAGCGTGGATGGAAAATCGAGTTGATAGTGATTGGAGGGGATTGGCTGGTCCAGTGGTCCAGTCGCTGTCGGGTTTGCATTGGCGGCATGGAATCCCAACAGCCACTGGACCACGGCATCAGTGTTCTCAGTCTGCTATCCAATTTGTAAACATCTCCTTGCTTTCCATTGTCAGAAGTCCATGATGACGCATACAGGTCCAATGCATCTACATTAAGAGTCTCCTTAGGCGTTAAAGTTCGAACGCGGCATAAGAACTTCATGTATTACTTTTTGGTTAAGGTCATGTGACGCGTGTGCTAAGTAACTTGAATTTCATTATGTAATCCTCCCAAAACCTGAAATGAACTATTTTTCATTCAAGGTCTGTGTTATTATAGTATATTCATGAGTGTAGAATTTCTTTCTCATCTTTTCAGCAACTTTTCCATCCACTGGGCGAAACGGAAGTTTTCTCAGGTCGCTTTGTCCAGTTTCTACTAGATCTTGGCTTCTGTGAGGACACTTTGACTCGAAAGAAGTGCTATGATATCGCAGAAACTATCTTTGGCTTTGATGACCACGATAACAACATGGTACGTCACTTAAAACGGAAACGTTGAGGAAAATGGTTCCAGCAAAAAACGCTTTTCTTGCTCTGATCCAGCTTCTCTCTCTGAGACCCAGGTTGCTCCGGAAGCCATTTTTTCAACCAATCAGAAGGGAAACCCAAACCAATCGTGGCTTGCACGTGCACATTTTCCCGCGCTTTGTGTCGGCTACGTGTAATTGCTTCGAGTTTTGATTGGTTTACTGGATTGTCTCCGTCCTTTTTGATTGGCCAAAGTAATTATTTTGGTTTTGGTTTTACGACACTCGATTGAAACTCGCTCCATGAGTTTATATGATTTATTTCTGTACAGCGGTTTCCCCAATTAGTACCCCAGCGCTTAATACAGTTGTCACTTAAATGACGTTCATAATAACATGGGTGACAAATTGCTCCTTAATTTTGGCGCGAAGTTTCAGCGTTAATTTGTAATAGGACACTTTCAAAAAGACCATAATACTCTTTGTTTGCCCTCAAATTTTGCATAAGCATTGTTTTTATTTTCTCTTGGGACCATTGTAAGTCCCAAGAGAAACTGGAAACAATGCTTATACAAAATTTTGGAGGGCAAACATAGAGTAGATAATATTTTTGAAAGTGGTCTATTTCACATGTGAAATTACAATGTTGCCATGGCAACTTTTCCCACAGTGCCAAAATGGCGTCTTATGAACGTGGTTTGTCCCCCATGATATTAATAGCTGATTAAATGGTATACTCGTCAAATTAGGGAATAATTTCACTTGCGTTTTGTTCAAAATGATTTTGGACAAAACGCGAGTGAAATTATTCCCTAATTTCACTCGTCGCAATTTGATTACCCATACTTATTATTTATCATTAACGTGCATTACTAATGATATTTATTAAATCAGTTTAAACAGCGAAAGTCGCTAATTTGATGACCATTTTTTGCTTTCCCTGGCAGAGTCGCGTGCCAGTCTATATGTCAAATTGGCCAGCAGGCACTTCTTTTAAAAACTTCATTCACTTTAGCCAAGTATGTATCAACATGACTTTTTCTCGTGTTTTTCTATGTAGTCTATTTTGTTGTTGTGATTTTTTTTTACCGTGTCCTTTCGTTAATTTTCCTTGTGGCCTTGTTTGCTAGATAATAACATCGGGGAAATGTCGAATGTTTGATTACGGAAGGAAAGGAAACCTAGAACGTTATCATCAGGTACGATTTTCCAATTTATTTCTACTGTCGTTTACATTACTTTCGTATTTGAAGCGGTGAGTGCGGTGAGTGCTGTAAAACGTGAACCGTTGTAATTTCAGTAATCAGATTAGATGCAGACGACCAAAGGGGCCAATCACTAAGCAAAGCAAATACGTGAGAATCCGTTGCTAGACATGGGCGGGAAACGTTTGTTAACCCTTTTATCCCCAAGGTCAAAATGTTCATTCTCCTAAAAAGTGCCATAGATTTCTTTTTAGGGTAGTGATGAGAATTTGGTGTTACATCACAATCACACCTCCCTAAGCTGATAATTATCTTCATTCTGACTACCTGCCTGACTGACATTTCATGGAAATTGTGAGGAGAATTAACAGGCTCATAACTCCTGGGAAAATAACCGGGTAAGGAATCGATTGAAACCGAAATATCCCGGGAAAACCTGAAGGTTAGGTATACCTCGCGAAGTGTTCCTGAAGTTCCGGATTTTCGGTAAACGCGGCAAATTCCTCCTCATTGGTTCCTTCGTACTCGGGACCAGTTTCTCCTGCCATGAATCGCTCTATTTATGAACCAACCAATCCATAATTTGGGGCGAAACTCGAAAACATAGATGGCGTAGGACAGACTGAGCGACCATCCGGAAAATACTGTTTCATTCGCCACTGGAAATTTTTGGAATTTTCAAAGGGAATTGTCGAATGAAGAGCGCCCTTGATTTAGCGTTTGCTTCTAATTGGTTGAAATCGCTATGTCGTGAGATTTTTAGCCAATCACTACGCACGGCAATGTGAGACCCACGCAAAATTTTATCGTAAAATTTCTTTCGATACTCGATTGAAACATCTTACAACATCAGTGTGGTAATTAGCATTTATTCCATGTGCGCGAGTTGAACAAGGATGGTGTGTGTGTGTGTGTGCTCTGCCTAAAGACAGGCCCTTCCTTACAGTTCCCGATCGCTCCATGATTCGCCTCTAACCTTAAACGCTACTTAAGGACTGCCATCCTTTACTTACTTTGTCCAACATTCCTGTTTGAGTTCTTCCAAGAGGTCCCTTTCCTTGGCCATTTTCCCCTCAGTGACTAGCGGAAGAAGCTCACCAAGGCAGGTTCTCTGTCTTCTATTGATGGCAGATATGATAGTCCTCTCGTCATAAAAGCCTCCCAGTACTTGTTCTTTACAGACTTAATCAGGTGGCAAACAAAATATCGGTTGTCAGGTCAAATACTTGTACTTTCCTGTTCATGGATTTGACATTGGTAAGAGCTACAACAAGTTGCAAAAATAGTGGAGACACTTTGCCTTCATGACGCGTTAGTAGCTTCCCCCATCTCTCCCACACTGCGACCCCCTTCCCCCCCTTATCAATGTTGCTAGCAATACCAAATCATGTGGAAAACTTCAACGGTCAACATTGAAAGGGGGAGAGGGAGAGGGGAGGTGGGAAATGATTAAATTCTACATTTGGTGGGAATGGGAAGGTAGAAAAGGTGTTTTTTAACGGGAGTGTCTCACCATTTTTGCAACTTGTTGTAGTTCTGCGCTTGGCGTCTCGTTACCTTTTTAATCAGGGGTCGGTTGCTCGAAGCCTAGTCAACGCTATAGCCACTTGTTAAGAGGTATCAAAACCTAAGGGTTTCCATGGTATTTAACACTGGTTAGCTATAACCATACTTCGAGCAACCCAGGCTAGAACTCTTAGGACGCGATATCCGAGGTTGAAAAGTTAATTATATACTATTATCTCACTGAAAGAGCGATAATGTGTTACTGCCTCTCAATGTTTTTATATTTTCTGGACCATGCCATTCTTTCAATGCGATTTCTATCTTTTATTTACACAGGACTCGCCACCAGGGTATGACGTCACTAAAATGACTACACCCACTGCTTTCTTTTATGGTGGCAACGATGGACTCGCCAATGCAACCGATGTTCGTGCTCTGATCCCACAAATATCCAATCTCATAATTGAGGATTTCATACGGGAGTATAATCACATAGATTTTATTTTTGGAATCGACGCTGGCAAAGTTCTGTACAGCAGAATTCTTGCGATTTTAGAAGATCATCTTATGAAGGAACAATAACACTTAACTTTGTTTTAAAAAAGTGAGAGCGCGCGTAAACCTTTCAACAATGGTGGCCATCATGTTTTTAATATAGCGCCTTTGACAGCTTACAATTAAGGTTTCATACTTAGCTCTTATTAACCGTGCAAGAGGTCTGTATGGGAGAATCTTGACCGAGGTCACGAACGAGGACAAGGTTCTCCCATACAGACTGACTAAGCTCGGTTAATAAGATATTTATTATATGGCAAACAAGAACGATTTAATTCGTTTAATGTAAATGGTTTGTACTAACTCACATTTTGCTTGCGGACGGCGATGAGCTGAACTTAATTCTGCCAAAGTTTGCTCGTTCTCCTTTTTTTTTCCCATCATGCTATTTGGCACTTCCATAAATAAATATTGGTAGAAGAAAATACTCAATATTTTTGCATTTTAGTTTGCAACATTTTCACGGCAAAACATTGCCGGTCTAGATGGGAAAATCTAGACCGCGGTCAATATCGATTTTAGCCAATCAAATTCGTGAATTTGGTAGTTCCCCAGTCTTTGTGAGACAGGGCCATATAACAAATGAATATTTAAATCATGGAGACTTTGTACCGAAGTATGAAAAACGAAGCGTGATTTCGCGTGTTATGAAATGAAGAAGTTGTTTTGACGCCGTAAGCATCTGATGCGTGTTAGGTTCGACTTCCACCGCTCACTCGGGTTAGGTGTGATCCCCGCCGAGGAGGGGATGGCTAGATACGTGTACGGCAAATCCCGGCTTTAATATTCAATATATGCCAAGTTCCATAGGGTAGGAAATGTCTTCAGACAAGAAACGTTTGTTATGCCTACAACGTTGTTGCTGAGATCGGTGCGAAGCTTTTAGATGATGCGCTTTGAATGACAGAAGCAGTTTCGTCTACGATCAAACTCTCCACTGTGAGTGATAAGGAAGCGTTAGATATCCCGCGCGAGCTGCTCACCAAAGGAGACCGGTTTTTTTTTATTTTGGTACATAGAAGAAAGATGACAAAATAGGCTTTACCCATGACAGAAAAATTAGATGACATTCGTCGGTAATTTCTTACTTACTGCGTGATTGCTCGTAGGGAAATGAACGAATTATATTGAGCGGTTTGTTGGGTCGGAAGTCACTCTATGATCTGTCGTGTGAAATTCACTTTGATGGGGCTCGACGGGCGAAAGGTGCAGTTGTTGTCGAAGTCGATTACTCGTCACTTTCAAGATTCCAGATATTTCAGTATTTTTCATCGCCTGTCTTGTTTACCTATTGACTTTCTGTTATTGAGCTCCATAAGGATATGTTTTGTTTAAAGATCCACTAAAACGTCATGCGCGTTACAATGACTTCGACGCTATTGCAGGTTAATTAATTATAAATATTCTACTGTGTCTACCGGATACAATCTACGCTTTTCTACTACCCCCTGAAACCCTTCTAAATATACGTGGAGAAGTCTCTAGCTTAGCAGAAGAGTGACAGGAAAGACTTAAAAAGAGTGCATGCAGGCATATTCATGCTTGCATGCCCTCATTTTAATGAACAAAACAAAAGACCAAACCTCCTGAGTATTATCACATGATCTGTATTGGGACAACAAAATGTACAAGCCCAAAAGGTCTATTTTTCGACTCGGGCTTGCTGGATATAAAGTGATTATAACCAACTTGGCGTATCCAGCGCGCCCCCGTAGAATAATTGTTAATTATTATTTGTTGTGGTATCTACACTATCAAATGTATTTGCCACATAATTGCCACATAAAACTTGATCGTGTGAACATGGCTTTACTGAAAGAATTTTTTTTTCCCACGTGACGTCATGTGAAACATTCGCGTGAAATTATCATGCTGGTTACGTCTTGATTGATACAATGTCATACTTAAACAGTAAAAACCCGGCTGCAAAAATCGTAGCGCCACGCTAAGGTGTTTGAGAGGGAATACTTGTAAGACCGGATAAACATGAACCAGTTTCTGTCAAAGGGGATGGGGAAGGATGAATGCATGTCTCGAGACGTCTGATTGACAAACCAGTAAGTAAAACCGGTCTTTTTCAAATAAATTGAAGTTGGGTTGATTTCACAACTTCGGGTTGTTTTTACCAGCTATGGCCGAGACGCAAGCCGTTGAAAACTGTAATGTTGAACTGGGCAAGACTGGTGCAGGGAACTCTACTGTAGAAAACAACATGTTCAAAATAACATTTTAGCAGGTGTTTGACAATTTTAATGTGAATCGCCGTAAAAACGAAGGATTTCTAACTTCTATTCCATGTATTTCTATTCCGAAATACGCCGGGTCAATCGAACGCACCCTAAACGCAGGGTGTCAAGCGAGTCCTATATTCCTATAAAATCCTGTAAAATCCTATTTTTTCAGACTTGTCCTAAAAAGTCCTATAAATCTAATTTCAAGAAGAAGTATTTAGAAAAATAAGTAAACGTTGTATTGGCGTTTAAAATCCACTATCCAGGAGATTTTTGAGTCACAAAGATCTGTCAGCAACACCTCAGAATTCAAATTGCCCTATTTGCACTCTCTTAACAATTGTTGGTGTGCAATGGATTGTGGGTTGACTGTGGGGGGTCCATCTCTCATGCGCTTGTGGCTGCCATGTTGGTGTTGAGAGGTGAGTGATTTTTAAATCCATTTCCATCCTCTTTGTATTCTAACAATAGCTGTTTATCATTATGTCACCTCACTTGAGATTGATGACCCTGTGCGTGCGCACAAGTTGTCAACTCTTGATCTCGCACGTCATAGTCAACTCTCAGGTGGAGATCTCGTGATAGGAGAACCAACCAGACAGGAACTTTGGAAACTCAAGGAAGATCAACAAAAGGCCCAACTGTTGGGGATCCGTGCCTTTTTTACAGCTGTTGCCGCCTTTCTGCAGACCAGGCTTCCATTTGAGAACAAACTCTTGAGATTTCTCTCTTGCTTAAATCCTGCCAGAAGGTCAGATGCAAGTTTAAGAGCCATTGAATTTGTTGCTAGTAAACTTAGAACTCCAGCTGCAGATATCGTAAACCTGAGAAAGGCACAAGAGTTGATCATTACTGGCGTGACATCTTTTAACTCCAGACAGCAAATGGAAACCCATGATACCCTCTGCTGACAAGAATTGTGAAGGCAGCCTTGGTGCTGCCCCATGGAAATTCAGATGTCAAAAGAGGGATTTCAGTAAACAGCAGAATGTTGACAGCTGAAAGAAACAAACTGTCGG
>NC_090874.1:52550424-52552924 GCF_036669935.1 Montipora foliosa | reverse complement strand
TTACATTTCCTTAAATCCTACAAATGGCTCTTATTGAACGTTTCTGCGTCGAAAATAATCTCCCAAACTTTCTTATATATTTTAAAACTCGAGCAGCACTGTCCATTGGTTTGTTTGCCTCCTGGCGATCCCAGAAATCTTTGCAAAAACGAAGCGGCCTACGGACCGGCAACTCATTCATTGCCGTCCCAACTCTTTCAATCTGATAAAATAATGGTTGAAATGGGTTAAAATTGTCCAAGACATGAATCCAAAGCGAAAACAGATGTTACTTTCTGGGTCCATAGTTTCAGGCATTATAATTTGCCCAAAATCTGGAGAACTATATAAACTGTACTAGATGGACTTTGTCAATTGAAGGCACCTCTAAATTCCGTCTGCCTACTCTTCTCGCCATATCAGATCATTTGTTCCAGATATTCTCCATTCCACGGACGGGTTTTAACACACTAAACAATTAAAGCTTGAATAACTGCATGTTTAAAGGCAATTTTATTTCTTAACTGTAGTGCTTTTCGTTCAGTACTCTTGGTAGAAATCGCCAATTCAGCTTCATTTATTTGTCCGGCCTAGTATTGTATGTCTTCAGTCGGTGGAGACTAACTTTAAGCAAACCTGATCCTCAGGTCGAGTTACACAAGAAAGTCAAGATCCAAGTTTAAAATAAAGTGCACACTTAGTCTAGCTTAAACCACGAACGTTCTTTCTCCGTTGTCTTTTCCTGAGCTCTTAATTGCCTGGGAAAGGGCTTCCTTAGAAAAATTTCCCGATGAAAGAGTGGATGAACTTTGTCCTAAAGCAACGCTAAGGTTCGACTTCCTACTGTTCTCGGAATTATGGCGCAATATCGGACCATTGGTTGTGCTCTAGTATCTTATACTCTTCATTCTACGTCCTGAATTTGTGCTTCAGCGCTTATTACAATTGGCACGATTCACTACTAAAAACACTTAACTTACAATGCAATTGAGTTGTGGATAGGCCTGTTGCACGGGGCTGAATTTCGAATTCAACTTATGATCATCTTCTCCATAGTCACGTTTTGTTCATCTTTATTCGAGCCAGATTAATTTCAGTTTAAAATAAAGAGCAAAGCTTCCAAAATGAAACCACTTTCTCTCTTTTATTATCGTAAGCTTGTAATTGCACGGAAATCGGCTTCCTCCTTAGAATCTCGCGATGCAAAGTCAATTGTGGAGAATTGAGGATGAGTCTTTTGAGGCCATTCGCATCCCAAGAGATGCTCCGCTCATATTCTTCTCTCAAAGCTGGTTTGATATTATTGAGGTTTGGAAATCCCACTGGATAAATTCCTTTGTGCATGAATTGGACTATTCCTCTAGTGGCAGTTCACTTTTCGGTACGAAGTTCTTCGACGAAACTTGTCCTTCCTTCCTCGTCTAAAGATTCACAGCCAGTGATAACAAGCGCGGATATTTACGGAATTTCATCTTCATACAGTTCACAAATGGCATTGAAAATATCAATTTCTCCTCGCTCGTACTCACCATACCGGAACGTAAAGAGAATGAGATTAATTCCTTCAGGAACTTTAGAGCAACACTCATCAATTTCTCCCAGAATGATTCGTTTATCGATCGTGCTGCTGTATGGGCCACGAGTGTCGAGAATCATGATACTATAGTGAACGTTCTCAGTCATCTGTTTTTCCCTCAAGCTTCAATATACAATGTTCTCTTGTGACACACGCCATAGCAGAATCAACTTTAAAGCGTTCTTCACCCAAAATTTTGTTCGCGATAGTTTTCTTCCCTGTTCCCGTTCGTCCCAGGATGACAACGTTTCTTTTCTGTGGAGCTTCCATGTCGCGGCAATGACGTACCGTTTTCTTTTCGTCTTTCTTGGGTTTCACTCACGTGATCAACAGCCATGTTTTTCAACTAAAAATTAAATTCCCGGAGGATTGGGTAGGGACACCAACATGGCCACCGTTTCTTTGCTTGGGGACGTTAACATGGCAACCGTGAGGTCATGTGAGAATAGGGTGAATAGAGAGAGAATAGGGTGTATGATGTCATTTTCTTATTGTGGAACTGGTTTTCGTCAAACCAGTTTGAAAACTGGTTTTATGCACACAAAGTAAGCCGGGGAGGGTGGTTTGGGAGGTTGTATGAATGTCTCTAGACGTTTGATTGACAAACCAGCAAACAAAACCAGTTTTTTCGCATAAATTGAAGTTGAAATTGATTTCACAACTTCGGGTTGTTGTTACATTTTACTGACCAGCTATGGCCGAAACGCAAGCCGTTAAAAACCGTAATGTTGTTGTACTGGGCAAGACTGGAGCAGGGAAATCTACTGTAGCAAACAAAATTTCCGGCCTGCAGGAATTCGAAGTTAAAAATGTTGCTGGCAGTGTAACTTCAGAAGTAAAGTCTGTCTGCTGTATCTTCTCTGACAACGATAACAGGATCCTGTACCACCTTAAAACCATTGACACCATAGGCGTTTTCGACACTAAACGTAAAAACGATGATGT
>NC_090874.1:52487924-52547924 GCF_036669935.1 Montipora foliosa | reverse complement strand
TTTCTGCCCGTAATTTTTATCATCAAATCCATTACATTTTCATGTTTGATAAACAACTGAAGCTTGAATAACTGCATGTTTTAAGGCAATTTTACTTCTTAACTGTAGTGCTTTTGGCTAAGTACTCTTCATTGAAATCGCAAATTCAGCTTCATTTATTTGTATATCTTCAGTTGGTGGAGACTAATTTTAAGCAAACCTGATCCTCAGGTCGAGTTATACAAGAAAATCAAGATCCTTAAGTTTAAAATAAAGCGCACACTTAGTCTAGCTTAAACCACAAAAGTTATTCCTCCGTTGTCGTTTCCTGAGCTCTTAATTTCCTGGGAAACGGCTTCCTTAGACACATTTCCCGATGAAAGAGTGGATAAACTTTGTCCTAAAGCAATGCTAAGTTTCGACTTCCTACTGTCCTCGGAATTATGGCGCAATATCAGACCACTCGTTCTGCTCTAGTATTACACTCTTTATTCTACTCTTTATTCTACGTCCTCAATTTGTGCCTCAGTACTAAATACAATTGGCACGATTCCCTACCAAAAAACATTTAACTTAAAATGTAACTGGGTTGTGGATGGGCCTGTTGCGCGGGATTGAGTTAATCTTCTTCTTGGAATCACGAATTCAACTTATGATTATCTTCTCCATAGTCACGTTTTGTTTATCTTTATTCGAGCCAGATTAATTTTAAGCAAAGCTAAACCTCGGTTCCAGTTCTATTAATAACGAAGAACTTGAAGATTAAAATAAAGGGCAGAGCATCGAAAGGGAAAGCCCTTTCTCTCTTTTATTCTCGTAAGATCTTAACTGCCTGGAAATCGGCTTCATAGCGAGAATATCGCGATCCAAAGTCAATAGGTGAGAATCCAAGACAAGGTTTGTAAGGCCGTTCGTATCAGAAGAGATGCCCTGCTCATATTCTTCTCTCAGAACTGGTTTGATATTATTGAGGTTTGGAAATCCCACTGGAAAAATTCCTTTGTGCATGAATTGGACAATCCCTCTAGTGGCAGTTTCAGTACGAAGCTCTTCGAGGAGACTTGTCCTTCCTTCCTCGTCTAAACATTCACAGCCAGTGATAACAAGCGCGGATATTTTGGGAATTTCATCTTCATACAGTTGACAAATGGCATTGAAAATTTCAATTTCTCCTTGCTCGTACACACCATACCGGAACGTAAAGAGAATAAGATTAATTCCTTCCAGAACGTTTTTGCAATACTCATCAATTTCTCCCAGAATGATTCCTTTATCGATCATGCTGCTATAAGGACCAAGAGTGTCGACAATCTTGATGCTATAGTGAACGTCCTCGTGTGTTTTTTCTTCAGGCATCAATTTACGATGTCCTCTTGTGACACTCGTCATAGCAGAATCAACTTTAAAGCGTTCTTCACCCAAAAGTTTGTTGGCGATAGTTTTCTTCCCTGTTCCCGTTCGTCCCAGGATAACAATGTTTCTTTTCTGTCGAGCTTCCATGTCGCAGCAACGACGTACCGTTTTCTTTTCGTCTTTCTAAGATAACAAGATGGAGGTTCAAGAAGGTGTATTATGTTATTTTCCTATTACTGATTTTCGTCACGTTTGATCGACAAACCAGTAAGCAAAACCGGTTTTTTCACATAAATTGATGGTGGGGCTGACTGATTTTACAACTTCGGGTTGTCTTTCTATTTTACTGACCAGCTATGGCCGAAATGCAAGCCGTTGTTGTACTGGGCAAGACTGGTGCAGGGAAATCTACTCTGGCAAACAAATTTTCGACATTCCGCTAGAGAGTTCTTGGCTTAAGAACGTTCGCGCTAATTGTTTGTGCGCAACGTTTACTGCGCAGGTAACGCGACTGTAATATGTCATGCATTAGTTAAGATCTTATCACCATCTTATGGCAACAAAAACGCCGAGGAAAAGTGTCCAGGTCGCCAAAAGAATGGCACATTTATTTCCAATTCATCTTGAATAGTTAATGAGAAAGGACCGGGAGGCTTGAAAAGGTCGCTAATCGAGTAGTGGTTGAAAGTTTTGAAAACTTGAAGAAGATTAGTTTTTGTCAGCGACGTTGCGTAAATTTAATGAGTTTGGTTTTTTAAAATGTTTTTATTACGTGACAAACTTCTTAGTTCAAAGTGAATGCATGTTTTTGAAGTTCTTTTCCTTTACTTTCAAGAAAATAGAGCAAAATTATCTTCTCTTCCTAATCCACTTGAATAGTGCGGACCTATGAGGAAACAGCCAGAGATTATATTTAACAAAAACCACACTTCAGAGGATGAGAAAGACGGCAATGGAGAGATATGATTCAAAACACCAACCAAATAAAGATTACGCTTGTTTGAAACTTAGTTTTTTTACAAAAACCTTTCATCGATCAATCCTGTCTTGGGTTCCAGTCCTTCCCCGACAGGTCACGCAAAATCGTGACAAACTAAATTTTCCAAGAGCTTCGCAACATCAAATCGAGTTTACTCGTTTATATCACAGGTGACCCCTATTTTTTAAGACACGAATCACTTGCTCTTCTTACAATCTACAAAATATGATGAAATGGAAAAAATCGCAATGTCAGAAGTTATCCTTTTTTAAAACTTTTCTTTCCTTTTGTCCTGAGTTACGGAAGTAGTTACAACGGGTAGCGCTCGCCAAGGTTTAACTCTACTGTTTACGACATCCCCAGCGGCATTTAATTATCTACAAAAACCCACTCCTATATTTCTTTGCACAGAAACCTTCACTCTAACATATTATTTTTATGATTTTTGACGGATGAGGAGATGAGGCAACATCCCGTTATGATGACCTATCTATCGAAAATACGGCATTTTTCCCCTGCCTTTTTCTCCGAAACAATGTAGGTGACCCCCCAATTTTTCTTCATTTTTGGAATAAGTAATTTATGACCTAACTTCAGGCGAGAAATGAAACAAATTTCAATGTGGGAAGATTTTCGCGCGAACGTCCTTAAGGTGTGATGGTTCCCTCGTTTGCATCGTCGATCGGTGTTTCATTCATTCTCTCCCTTGATTTAAACACAGTGTCGGTCCATAAAAGGGTGTTTTTCAATAATCCACGAATCGCAATTTCAGATTACATGCACATAATCTACAGCTATCGCTCGCGGATTTACTTGACAGTCTTCCTCATTTTACATGCTGCTTTGGTGTATCTACCTTTTCCATGCTTTCCGTTTCTGTGAATGCTGCTATTCAGTTTTGCGCCCAAATATTGACACTTGCAACACACAACTTGGTTTTGCATTACAGCTTTACTCTGATTGACAGTTCGTAATTGGATTCAAAGTGGGCGGCATTCCAAAAACTTTCCGCCTGCCCGTTTTCGGGCAGGCGGTATTTCACAGCGCCCCTCCCCACTCTCCGCGCGGCTTATGCTTTATACGCTAACAATACCGACAGCTTCTCAGGCTATCTTTCCCCACTCTGGCAAACCCAGGCTAGTGTGTCCTTTCAAGATTTTTTCACCTAGGTAAAATAAATCTCGAGAAGAATTTACCTCGGACAACTTTGCACTAGGCAAATCTGTTTTAGCTTGGTAAAAGGCTGCAGTGTTATTGACTGTTTTCACAGTGGAGACGGATATTCCGTCTGATACATTCAACGTTTGGGTGTGAATTCGAGACGGAAGCACAGTTCAAATTTCCATCGTCAGATTCACATTAGAAGGATAGTACATATTCTATATGCTTGGAGGATCTTCCATAAACTTTCTCGATGTATACTATCAAATGCTTTCTGATTATCAAAGTTAATGCAAAGAGATGATTCCTGTGGAGAGACTGTTCCAGAATATTGCGTAAAGGAAAAATCTGGTCCGTACAACCTCTTCCTCTTCTGAACCCTACTTGTTCTTCTCTGAGTGCTGTATCAATAGCCTTTTTCAATGCGCTTAAGTAGTATCCTGCACAGAAAGTAGGGTAATTCCCCTCCAATTATGACAGTTGCAGAGATCACCTTTCTTTCGGAGTTTGAATATAAGACCTTTACTCCAGTCTGTAGGAACAACTTCTTGTTCCCAGATCTTGCCGAAGAGGTGGGTCAATAACCTGGATGATATAACTATATCCGCTTTCAGCAGTTCAGCTTGAACTGAATCAATTCCAGGAGCTTTTCCATTTTTCATGGCTTTAATTGCCGAGCGAACCTCTGCTATGCCTGAGGGGCTGGTGCCTATATCAAGGTATGATACATGCGCCTCTTGGCATTCTGATACACGAAGAGCCCTATGGTCCAAGGGAGATTGAGTTTTATGGTCTTTTTACACGAATCCACTTCGTACGTGTCAGCGTCAATGGACACGAGTCCGAGAAAGTAAGGTTCGTTCACCAGTTGAGAGGCTTTTTGCTCGGAGCAATACTCGACGTTACGGTGCCGTTCTTGATTGGTGATGGTTTTTCCCTAGCTGGAATTCTCGACCAATTTCATGGTGTCGGCAATGATGGCTTGGTCAGGATAACGATCCCGTCGGGCATCGGAGACAGCGTTTCCAAACAATTCGAAGCAACGTTTTGGTGTATACTCCACCACTTGATAGATCTTAGGGACTTCCAAATCATCCGCCAAGTACCATTTGAGGAGCGGGGTGGCTAGCATGATTTTGGTAGCGAAGAAACTCCCGATCAGACTACGTCGAGGCTTGGGCATGATGTTGTTGTCCTCGGCGAACGCCTTCATGAAGGGACCAATATTCTCACGGGAAATCTTTGTGTTCTTAAAAATGAGCGGCATCTCGCTGAAATGTGCCTTAGAGGGTCCAGCACGTGAATGTCACACTCCACGATCCCGAACAACGTGTCGTTCTCGGCCTCCGTCAGGGTGAGCTTACAATCCAGGGGTCGACCAAACCGCGAGCGAAGAAACTCACGGATCTCGGGGTGGTTCCGTTTCATGGCCGCCCACTGACATCCCACATCTCCACCAGATACCCCTCTCCCAGCACTTTTTGGACGTAGGTTGAGATAGCCTCCTTCGTCTTGCGCAATCGAAAACACGTACGACAACCGTGCCAATAACACCCGTGGTACTGATACACCGTCTGATGCTCCCGATCGTAACTGTCGCGTCCACAGGTAATCTACGACGTCCCACTCGTTTCTCACTCCCATTGGCCTCGTGTTGTAGCTAGAGCCCTCGCGAAAAGTTCAACCACTCCAGGGGGCCGTTTCTCGAAAGTCCCGAAACTTTACGGGCCATTTTCGGGTGTCACAATTCCTTTTGTAACTCAAGAACGGGAGAGCATTTAATTCGTCAAACTTCACAGTTAATTTTCTTTTTGGTACCTTGAAAGCATGTTAAAAGATCGGCTTTCAGAAACAAGCGATTGGCAATTTCACAGATGGCTTTTCGGGCCCGAAAAGTTTTCGGGACTTTCGAGAAACGGGCCCCTGGGCTCCTTCGGAGATGTGTTTGTATTCTTTGCGAAACCCTTTCTCAGCACGCCGACGAGCATAGTGTCCGGTGGGCATCTCCTGCATTATACTCCACAAATAGAGAGCATTAGCGTCGTAGCCCACGACCCCTTGACATAGCTTGGGGTCTCGTCCAACCGCCTCCATCTCCACCTGACGAATCTTGGTCTTTCCCTTCTCGTGGTAGCGGTGAAAAATAATGCTTTGGCCGCCCACCATATTATCCCGTAAAGCATAATACAGGCCTTTGTCCTTTTCACGGAACAGAGTGAAAAAGGTGTCAGGTGGTAGCGTTGCAAACAGGTAGATGAAGGTGACTCCGGGAATGGAGACACCTTGTTTGAGCATGTCGATGTTCTTTTCTTTCCAGAAATAACTCATCTTCTGGATGGCTTCGCAAAACGGTTCCACGTCCAGGTTGTTGTACCATTCGAGAAAATCCCGCATGGTTTGCATGTTGTGTTCTTGTCACACCCGTTGGCAGTACGCATAGTCTTCCTCGGAGATGTTTTCGTTGCGCAAAGTGGAATGGAACGCTTCGGGAGGTGGTAAACACGTCTGTTCCAACTTGTCTAAAGAATGAAACCACTCGTACGGGAAGAAACCTTTGGTCTTCGTGCACCCGTAGGCTTTCAAGAATTTAGAGTAACTGAAGCCCGGTGCTAAGAAACTGAGGATGTCCAAGAAACGCAGACGCTGCGAGGAGAGGCACATGAAGGTGTTGGTTTTCTTGATGGTGAACTTAAGATCATCCATCAGAATGGGCATCAGTAACGCTGTCAAGGCATTGATGTCATATTTGCCAGAGTTAAACCCGACGACAGGAAGCTGGGCCAAATGTCCCTCCAGTCTGGCTTTCAGTTTGAACAGGGGAGGCAAGGGTTTTTTCTTGGGAGGAGTCTCCTCGTCGTCATCGTCCTCCTCCTCTGTCTCCTCTTCCTCTTCCTCCTCTTGTTCCTCCAGCTTTTGCTCGACGGATTCGAAAAGCACCTCCATCTCGGGATCTTCCGTAAGATTAGCCTCAGCCGCTGCACAGATGCTCTCAAGGTGCTCCGCCATCTCAGCTACCAACTCGTGGAGATTGCCGTTACTGATATTACATACGGGCTCCGTAAACTCGGGGACGTTTCAACAAATACTGACACTGGCGGGTGCATGTTTTTGTGTCCACTCTAATTTATCGGTATTGTTTAAGTCTTGTTGAGATACAAGCATGACCTCAATGTCGTACGTCGCCCAATAAGGATAGTATTTCAGACGTTCGGGCACCTCAATCCCTTGTTCTTCCAACTGTTCAAAGAGAGATGGAGTAGGTCGGTAGACACCTTCAGGGAACCTGTGGACGACGGTCCCCTCACAGGTCTTTTCGTGTCGATTTAACTGGAAGCCCGTCTTCCAAAATTTCCCTCAGCGAGCACATTGGTACGAGTGGGAGTACTCGCTTATGTCATAAATGTACGAAAAATGATTCTCGTACAATTTCAAGTAGACTGTACCCTCGTACTGACCAAGGGAGCGATAAATGAGCTTCGCTGTGTGCTCGTGCTCCTCATCCTCCGCCTCTTCATCCTGATCCACTTGTACGGGTCCCAACGCATATACAAAAATGTTCTTTTTGAACAAGCGTTCGAGATCGGATACGTCGTCCAGTTGTACTCCTTTAAACGTTTGGAGGTTTTGATCGGTCAGATGGGAGGCACGATACGTTTCAAAAGTGTCCTTGGCCGCCTTTTCCAGATTTTGGAGGGTACACCCGTTGCTGAGGGCCAGTACCCGGAAGATACACAAGTTGATGTCCTGGTATAACGTGCCATGACGATTCCGAACCAAGCCTTGGAGTCTCCAGTTATATTTCAAATAGGGCGGGAGTTCTCGACCGCAACCGATGGGATGTCCGCGCAGCTTGTTGACCACCCACTTGCTATTGTCGCGTTGCTGTCGCGCCAACTCCTAGACATCCAGGTTGTTCAGTGCCTCGCGTACTTGCTGCAGATCTGCTTCTCGTGCGATGACAAAGGGTTCAGGAAAGGCCAGATCCCTCAAGTCCCCAGTCTCTTGGTTCCGCAAAAGAAAACCAAAGGACAAGTTCAACTTAAAAACAGTTCGCTGATCCCGAAAGATATCATTCAAATGGGTCGCCATCGTCGCTGGTTGCAGATCGCGCAAACGAAAGTTGTACCAATCGTGAAGACGGTTGTTGCGACGAAAATGTGTGCGGATTTGTGCCCATTTTTGTTGGTAGATGGGAAGGTTCTGCCTCTGCCTCTGGGAGGGATGTATACTGTATGAGATCCGCCATAGTTCGCCAGTTAGGTGGATTGTCCACAGGGGCTGCTGCTGCTGCACCACCACCGCTCTGTATGGGAGCCGCACGTTGTTTCGCGGTCTGCTGACGCGTGAGATTGTTCAAACGAGCAAAGGTTCGCCCACACTGATCACACTCGAACGGTTTGGGATTATCACTCCGTCGGTAGGCCGTCAGCGCACGGGTGCCAAGAAACTGTTCACCGCAAGTAGTACACCGCTTAGGCTGGTGGATCTGCACCCTGTGTCGTTCTAGACTGATGGCTTGCTCGAACGTACGGCCACATTCCGGACACTCGTGACTTTCAAAACGCTGCTTGGCGGGTGGTGTATCGTCGTCAGACTGGTCTTGTCGGCGCTTTCGACAGTTCTGGACGAGTCGATGGAAGTTGTCTTGACGATTGAACGTTCGTCCACACTGAGGACAACTCCACGAAAGGTCGGCGTGAACCGTGGTCTGGTGTCGGACGGGGTTGCGTTGGTTGGTGAACCCTTCCTGGCAGACGCCACACAAAAGGGAGCTAAGTCCGCTTGGTCCTGGCTGCTGCTGGTCCATCGTAACTCAAATGAAGAGAGCCGCTCGCTCCGTTTTAAAGGTCAGGCTTAGCGGGGGGTAGAAAATCACTGATCTGGGGTGACCATTCCAGCACGTGAACAAGAAGCTGCTCATTCGTTAGCCTGCACGCAGGCGGTTGGATGGTCGTAATGAGGTCGCCATCTTGGATTCGCGCGGCTAGGTCTGGGCCGCGTTGAGGGTCGACAAAGCGAGCGAGGGGAGGGGGGCGGGGAGAGGAAAGAGAAAAACCGCCTGCCCGAAAACCAGCCCCCCTTGAGTAGCACAATTTCGTGGCGTCCGCCGGTGGACGCTGTCTTCTTCAGAGATCACGGGTATTTATGGCCTGATGTCTAAGGTAAAAAGACCAGATTAGAGAGGGGTAAGGGGGGGGGGGGGGGGGGTATCCCCAAAACTTAGCCTGACTTCTAAGGTCACAAGACCGGATGTGGGATAGGGGGTAAACCCAAAATTTATAGTTCCTCTGTAGGGATAGGGGTATTCCCATGTCACGACCTTAGTGGTCTGATACGTTCTAAAGGCCAGAGAGAGTGGTTTGGAGTTAAATACGTTGTGGAAGAAGATTTTGATAAATAAAGACCAGAGACATGGAAATCAAGAACTTTGTTTTTTAATGTTCGTAACAACAACGTGAGTCAGCCATTAAAAGTCTTTTACAATTTGAGTTTTTGTTTGGCTTGCATGATTCTCTTAACGATGGCTTCGGTCCAGGTTTTCTTGCCGGGGAGATTGCTGATGGCCTTCACCATTTTCGCATCCGCTTTCCATTTGTCTTGTTAATTCTTGACCTGGGAATAATCGATGTCGTGTTGTTTGGCGATCTTGTCCAGCCGATTGATGCCCGGATCGCCACGCTTGAGTCTCTTTTTCAAATGCATGCCGGGTCCCATGTACTGGTACCCCGACACAAATGCAATCATACAATCTGGATGGATAAGGCGAAGGAAGTCAGAAGAGGGTCGCAACGTATTGCACAGTAGCGCAAACAACCTTGTTTGTAAAAATAAAAAATCGTTCAGTTGTCATCATTTTCTTCTTCTTCATCTTGCGTTGGGATGGGACGCGGTTGGAACATCCTGTTCAATAAAAATTTCCTTCTCCAGAGCTGCGTCTGTAGCCTCTTCAACTTCCATTGAATCCTCCTCCATGAAACGATGTCGGGTTTTCATAATGTGTTTATGCACGGGGTCATGCTTTAGATGTTCAAACCAGTGGAGATGGTGCAAGTACAGCCCTCGCAACTTTCTTCTGTAAACGGGTAACAGGGCATTAAAAGCTTTGGCCTCAGCTGTCGTTTCAGAGACCCCCTCCTTCAAAAACTTGTTGACTTTTTTGTCATAGGTTGAACTCAGTGACTCTTCCACCTCTTGGCGCAGTTTCCCAGGGATCTTGGTCATCCATTTCCCTGTCAACTAACGTCTTCATTCTCACACTCGATGACCATGTCCGAATCCGAGTCTTTTTTCTACTCTTCATCTTGGTTTTGTTCATCTTCTTCACTTCTCTCTTCTGAGGCAGCATAGGGTGGTACTTCCTCAAATATGTCCCCCATGGTTGTGTCTCCCACAGGCTCCTGGTCTACGCCTTTTTAACAACCTCGCCTCTAGTGACGGTCTCTGTTATAAGCCCGACTAAACGTTTTGTGGCAGTAGCGGCAGAGATGTGCCATACACTCACCCAAAGGGATTGCTCCAAATGAGCATCCTAAGTTTGACGTCTGCTTTTATACTCATTGTGAGTCACGGAGCGGGTGACTCAAAATGAGTAACTGTGAGTTACTCACCAGCCCTTGGAGTAACTCCCCAAAAATGCTCATTGTGAGTCCCGGGGTGAATGACTCAGAATAAGAAACCATGAGTTACTCATCAGCCCTTGGAGTAACCCCCCCAAAATACTCATTGTGAGTCCAGGGATGAATGACTCAGAATAAGTAACCATGAGTTACTCATCAGGCCTTGGATTTACTCCCTAAAAATACTCATTGCGAGTCACGGGGCGAGTGACTCAAAATAGGTAACCATGAGTTACTCATCAGCCCTTGGAGTTACTCCCCTAAAATGAGTAGGGAGCACGCTAACTCCGAGCAACTCATGAGTAACATGACTAACCGAGGAACTAATGAGCAAATGAGCAACTGAGGAGTAACCCCGAGCAACCCTGAGTAATTCAAATTTAGGGAGTGACTCCGAGCAACTCATGAATAAAATGAGCAACTCATGAGTAAACGAGCAACTCGTGAGCCAATGAGCAACCGAGGAGTAACTCCAAGCAACCCTGAGTAACTCAAATTGAGGAAGTCACTCCGAGCAACCCTGAGTAACTCGAATTGAGGGAGTAACTGCAAGTACCCCTCAGTAAACCTGTTCCACGCTCCAAACGTTTCCGGACATTTCCAACGGATGAGGCGGTCGTTTATACGGCAGCGATCGTCTTAAATCACATACGGGGAAATCGAGCTCGGACGAAGACCCGAAAGGAGGACGAGAGCGAGCAACGTATCGAAAACATTCTGAGGGAGATTTGGGTTCGCCCTGGGTAAATATTGACCCACAATATGCAAATGAGGAGGGCGAAATGAGTGGTTTCACCCCTTGGGCCGCGGAGTCCTGGTGACGAGTGGCGGGCATTTCAAGATGGGGCCCGATCATGTCCAATGGGGCTGCAAATTTATCATTTTTTTACCACAAGTTATAGAAGTTGAGACTTTTATGATATATATATATATATATATATATATATATATTGCATTCAAGTCTCGTTTTAAGTGTGGTCTTGTACAAATCTCCGCGCTGGGATGCGTGCTCGCTCCGTCTATTGAACACAAGAATGACATTAGCGCTCTGGATCCTCTCATTGACTCGCCACATCCAAATCAGCGTTAAACATAATAAACTAGGGTGCATGTGCAGGGCGCCATCTTCTTGTATAGCTCTTGTAAATAGTCATTAAAATCTGTTTTGGTTGGATTTTCCGAGGGGGTCTGGGAACTTTTCTTCCTTATTGGGGAGAGGAGCCCCAGTGAGGTCTGGGACCTAAAAAACGCCTAAGGAAACGCCTTCAACGCCTAAAACGGGTTCCTCCGTTTAAACGTCTACAAAAACGGGTCGCACGTATCGCTCACGACCATGCCCCTGAAAAATTCCCACGGTCTGTCAATCAAATCTCCTCTCGATTAATCAGGAGGCAGCTGGATAATTATTCAAAGTATTAGACATTTGATAATCCTAATAACCTACCTCTGTACTTCGAACCAATCAGAAGCCTCCGTTGGAACGCGTCCTTAGCAACGCCCTTAGCAACGCTCCTCAGCTCCTCAAATTCCTTGCTCAAAAAAGGAGCGCGAATCATACATGATATACTACTGCCGTGGGAACTGAAGATGTTAAATTCACGACAATTAACATGTACAAGTACAAGGAAGGATTACGTTTTTACAATCGTTGGCCTATAGAGTGTAATGTGAAGTGTTACGTTTCTACCCCATATGAACTATGTGAGTGTTAGCCCTACTGATGGAAATGGGCCCACACAAGGAGAGAGAAAACTCTGAGCAGGGTGGGAATTTAACCCACGACCTTCGGGTTAGATCACCGCTGCTCTACCGACTGAACTACAAGGTCAGACGGGAGCAGACCGGGGGAATTGAAGATGTTAAATTTACAGCAATGAACATGTACAAGTACAAGGAAGGATCACGTATTCGTTTAAAAGCTTTTTTCGTATTTATTTAAAACATCATGAATTAAATGTTTAGGTACTGCTTTGAACTTTGTATTCTATTTTTGCCTGTGAGCTTCATAATCATGGTAGTAACTGTTACTGTTAATAGCTTGACTGAAATGGATTTCTTGTAGTTTCCAGCACATCTCTGATTTGCTGAAATATTCTTTTACAGAAGCAGGATGTTATAACCTTTTTAGTTTTTGCAGTTGCTGAAATGTAATGATCTGTACATAAATTAATACCCATTGATTGAAGCTGAATGTGAAACTGTGCTACTTGTTTGTATGTTGATTACAGGACCTAATTACTTCAGAAAACTGACCAGTGAATTGACTGAATGTAGTCCAACACTAGGAAGAATCACAGCTGTTCACTGGATATATGGGACAGGACAGGAATTGCGTGAAAAGTCATTTCATTCCCATATCAGATGCAGCATACATGCCGGGCATACATGTACCTAGACAATAATGTGGAGATTGTATGGAAGTTTACCATATCATTCCCATATCATATGGGCCAGCATGATATGGGAATTGTACGATACTTTGCCAAATCCCCATAGCATTCCCTGAATAATATGGGAATTGGATCGAGTGCTGCCAAATATGTAGCATTCCCAAAGTGAGGGGTCAGAGATCATGTGGTATTGGTATGGGGATGAGCCATATCATCCCTATACTAGATCATATGGGGTATCTACGGAGTGCTACCAAATACGTAGCAATCCCATAGTTTAAGACAATAGAGTTATAAATAAATGAAGACAGACTGCCAAGTATGGTTTGATATGGAATGCAGTAGCCCATACCAAATCCAATTGCATTGTGCATGGAGCGCCCATAGGTTATGCCATATCATCTCCATAATTGGGCCATATATTTTTAGCTCATGATTCCATCAGCATGTTTACCTGTATTAACTATCGTGATCATAAATTAATTCTGTTGTCGTTTACTGTTGTTGCAGTTGTGTTGTTGACATACCGACCGATAAATAGGCAACAAGGAAGTAAGCGGACTTAGTATAAAAGAATAGAAAAGAACTTCATCGAGGGGCTTGTGCCGAGTTATCAATAGATTTATCTTAAACAAAAACAGCTGTGTCTCGATGCTACGAGTTACTGAATTTCAGACTTAAAGAAAAGAAAATCATTTAGGATTGATTTTTTTTCCTCAGTTAAAAACAAACATTACGTCGTCACGGCATAATGGCATTTTTGTCGAGGATTATGAATAATCACGTGCCGATTTATTCGCCCACATGACAAATCAAACCAATCATATTTCTATACTGCACCTGAAACGCCGGTATAAAGCCACCTTTGTGAACGTAAACGTGCCGTAGCCTTCCGCTTTCACTATCATGCTCTTGGAAACAAATCCCCCCCCCCTACTCCCCTACTTTCTTTTTTTGCTTGACATTTCTGTCGTGTTTTTTTTTTGCTGATTTCGCATACGATTGTTTCTCCTTAGCAAAGCATGGCGCTTTTTTCGACCCACCTTTGCTGAAAATAATACTCCTTTTCCGTTTTTTGCATCGTTAAATAACGATATGGTTTCTCCCTTATTAATAAATTAAAACTTTCACAAGACCGTGGCCAAAATTCCCGACAATGGTGTAATTCTTTTTAAGCATACTTGTAAGCATCATCTTCAGCAAACAAGTTCGACTCCTCACAGGGCTCCTCTATTATATCATCGACATAAAATCAATATAATTTATGGTTCCTTCACAGTCAAGCTTTGTCACCTAAAGTTATATACAATACGTCGCGCACCTAAAAAAAGAGGGATTGGCCAACTGATGATATCAATTCTTTTAACACTGACACGCTTCACAGGAACTTAGAAAAGTCACTTGAAAAATATTATGACTTTCGTGGCCTTTCAACTAATACAGATTATAGCATTTTTAGGAAATCTTTCTCTAATTTCAGAATTCGCAGACCAGTCATTTTTTTTTGTCGGTGTCTTACGTTTTTTATTTATTTTCGCTGAACAGACTACTACAATAATATCTGTATTTACTGAAAGCCATGATATTCTTCTTGCAAAAAAAGATTATGGCGGGGAATTTTTCGACTTTTGCTTTGGATGCGATGACTTACCAAAATTTACCCCTTACACCCCGTGGTATTTTATCTTCACTATATCCTTTTAGTATATAACAGTGGATAGCTTTGGTTGGGGTCTCAAAGCCCAAAAATTCTTTGCTATTCAGCTCCGTGCAACTCGCGCGGAATTTGGCAGAAAATATTGTAATTGTTGCAGGAATAAAGGAGTTAAAATCGTATTTTTGTGCTATGTCTCACTGTTTTTGTATATACTGACTAGACTGAATAACTATTCACCTCAGTGTCGGTGGATAGTGGTGGATATTTACCTCGCCGCTTCGTGGCTCGATAAAAAGGTATCCGCCACTCGCTACCTCCGCGTCGCCAGGGCACCAAACGATGATCTTCCAATTCGGTGAAATGTGTGTTTGATAGAATCATAATGTTGACCTAGGCCTTCTATGAATTTCGGTTCTTCGTTGCCAAACAAGGATTCTCAACCAGGAAAAAGTAGTCCCTTACGTTTTCGGAAAGGAGATTTTTGCTATTTGGCACTTGAAAAGGTCACCAAGCAGTTTCAGATGAGCAAATGGTTCGGTTGGAAGTGCTTAGAAGGCAAGGTTCAGCCAGCAATTTCTGAAATGAAGATATTATTTCCTAAAATTTTCGGACATTTTAATTTTCAGCTGAGGTATCCGAACAAATTATTCTAGGGGGCAAACAACATCTCTTTAGACAGTCTTTATACATTGCAAGGAGCGGGTTTTCACTTTACAAAGACAACCAAACGGAAATTAAACACTGATTAATTTAATGTGATGGTAAATGGCGCAGGTTTTTTGGACACGCCAAAGAAGTGCAACCGATTTTCTCCTTCAAGTCAAGGTTCTCATCAGGAAAGCCTCAATTTTACCATGCAGTTACAAAAGAGCCTCACGGCATCTATATTCCAGCATACAGCAAAACAGAAGAATTAGTCATGAAACACAAGATGCTGTTTACAAAATCATGCTAACGGTTATCACAGCTCATGTTTGGGCATTGTGTCACTACTACTTGCTTACATTGACATACGAGAGTGGACCCTAACAGAAAGATCACTTCTTCTGTTGAAACTTATTCAATGCATGAAGACCGTCAAGGAAACCGCAAAAGTGGATACAATCAAATTGTTGAAGCAAGCCACTGGTACTGCAGCCGCATTACAGAGGTTCTCATCGCAGCAGTCTACTTCGCATTGTCTTCTTCCTTCGCAGTAATCAAGATCGTATCCGAATCTACACCATTCTCCAGTCGCACAGCCTTTCTTGTAGTTCGCAGTGGAATTCCCTCTCTTGTTTTCTATACGAGTCGCTTTCATACAACGATTGTATCCCGTATTACAGATAACAATTCGCTCGACTCTTGCACAGTCCAACCAACTTTTTGAGCTTTCACAAACGTAACATCTCAGGCCATTACCTAAAGCAGGAAAAACAATAAAACTCACGTTTCATGATTTTAATTATTTATTTTAAGTGATGAGTAGGGATGGTGCAGTGCTGAGGGTAATTCGTTCGGGTTCGATTCACATACGAATCGAGTTTGTTGGTTCACTACTCTGCTCCGAGACGTTTGTTCTCCTCTCCTCAAAAACCCGCCCAACGATTTGATACACGAGTTCATTTGATTTGATTTCTGTATAGTATTCCCAATTATTATCTAACTTTATCATATGACTAGCTCCGTGAGCGGGCAAAATGAACCAAATCCGGCGCTATGATTGGCTACCCGAGTAGTCTCGAGGCTACCCGAGGCTACCCGAGTAGTCTCTTAAAGACATGTCCATAAACACGCAAAAAAAGAACTTGGCCAATATCCAGCCATCTTTACCTCACGCTTGGTCAATAACCCATATGTAGTAGTTATTGCAAAAAAACGCGCGAAACGAGTACAAATATTCCACGATATTGTACAGTAAGTTATCTGTTATTGGTTATTGTACAGTAGAGAACCGGTTTGACTAGTTTAGTTGCTGACGTTGCCCCGCACGCTCAAATCTATCACACGTTCTCAGTTGTTCTTCATTTGCTAAACATTAGTGCAAAAAAATGTTCTCCTTCGAAAAGAATGAACAGTGATTCAATCGATTATCAGTGAAAATTCAAAGCTATGGTCAGTTTATCGAGCCTACTTACTATGATGAACTTTAATTAACCGATAAGTGTCAACTGTAGCTATCTCTAAGGCACTAAATATATCTTATTGTCTTGACTCGTTGTTTGTATTTTGCCTCGCTTTAACGGGCTCGTCAAAATACAGCACAACTCGTACAAATACTCAATACTACACACCCAGACATCTAATAAGATATATTTAGTGCCTTAGCGATAACTGCAGTTGACTCTTATGGTAGGCTCGAGAAATTGATCATAGCTTCGAATTTCCACTGATACTCGATGAATCACTGTTCATTCTTTAAGAAGGAAAACATTTTTGCAAGTGTAAAAGGAATTGAAGAGTAATTTTTTTAAGGGTGTTCGCGACGCATAAACTGTTAGCATGATAACGGTACAGCACTGCCAGAAGAACCTTTTTAAAACTCGCACAAATTCGGTGACCTGGTGTTTTTTTCAAATTTCTTAGATCAAATTCTTTTTACAGAGAAAAAAGAAATAAATCCGTACACCTTCACATCTTTTTTAAAAAGCTGTAGGAATGCAAAATATGAGTCTTTATGTTACTTATCTGTATAATTAGGGCTCGTAACTGAAATTACTCGCGAGAGACTAGCTCACCAAACCTAACAAGCTTTATTTCCGTTTTAGCGCGATTTGTGTCACATTTTCCTCGGGTAAACTCTCCGCGGTCAAAAGGCTCTTTAGAGTCTACTTGAATGCATTTGTGGCGTTAAAAAAAGGTCTTGGAAGTTCGAGACCCTGTCAAACAACGTGACGTTGATGAGGGAGTGTCTATACAGCTTTCTTCTCCCATTCCAGGATGATACGTCGACTGTACAAAAAAGTCGCATCGCCTTCTCCATTTGCCTTTTATAAGTTTAGAAACACAATTAAAACTGAATCTAGACAGTGTGGAAAGGCATTCATCCAGATTAAATTGTGCAGCATCAATTGCTGAAGAGATTTTATTTGTGGTTATCTTGCAAGTGTCAAATCTTTGGGATATCTTCCCAATTGCTTTTTTTTTTGTTTACCCACGGAACACCTTAAGACCGCTCATGAACTCGTTCAACATGTGTCCGTGCATTCCGGATCGAACTGGAATTTGGGAGTGTTGGTTTTTCTGGAGTCTGAGCGGAAGGTCGGAGTATCCGGAGAGAAACCCCACGGAGCAAGGAGAGAACCAACCCACCGTCATATAACGCCTGGACCGGCAGTCTAACCCGGGTCATATTAGTGGGAAGCGAGTGCTCTCACCACTGTCAATAACCCCTGCCCCGGCAAGAATGTAAATTATGATGCTACGTTAAAGTCGTCTGTTAACTTCGTGCCGTTTACAATTATCCTTTACCAAAATTGACCCTTTGGGGAAATTAAAGGACGTGTGTAAACCAGAACTGATTCGCTAAAGACACATGGAAAGTGCACCAAATTAAGTTAAATCAGCCCCGGCAGGGTTAAGTTTAGCCAATTTAATTAAACGTACAAAGGGATTTAGGGTGCGTTCGATTAATTGACCCCATTCCTGAATAAGAATACGTGGAATGATGATTTAAAACGGTATGTCTGGCGTTTTGAAGCAACAAGGATAATAAAGATCTGTTTAAAATAGTATTTTAGCTTGTGTTTGTAAATTTTAATGTGAATCTGCGTAAATGAAACGAGGGATTTCTAGCTTCTATTCCATGTATTCCTTTAACGGAATAGGGTCAATCGAACGTACCCTTTTACTTTACGCGGAGTTTTAAATTAGTTTCGCTGGATAGCTGTGGTATTCGTACGGTTAACGTTGTCAATCAATATTTTCCTTCGACAAGGCCTCCGTCAAAAAGGCTTTCAAACCGAAAGACTTAGTGATAAACGAGATTTATCGTACGTCAGTCTTGTTTCTGACCGACGAATTCAAAATTTACCATCTACCATGATTTACATCAAGCGTGTCGTTTACTGTCCCTTCGAGATAGCAGCAAAGTTTAACAGAAACAAGAAGTCCGGAAACTAATTATTAACAAAACTTGATGACTTTTAACAGTCTCATTCGTTTAAACATTGAGCTTTAACACGGTATGCACAAGACAAACAAACGCTCCTTTTAAAGGCGCTCAGTGTAAGTTATGAAGCTAGCAGCGAGAAATTATAATTTCATCTCCACGTAATACTGCAAACTATTGCAGCAAGATGCAAAAAAATTGCGTGACAACTTACCGAAGTAAACGCAGAAAAGGAAGGTTAGAAAGAAAAATGACCTCATCTTGACAATCTGCGGTTGTACTGTGCAATGAAGCTTAAGTGGGCTGCAATATTTTTTTCTAGTAAACTGCCTTGTTTAGACAACCAATCAAAACAGAGAAACGTTTTTGCACCAATCAAGCTCTTAAAAGTCGGGCAGGGCTCTTACTTCGGCCGCGCGAAGAGCAAAAACACGGGGTTTCATAATATCTCTCTTCGATTGTCTATGATGAAAAAACAAAAGACACTTTTTTTCACGAAACTATTTTTCGTTCTTTTATCACTAACTAGCGTCTAGTTGCTGGATGAAAAGTTCACGTCAAGTGTTTATTGCACAAACCTATACGGGCAATCGACAACTCGCATGTGGCGAGATAATTGCCACACCCAACTATTTTTTGCCTCATGGGAATCAGGAACTGTTTGGATTCTTGTTGGAATTAATTAGAACTTATCATTCCGAATTAATTAGAACTATGATGCAAAACCAAAAAGTCATTTCTCGAGAGGAACATTTAAAAGCTGTGCATAAACAAGCTGAGATGATAATTAAGGTGGCTATCATACCTCAACACTCCGTTTCCAAATACATTGTGTTGCCTTTAGAACCACTGGATTGAAATTCACCTTTTCATAACCGACCAATGAAGGAGAATAGGTTTCATACCGGGTTGACGTCATACACTGCGGTTCCTTGAAAAACAACGATGCAAGTAAATATGTACGAGTACAAGGAGGGGTTATGTTTTTGCAAACGTTGGCCGTGTAACACTTATATTTCAACAAACGTAAATATTAGAGGATAATGTGAAGTGCTAATTTTCTAACCATTTTAACCATGTGAGCGTTAGCCCTACTCAGTGGAATGGGCCCACACTAGGACAGGGAAAAACTCTGACCAGGGTGGGAAGTGAACCCACGACTTCGGTTTAAATCACCGCTGCTCTACCGACTGACCTACAAGGTCAGACGGGAGCAGGTCATGGGAATTTAAGATGTCAATGTCATGGCAATGAATATGTACAAGTACAAGGAAAGGTTACGTTTTTACAAACGTTGGCCGTGTAACACTTATATTTCAACAGACTTAACTATTCGAGGGTAATGTGAAGTGCTAGTTATCTACCCATGTGAACCATGTGAGCGTTAGTCCTACTAATGGAAATTAATGGGCCCACACAAGGACAGAGCAAAACTCTGACCAGGATGGGATCGGAAGTGAACCCACGACCTTCGGTTTAAATCACCGCTGCTCTACCGACAGACCTACAAGGTCAAACGGGAGCAGGTCGTGTGAATTTAAGACGTCAATGTCACGGCAAGGAAGGGTTACGTTTTTGCAAACGATGACCGTGTAGCAGTTATATTTCAACAGACTTAACTATTAGAGGGTAATGTAAAGTGCTAGTTCCCACTGGACAGAGTTTTTCTGTGTCCTTGTGTGGGCCCATTTCCATTAGTTGGGCTAACGCTCGGTATCGAACCCATTCCCCTTCATTTCTCGGTTATTGATCAAGTACGACCACTTTTTCCGTCCTTCAAAGCCAAAAAAAAATGAAATTTTAATCCAAAGGTTCTAAAAAACACGATGCATTTTGGACAAGAAGAAAAAGAAGAAAAAGAAGAAGAAGAAGGCGTTGTTTTTTGTTTCTCTTGGGACATCTTCCTGTCCCAGGCGAAATTGCAAACAATGATTATGCAAACTTTTGAGGGGTGTGAACGAGGTGTATTATGGGATTTGTGCAAGTTGAGAGTGCGTAAAGCTTGCATTCCGTGTTGCACTCTCCCGACATTTCTTAACTTGGCAACATTCCGGATCCTCGTCAATTTTTGACCCTTTTCCCCTTTTAGCTGTCGCTGGCTGGTGCTCTGTATTGTAGCCTCTTTCTCCGTTCAATCTACTTGTATATAATAGAATAATTATTTAACTGAATAAAATTATTCAGCATTGTTTTCTTGTAAAATTTGTCTTAATGCAACTGGACCTTAGTGAGTCATTTTCCTGTTCCAAGATGATAAATCGCGGTATTTGAAAGACGAGTGTTTCTCCCCAAGTTCATCATGTAGATGCATATAGATGACTCCAACAGACCTGCCAACTCTCACGGTTCTGCCGTGAGTCTCACGATTTTTTGTCATTTCTCGCGGTCTCTCGACAAGGCTCCTCAATCTCACGGGTTTTGGGAAAAATCATTCTGAAATGATTTAAGTTGTTGAATCAGAATAAAAATGGCAAATTAACGAGGAATGCTTGTGCCATAAATTGAAAAACTAATAAAGAAGAACACTGTTCTTACTTTTTTGTACCCAGCTGTGATTTCCTCGATGGAAAAGGGGTTTGTTTAATATTGATCGGGAAAAAAATTGAATCTCACCCTTTTTTAAAGAATCTCCAGATTTTTTTTCATTGGTCTCCAGATTTTCCTTTACCAGGAGTTGGCAGGTCTGCTCCAATGTCTCACTCTTAAAGTTCCGCGCTTCTACCGTTTTAATTTCCACTAGACTAAGGAAGTAGAAATTACAGCAGTTATCAGTCACACGCTCCCCTCAGCGACTTTTTTTAATTTCTCGACACTAAATTTTGGGTGGACGTCAATCAAATGTTTTCATGACAATAGTCCTGTACGTTCATTTAGCGAGAGTTGAATTCGTCATGACAACATTTCATTGACGTCAACCCAAATTTAGTTTCGAGAAGTGAAAAAAGGCGTTGAGGGGCACATGTGACTGGTAACCGCTGTTATACCGGGTTTTTTTTTTTTGTTTGTTTTTTTGTAGCTTCTGCAAATTTTGACCTCTCGTCAGTGACGGGTGTTTTATCCATTTTCTTGGCCTTGAAGACGTATATTATCTCTGATGCTTTTAAGTCTGTTTTATTTGGGTTCTGTTTAGCGGATTTGTTTTGGTGTGCACCTTGAGGTGTCGGATTCAGAGTTGCGCTTATTTTTCGGTTGTTGTTTTAGCGGGTTATTTCAATGGGAACGTTATCAAGGTCTACCAATTGGGATCATTATACTTTGCTGAGTAACCGAGTACGGCTTCCGCAATAAGACCTCGCATTGCTATCCGTACACGAATACCAGTGATCCGTACTCCACATACACACGTCGTTTGTAATTCGTATACGAATACAAGTTACATGAATTAAACATGGTTGGAATCCGTACTCGATCTCAAACATCTTATGTTCGTACACGAATACCAGTGATCCGTACACGAATTCAAACATGCTCGAATTTAAACGTCAATACGAACACGAATTATTCTCATGGACTTGATTACCGAGATTGGTGAAAACGGTTAAGTACTGGAGCAATGTGTTAACACGGGCACTGCGAACTTTGACAAGCAGGTGACGACATTTTTTTGAATGCCCTTTTTTTTTTCACCAAATTAATGAAAAGCACAATTAAAGTTTTAGTTCCTCGATCTCATTGAAAAGGAAGGAATATATATCAAAAGGTCAGGGTGAGTCTCTAAGGTGATAAAGAAGAGGAGTTACATTTATTTGATTGGAATTTACAGATGGAGAAGGTACTTTCGTCAGCAGAGACTATTAGATCGCAGTTAATATATAGGTTAGGTTTCTTGGATCTATTGCTCGCAGAACGCAAGTAACAATAATAATTAACAGGTGGGTCTTGCTTAATAATACTGTAATTCTAAATGAATATAATCTGTTAGAAACAAATTTAAAATAGTTAAAAATCGCCTTGGCTCAAAAACTCGCAAAGCAGGACGCCGAATATTTGGAAAATCGACTCGTATAGAGCGTTTTCACATGAAGTAACGGCGGCCATGTTGGTGTTCCAAAGCAAAGAAATGGCGGCCATGATGGTGTACCAAACTAATCATCCAGGGAATAACTCTATTTTTATGCAAATATTCGTTTGTTTCAGTAATCCAATATGGCTGCTGGTCTCGTGAGTGAAAACGCTCTAACATAATGGCCGTCGATTTCTCACTTAACCTTGTTGCGTGGAAAATCGACGTCGCAAGTTGTCTCGTTTTTCACGACCTTTCAAAAATTTATTGTAACATTAGGAAATGTCGCTTGTGGTTTCCGTGGATGTTGTTGAGTGTTATCATCAACAAATGGTTTCAATAAATGGCTAAATAACTTTGAACGTCGAGGTCCTTTTACACATTCAACTCACTAAGAAAGTCTTGAAATATGTGTCAGCATACTGACTGAAGAGGTTCTAAGAGCGAAAGATGTTTCAAGACTAGTAGGTTTTATTTTTACAATTTTTACAGTTTTAGTGTGTTGAATGTGTAAAAAGAATCGATGTCTTCTAGTTCATGCACTAAATGGAGCAATGAAATTGCGTATTCTACATGGAGTCCTAATTAATTAAACGAATATAGCATAAATTAATATTCCAGATAGTTTATTATAAATTTAACGGCCAGATTTCCATTTCCATCAATGAATCTCTTCATATCTGGCACACGCGCACCCCACATGTCCCCTTCTTTGAGAGTGACGCGTCCAACATCCACAATCTTGTCCTTGGTGTGCTCGCCAGGCATCAAAACAAACCTAGTCAAACAAAAGATTATATTTTTACTTGCTGAAAAAGAATAATACTTTTCTTCCATTATCATCGCTTCCAGACCCCCCTAGAAAGTAGCGCCTAAGGCGCTACCGAGGCGCGCTAACGCGCGCTGATTAGTATTCTTGTTCGGCCCCCACTTTCAAAAAATGCTAGATCCGCCCCTGGTAGCGATTCGATGTCTGCAATTCCCCGTGATATAAATACTGACTACGATTATCAAAGACAAGAGCCGACTCACTAAAACCTGGTTTACGCGAGACGACAAACTGAACAGACTGCTTAATTTCACAAAAACATGAACATCTAGGCTCATTTCAACTTGTCTTGTTCCTATATGAGAACTTACTCGATATATGTACTTAACAGGCAAGAAAGTAGCTCAGATTACACATTTTTCAACTGTTTTTGAAAAGATGAGCTTAACGTTTGCCCTTAGTCTTAATCGTTGTATCTCTCCATTATCACTGTAAAACTTATTGTCACAACGTTGGTCTATTCACGTCAAATTGCTGGGGAATAATGGCTAAAAAATTTTCCATAATGTGCATATGATCGCCACCTCTCCATTGCCTCCACATCATCTCGTCCAAGTAAGACTGTAGATCTTTTCTTCTAATGCCTTTCTTCCGTTTCAATCCTAATTTGAGTTGACTCCAGCACGACTCCACTTCTTGGGTGTGCACACCGGTGCGAGGATCCACGAAATTACGGGCATGCACGACAACACGGTGTCTTCGGACGTTAGCAAGGCGGGTGAGACCTCTATACGCGCCCCAGTCGTCTGTATGGACTTCACTGCCAGGCAAAAGACACTGCTCTATGATAGGGCAAAGGGTAGCGGCATCTCTCCTGTCAACTACTGTGAAATACCCTCTGGCAGGACTGTATTCAGCTGTGATGATGCCAAATACCCATGTATCACGAGCAGGCCTCCTTCCCCTGTTGTACTGACAGAAACAATTAAAGAGAAGGTTATGATGCGAACTCGGATGGTGGGTATGGAACCCCATTACATCACAACGTACCGGCGTTTCGGGGCTGGAAGCGGAATGATGAATCATGGATCATAGTTACAAAAAATGTAAGAACCATGAATCTTTGTACTACGGCTCGGGAGAATCAGACAAAATACACGTATGAATGAATTACGTTCGAACCAGGGAATGGAGGATATGGCGTTTCCGAGAGTCCTATTTTCAAAACTTTTTTCCGGGGGAGCATGCCCCTGGACTCCCTATATAATTTGTGCATTCCGGGTTGACAGTCCCCCTTGTTCCTCCAGTAACCTTGTGATTAATGTTGAGTTACAAAAAAAATCCATACCTAGACACAATGAATGATGATACCGAATCTGGATGAAGCAGAAGTTTGAACACCAAATGATACGAAACCAGGGTCTGATTACATGGTTTTCGTCCTGGTTAGACGGGCCAAGATCTCAGCAAAAAATTCCATGTAATCGAAATGAAATTTCAGCCAAGACGGGCCAAGATCTCAGCAAAAAATTCCATGTAATCGAAATGAAATTTCAGCCCGCGCTGAATAAGGACCGTAAGCACGCGCATCGACTGTGTTTTCGCATCTCAGTAAATTTTCCCACGCAAATTCACTTTTTGCGCCCGGGCTGAGATTTATCATGTAATCGAAACAACATTTCAGCTTGATGGGCGAAGCGAAATTTCGGCCGAGGCTGAAATTCTCCATGGGCCTAAGGGCCTGATTACATGGCAAGTTCCAGCCCGGGATGAAATTTCGCCCCACCCAGCGGTCTGAAATGTTGTTGCGATTACATGATGAATCACAGCCCGGGCGCAATACGCACATTTTCGTGCTAAAATTTACTGAGATGCGACAACACAGTCGATGCGCATGCTCACGTTCCTTTTTCAGCCCGGACTGAAATTTCATTTCGATTACATGCACTTTTTGCGGTTTTTTCAGCCCGTTTGGGCGGGCTGAAAATTCTAGCCCAGTTTCAGAGACCGCGCTAGGAATTTCAGCCCGTTACCACTGAGAAAATCATTAAGTCACTAGGTGATCAAAAAGTCTTCGCGAATCGTGAATCTGGGAGAAAAATCTTGTAGGAATCATGAATCATTGAGGTAAAAAACGACAGTAATCAAGAATATCAAAATTCAAATAATTCCGCTTCTACACCAGACGATTTCCCCATTGACGAGTAAAATCCTCCGGCGTTAGACAGAGTAAAATAGTAAGTCTGGCCGGGTTAGGGTTACTGAAGACAGTTTTTCAGTTAGTGATAAACCATCGGCTTCATTATCAAGACAATGCGCGAGTTCATATCATTAAGCTCCATGTCAATACTAGGGAAACCACTTTACTGTGCCTTTTTGTTTTATTGTTCACGTTATCATTTAGAACTATGCATACTCTTCCCATGCCCGCCATTTCGGTCGCTCAGTTTCCTTTTTTACAAATGATGCTTAACAAGAGAAAGACAATGGTTGACAAAGAAGTTTTTATTTAAAAACCCTACAAAAAAGGCTGCATAGATGGTTCTTTGAAGTAACTTTTTCAATTGAAATCTGACATCACTTCAAATGAAAGGCGCATGCACAACTAGTCCCAGTCCTCTGCCGTGCTTTTCAGTGAAAAACATGTAAAAACTCAGGAAAAGAAAGGAAGATGCGCTTTTTTCACCGGATAATAACAATAGGGACCATTAGATCGAAGGAACCGAACGACTGTGAGTCAATCTCGTTCCCAGAGTCAGCGTTCCCTTGACCAGCGGTCGAGAAAGAGAGACTCGAATCCAACAAAGGCCATATTTCATTGGCTGTTGAAAAACGGTTTCAGTTCCTGCCATTTTTAGTCTAAACTAGAAAATCGTGCAGTAGAGTTACAGGCACTGAAGAAATGACTTTTTTAAGCATCCTTAGCAACGGTTTGAAAATTTAAAAGTCACACCCCTTAAGACATATTTTACATGTAGACATGTTACCTTAGCTTTGTGGTTAAACTTGCTTTCGTCACACTTGACTATAGCTCCGGCTCCTCCGAATGGTATGACTGGTCGATATTGAAGATCCACAGCACAAAAATCTTGTAATCTTCTACAGATCTGTGAGACCAGATTCTTATTAAAATTTACGTTCTCTGCTATCCTCTTTTGAGGATCTTCTTGAGTGAAGGAAAAGATCACTCGGAGAAGTGTTCCGAGTGACACTTTGGGAAATTCCCCAAAGAAGCTGTTAGTACGCAGGCTTCTCCTTTTTTTGCATCCAGAGCATCTCCTGCGAAGGATGTGAAACACAAAGCAATCAACCTTCGAGTAGGTAAATTTTACCACTTTGAAACTGTTCGCAACAAATTACGATCGGCATAATCTACTTTCCTACATTTGCTGATTTCTTTTTTTGTAATCCCTGTCGAATGGGAAGCTACATCAAATTCTTATCAAATACAACAATTAAACTCAATCTACTTATCTATTTATTCACATAGCATTGTATTCTATTGTCTTTGATTGATATCAAAACAGTTTTTACCTCATAAATCAGCCTAATTGCCGTACCTGCTCATGACTGCTTGAACTTAATCGTCGATCTCAGACGTTACATTAACTGTTCACATCAAGAAGAAAACCCGCTTACCAAAAAAACCCATCTATGTGGTCGTCATTTCTCTCCTTCATTTCCGTAGCACAATTGCACTGCGCACAACTTAGAGGATTAGCCAACAAATGCCGCATTTGAAGCCATCTGATTAAATCCGTGCGAGGGCCTCTCTCCAAATCGATGAGCAGGTTCAAGTCCATATTTTGTCGTCGCCACTGTACGTCTTTCCACTTTTTATTTTATACGAAACACTTCTTTGCTATTTGAAGATAACGATATTCACTCGTGTGGTCCTTCTGACGAATATTATTGTTAATCAGACCAAGCCGTTGCCATAGTGAAATAGCGTTTCCAACTTATAAGCAGCATTGTTCTAATGCACATCGGCTGCTATTAAATCACATTTCAACGCCCTCCTGATGCCCTTCTCCCTTCTGCTCAGAGCAATAATTTTTATTTTTCAATTGTTTGCCTATCATAAATGACTGGATATAGCCAAATCTAAGCAAGATGATTTTTGATAATTTCGTCCCACAATCTGAATAATGCCTCCTTCTGCAGTTAGTTTTCTTTTAACATTCCCCGGAAGTCAATTTTCACACTGCAGTGGGTGTTGGTTCGGAGCGTCGTTTCGGAGCTTGGATGATTTCGCGGAAAAAGAACGACAACCAGAAACTGTTTATATCCGAAAGAAATCTCTGTTACCGCTAACGCAAAATAAATGTAGGCAAGCCTTAATGAAACAATTTTTTCCATTTCTACATCGCGTGGGTTTGGCAACACAGAGAACACAATTTTTTTTTTTCGCAGCTTCGTTGTAAAAATATATATGTACCAAAAAGCTATCTCGCGTGGTCTCGCAAGATTGATCGTTTCACAAATATACGTTTTAGAAATTTGTTGAGAAGCCTCATTTAGGGAGCGATTTTGGAATACCCGGCCACGATTGTCTTCTTGTTGCGGAATCCTTTGAATAACAATGCATGGAACAATAGACGCAATAAGCATTTAGAATAATTGCGATTACGGCCCGGGGTTTAAATCCTGCCATCGACAGATGAAGATTTTTCATTTATAGCTCTGGCTGGAATTAAACTCGCCATATAATCGGGCTCTGAAAGGATAAAAAAAGGTAACAGGCCCCGACATTAATGACATGTCGATTTTTTATCACACAACATATGAGGGGATATGCCATATCACTTTACTATTAATAATTGCCTTTCTTTCATTCAAGTTGAGTTACAGAAGACATAGAAACGAAGAAACGGCGAAACTCTGTTTAATATAATTTGTGCGCCAGCGAAAGCATGGGTTGAGTCCGGAAACTGCTAACTAAAAAGGAAACGTTCGTATGACATCATCAAACAATAGTAACGTGATATGAAACACCTAAAATTTCTAGATCAAAGTCTAAGGACGCTACATTTTCACGTCGCTTATCAAACATGTCGTCAAGAAATCAGTCGAATAGCGAAAGTGATGGCGAATCTGCCACAAATGACAGAAGCCCACCAAGACGTTTTAACCGTCGCGCTTTTTCGCGAGTCTTTGTCCATCTGGAGAAGCGACTCAGAGCTGCTCCAGGTAAAAACGCCTTTCTAACATTGAAAAACGCAGGGAGGGCAAAAGAAATCGCGTTCACTAAAAACCACACTTCAAGCGAGATACAACAGTTGTTGGTTTCTCATTTCCCGACCTTGGCTAACCTGGATCTTTCGCGGTAAGTTACCGAGCACTGTGTTTTACGATCAGAAAATACGAGACTAAAATACATTTGCCCTTTTTATTAGTTTGAACATTGTCAGCTCGTATGACAGAGGACATTCCATGAGTGTCGTTCACCATGGCGTCCCTGACGGGGCGAAAATCATGGAACTTTTTGGAGGGGACGCTAAGAAGAAAATTTATTTGTACTGGAGCCGAGGTGGTACGTTTTGAATGTTACTTTAGTCTTTCTTTTTTCTTGTCTGTCTTTGATTGTTTCGCACTTTTTCCTGAAACATTGAATTCCGGCCACCAAACGAAGAGAAAGACGTAACTTATAATCCCAGGGACAAAGTCTGGTGACAAATCCTAGATCTCCATTAACGGTAAATAAATAGCAATTTAAAATTTTCCCCGATCTAAGTTTAGCCTAATTGGGTTTAGAACAACCGGGGGAACAAAGAGGCGTAACGTTTTCGACGCGAGCCGCAGCGTCGGAGTGAACGAAAGTGGGTTTCCCGCGGTTCGCGTCGGATAGAGTGAATTGAGTGGAATGACTGGTGCCGCAGTGCTTTAGTCGTCTTATTTAAAGGTTAAAGTGAATTGAGTAGAATGGCTGGGGGTTAAATTGAGTTGAGCTTAATAACTGCTGCCGCAGTGGCGTGGTGCTTGCGTCATGGACTAAAGAACGAGGTATATCCAACACGACGACTGCGGTAGCAGTGCTTTTATGGTCCATTTCTCGTGGCCTGGTATTCTGTTGCTGATCTGAAAATCGAAATTGTCGAAAAATTAAGCCCAACTTTGCTATCTACAAAAAAAAAACATTGTGTTTTATTCGTTGACAACTTTTTGCGTATCCTATTTTCGATCTTGTTGATCCAACATTTGACCCAAATGACTTTTAGTACATGCATCTGGCGGGGTGGGGATGGACTCATTCTGTAGTTACAGTGGATTTTAACATAATAACATTGCTTTTTACATCACTCAAATAATTGCATTTATAATGCATAACAGTATAATCCCTTTTACATCTATTAATTTTTGTTTCATCTACCCTGTACATTAAAATATTAATTGATATGCTTGTGTCACTGCGGAGAAGCACCAAGAAACATACAATATCAACTCACTACTAGTGACATTATTTTCATTGGTTCTCTATCTCACATGTAGGTACTGCTTCATCCAACCAACCTGAGGACAACACTGCTTCAGATGCTACAGTTTTTGCTACATCTGCCGCTCTGTCATCCCCACAGTCATCAGCGCCATTATCACACTCATCCCCTTCCTCACCAACTCTCCCTTTTGTACACAATCCTCCACTATCACCTTTGCCATTAAACATGCAGTTATCTGCACATCCTGGCATCAATCAGAGTACCAGAAGAACAGATAACTTCCGTCCAAGAGGTGGACGTAAGTATAATATTAAAACAAACACAAAACGTAATCAAAGCAGTGTAATGAGGTGGTCAGGGTACTGGACTTACACATTTTCAGTTTTCAGGTCCAATTTGTAACTTTTAAGACTTCAAAATTTACAAAAATATCCACTGACTTAACCGTAAAAAGATGGTCTTTGAGCAAGTTTTGAATAAGAGACAAAATACATCTAAAGTTTGAAGAAAATAGTTCCAGGGAATCTCAGTCCTTGGTTCCTTCTCTGATGATTGGTGTGCCTCATCTCAGGCCTCACAAATACATGCAAACCACATTTTCCTCCTCTTCCTTATTTAGTTGAAACCAGAAGATATCTTGCAACATTAGCAGGAAGCAATACAGATGGTAAGTTCTCTGTACATATACATTGTTCAATTAATGCACAAATACATGTAAGTAATGATGAAACGATGCACCCCAGAAAGGAAAGGCTAAAATAAAAAAATAAGACCAAAAAAGCATCAAACAAAAAACACTGTTCGATTAATAATGAGGAATTAAAATTCCCACACATTTTTTTTTTCAGGTTCTGATATTAGTTTTATAACAATACCAGAGAGCGATGAGGATGGTTAGTAAAGTAAACTGTAGGCTGTAGTAGTAATGAAAAGCATATTGCACTGTCTTGTCCAAGATGCATACATGAAGATCAAAAGACATGTGAAGCACTGATCAAACAGTTGTTATGATCTTTACACATTTTACTGTTGAAGGTATTAATGTAGTGTTGAGTAGTAACCTCCAATCATTGCACTCACTACTGCAACATTTTGTCTTTGACAGATACTGATCTGTTGCACAATGACGTGGTTGTAAACCCACCTCCTCCAGGTAAATATTGAGTATTGATTGATGTTCTCAAGTAAGGGGGGGGGGGGGAGGGGGAGGAGAGTGGGAGGGGGTGGTGGGGCAGTTCCCTTCTTTACTGTGGAATAAGGGTGGGACCTTTGAACTTTTGTTTCACAGAATTACCTGAAATCACATCAAACACACCAGGCATGCACAACTAGCACCCATTTTCCAAAAGCGAGCTCAACAGGAACACACCCAAACTTTAAAGTGCCTAATATACAACGGTACTTTCTCAATATTTCAAATCTTGTTTTAAGACAACACGCTTCTCAAGCCTTTTTGACTGACGTAACAGGCAAGATTGCTTAGTCCGGGTTTTACGTCCCAAACTACACCCAAATGTTTGACTGACAGGAAAAGGGGGTATATATAAGAGCTATAAAATTGACCCAACCCATTTGTGGACACAAAATTTAATGGATATTAGGAATTATTGCAAATATTGAAATTATATCTACATCCATACCGAAATGTGACGTTAGTAAGTTAATTATCAATGTAGTGATGCAGTTTTCACAAGTGCAAAGACAAAGACCACCATTCAATCTGCTGGGAACTACATCAACAATCACAAGAGCCACAAATGTGATTTCACAAAGTTCAGGTAATTAATGACAAAAAGTTAATGAAACTAATAAATTTTACAAAGTGATAAACAGTAATCCCCAACACAAAGTTGCAATTTTGAAGGATCCTGCAGCACAATTATATACTATGCTAAGTGATGCGCCATTATTGTAAATAATGACATATATGTTTTTATGTCATAATTTAATGCAAGCGAGAAGAGACAGACTCCCCTACACTCTGGTGACATCAAGCACACAAGCCTTAGCCACAAACGTAACTTCACAGGGTGCAGGTAAAGTCTTGCTGATTACAATGTACAACATGTATGTTTGTTACTCAGTATCTAGCAGACACTCCATAGCACATCATGTTGACTCGAAAAATACATACACTGTTCTTCATTAATTTCCTTTTAATGTTCCTTGTGCCTTTTAGGGTTTGCTGGAGCACCATTTCATGGAGATGGAATGCAAGGTTAATTCATGATTGGATTCATCGGCATGCTTACTCCCTCACCACTGATTTTCTCTTTTTTCTACTTCTCCTTTTTAAAGTTACTGATACATGTAGCCACCACATCAAACCCACCTTACCCAAAACAGTGGGTTATTGCAATTCAAGTATCTTATAGTTGGAATTCAACAACGATGAGCACACAATAATATAATCAACATATTGTCATTATTTCACATCGAATGCTGGAAAATCCTCCTCAAGCAAAAACTGATTTTGTTTTTGGATTTCCTGTTTGAGTTATCAAGCATCACTACTGATTTCAAATGTATAAACAACTGAGTGGTCAAAATACAACAAGTTAATAACAGCATGTATCCTCCCTTCTTTCAAGATGTTTCTTTCAAATGAGTAGATTTCAAACACTATACTATTTGACTTACAATCTTTTCATCCTCTTAGTCAATTCACCAGACCACAGTACTTCTTGAATATGTTTTTCTTCAGCAAACACTAACTGAAATTAAAATCTATATTTTAAAAATCATTTCAGTCGGCACAATAAAAGAAGACTTGTTTCCATATGGATTAGGAGGTAGGTATGTAATCTGTAAGTATAACTTGCACAACAATTTTAAGTAGCCCAACCACACCTATTTGAAAAATCACTGGGTAAAGTTGCAAGTTGTGACCCTGAGTAAATCGAACAAATGCTTTGCAGAGTATGTGCTATCAAATAATCATATTCCACAGGAACATCAGTTAGCATGGAAAGCAGAAGCGATGAGACAAACAGGTGTGAACGTCTCCTGCAGGGTTCATGTGCAGAAGAAAACACTTTCATGGTGCCTTTGTTGAACCACTCCTTTGAAGAGGTGACTGACATTTCAAAAACTTCGTTTTAGTTGAAAACAAGCATCACCAATCTATATAATTATACTTTGCCACCATGTGCCTACTATTGGCAACATTTGATTTGTGAGTTCAATCACAAAATAATTTTTTCATGAAACAAATGAAATAAATTGTTCCCTTGACATGAGGCATTTGGAAAGGCAGATAAATAATGTGGTCCACTTTCAAACAAGAACTGTATGGAGGGGTTTAAATAGAAGCCAGCTGCCAGGGGTTCAGCTCCATAAACACCATAAGCAAAATAGGACTGTAAGACACCCAGCTTTTTGCCATGGCAGACCACTATAGTAGTGTTATTACCTTTGATTTACCACCTGCTCACTTAAAATCTTAACCTGTATATATACACTGGTTGACCTCATCTTAGAATGTATGCATTTCCCTTTCGAAAGATATGCTGGCAGGCGTATGAAGATCAGAGGGCAGTAGTCACTGTCCTCCTTAATCCTTCCAGTCGGAGCCAATTTCAAGCCAACATGCTAAGGTACATTGTACAAGATTTTATTATATCTACACTACATGTTTAACCTTGAAAGGTTGTCGGTATACTATTATAGGTATGCAGAACATTTGAACAGGCTTTTACTTTAGGTACGTACTAAATACTTGTTGTAGATACAGATAACGTATATAAAAGGAAAAAGAATGAGAACAATACCTAACCAAAATACAATATTTAAAATACTGTATCCAGTACACAGACACATACCCAACATTTTAGACAAGAAAACAGAAATAAGGGGAAATCATAATAACCTAACAATTATTTAATACAACTTACTCCCAATTTTCAGTGTGCTTCAAAATGTACAAGAAAATAGTAGTCGAGAAGACTGGTTTTTTTGGGCTGCGGAAACTACTTCTGAAAATGGAAAAAAAGGCAAGTAAAGCAAGTACAACATTTTTGCTAGTATTGTCTAAGTTGTTTACTACATGTATCAATTCTTGACTTGGTCATTTTCCACCTTAGTGCTCGAGAAATATGGAAATGGCTGCGAAGACCAAATAATATTTTTGGTGCCATCCACCCAACAAACCCCAGTTTTTGTTGATCGCATTGAAGGTATGTATATAAATATTCTAACTAGCCTTAAACGTGCACAAGATTTTCAAGAAATATATAGAATTACTATAGAATTAATCTCAATGTAGCTTGATGACCATTCCACTGAAAGAAAGATACAAAATTAAATGACTGTGTTAGGAAATTGTTGCTTAAAGACCATATTGTTTACTGCAGGTCCTGTCCTCAATGACTTTGATCAAACAAGATTGTGTGATAAAATTAAAGCTATGATTCATGGCCTCAGTATGGAAAGGTGAGTCTGCATGGGATTTCTCATATATATACAGAGCACAAAGTAACTGTAAAAGCTGTATTCAGTAGTCACCCTTGGCGATTGGCCATGCGACTGCTTACTGTAGGTTGTAGGCTGTAAGTACTAATCAGATACAATGAGATGAACTCTTTTGCCTACTTTAAGGGTCTAGTTGTTTTAGTATCACCCAACTAGTCGGACAGAAAAGGCAACAATAAAGTTGGCAAATGCAAATAGAAAATATATTTATATGGGAATGAAACGAAAGAAAGTGTCCTACTTTTCGCTACTCAAGGACTATTACTAATAGTCCTCCAGTAGCGTAACCAATTAAAATGCAGGATTTGCGTTAGTCCACTAGTTGGGTGATACTAATAAACAGGTTTTTTTTCCCTCTGTATCTTCCTCAAAATTCCATCAGTCTCTAAAGTGCTACTATGATCAAAAAATCATTTTCTTCTTTTCTTCAGATTTTGATTTGATTTTTGTTCCCTGACTGATTGGCAAAATTTTGAGCTTTGATTTTGATCCAAAGGCTGCTTATTTTGAGTGTAAGGTTTGGATTTCATGCTCCACCATTATTCACGTTCAAAAGTGATCGATTGGACCTCAGGGGGTTGGATCTAGGGAAATGTGACGTAATTTACTCACTAGATTTAAATTTCAGCATGTAAATGCAAATTATTATATATGCAAAACACAAGTTTAAAATTCTGAAAGCCTGAACCTCCTCCTGCATTTTAATTCAGCCGCATACACATGCATTGCATTCTTAAACCAGCAAGTCTATGACTTCATTTTCTCCTCGATCCAGCTCTCTCAAGATTTTAAAGTTAGTAACGGTGGAGCAATAAATAACAAAATTCCGGTTAAAATAAACAGGTGTCTTTTTAAAATAAGAACTTAAAACTTGGGTCACTTAGTGTTAAGTCAACATAGTTTTGAAATCCAAAGAAAAAGAAGAAAAAAGATTTTAAAGTTAGTAATGGTGGAGGAATAAATAACAAAGTCCCAGTTAAAATAAACAGGTGTCTTTTTAAAATAAGAATTGTAAACTTGGGTCACTTAGTGTTAAGTGACCTTTAATTAACACTTAGTGTTAAGTTAACTATGTTGAGTTAACATAGTTTTGAAATTCAAAGAAAAAGAAGAATTGTTTTTCTGGTCGTAGTGGCACTTTAAAGAAATAGCAACAACAAGAAAGTAATTTCAATCTATTATTTTTCCTTGAGAACAAAATTAATACAGTGTAAATAAGACAGTGATAATTATTATGTCTCTGTAGTTTGATCTCACAAATGAAACAGCATACAAATGCAAGGCTGAGAATGTTCTGCTCTTTCCTAACAACTTACCTAACCTGCAATCATGCTCAATTTAGGATTGCTCCTATGTTCTCATATGATTACCTATACTTATTAACCCAAAAAATGATAAATAAGGTAAGAAAGGGAGATGTTTAAAATCTACAGGAAGCGACGTGACCAATGGAGAGAGCTGCGCAGACAGCAAGAAAATGAATTACAACAGATGACCTCTGGAAATGACCACCAGTTGGGCATTGTGGACGACAATCCTGCCGCTAACAGTGAATGCCAAGCCATCATCCAAACAAAAGTTAGCATACAGGACTTTCTAGGCTTTTTAAAAATTTATAAACCTGTAGTTTCTGATACGAATATGTTCATTCCTTCGCAAACTTTCTGCTATAAGGATCAAAAGAGCTTCATAGTTTAGCTGCCAGAAAAGCTGTTACAGGTTATTGATGGCAAATGATTTTCCCACCCAACCAGATTACTGCCACTTTTTGAAAATGCAAGCAACTCTAGGTAAATTTGAAAATTCAATGTCTCCACCCTGGTTGTCATGGTAAATTTAATGGTGGTGAAGAATCTAATCATACATGTATGATCCATACATGTATGCACACTGTGTTCTCTCATGAATCAAGGCGTATATTTTTAATTCTCATACTTGTAATCTTGATGGTAAAATAATATTTCACCGACTGAAAGAGATGCTACAATCATTCTAGAGCAATACTTAATAAAGAACTTTTTAATTTCATAGATACAATATGGTGGCTGTTTGCAGAACTTGCAAAAAAAATATTTATAATATCTGATTAAAGAAAAAGACAGCAATACAGTAACAAAAAATGATCAAAAGAATATGTCAAATAAGAAGTTCCAAGGATTTTCAAATAATAGTCTTCAAAACGAACAAGTAAAGCACATATCCAAACAGTGATGATTCCAAATTGATAACCACTCATTTTCAAAATTCTTCGTTTTAAATAACAAGTTTTAAGTGAGGGTAGAGCAGTGAACCAAACTGAATTTGTCCAGCTACCATAATGTTCACATAATTTTGGAATTTTACAGGTGCAACAAAAGGATATTACTACTGTAAAAGAAACGACTCATTCGACGGTATGTAAGCATTGCTGAATTACCGGAAACAGTCTGCAATACTAAGTGTTACAGGGCTCAATAATTATTATAATTATCAAGAATGTTCTTTGAAGGTGATTGGAACTGTCTACAAATTTTGCAAAGGTCGTGTGTCACGCAAAGTGTTGTACTCTCGGAGTTTTCGAGAACTGCAAGACTCCTGCCTAACGGTCACTCGGTCGCCTGGGGAACCTTATTTGCGAGCGCGGGCAACCAAATTTCTCAACGGGGGCCTAACTTATCTCAAGGTGCTTTATCCTCACTTTTAATTAATTCTGGGCTCTTGAAAAAATGACTTGGGCTACTAACTTTTAATATTGGAAAAATTTTCTTTCATAGCAGCCTTGAACTGACATATCCGAACAGTGATGATTCCAAATTGATAACCACTCATTTTCAAAAGTCTTCGTTTTAAATAACAAGTTTTAAGTGAGGGTAGAGCAGTGTACCAAATTTAATTTGTCCAGCTACCATAATGTTCACATAATTTTGGAATTTTACAGGTGCAACAAAAGGATATTACTACTTTAAAAGAAACGACGCATTCGAAGGTATGTAAGCATTGCTGAATTACCGGAAACAGTCTGCAATACAGTGTTACAGGGCTCAATAATTATTATAATTATTGAGAATGTTCTTTGAAAGTTATCGGAACTGTCTAGAAATTTTGCAAAGGTCGTGTGTCATGCAAAGTGTTGTACTCTAGGAGTTTTCGAGAACTGCAAGACTCCTGCCTAATGGTCACTTGGTCGCCTGGGGAACCTTATTTGCGAGCGTGGGCAACCAAATTTCTAAATAAATTTTTTAATTAATTAATTTTTTAATTAATTAATTCTTGGCTCTTGAAAAAATGACTTGGGCTACTAACTTTTAATGTTGGAAGCCCGAAGAGCTGCGGAAAAGTCTTCTTTCGTAGAAGCCTTGAACTGCCATAAGTTTTTAAAAAATAAATTTTTCGTAACAACAGTAAATAGCTACTTTTAGAAACATCAAGGCTCGCTTTGGATAGCTACATAAGTGGCTCTCTAGTCGGCTGTTGTGGTTGTTCAGGACTTTGTCTCCTATGTGTAATTTCAAATCAATATTGTGTGACAAGTGACAAGTGAAGGGATTTCCTGGTACATGTGTGACTGCTATCATCAAGATTGGTTTCTGTGGTTCATGATACTGTGGAAAGAGTCCTCAAGAGATTTTGACAGAGAAAGGGAAAGTGCTTTGCCTGCAGTGGTCAGATTTTTTAAGCATACAGAACTACTGTATTGTGGTGATTGTAGTGAGATTCTAATAAGAGCAGTTGCTCCCGTTACTGAAGATTAACTAAGTTGTCTTTGTTAGGAATAGCAGAGTAGTTGAATATCTTTCTGCAGTTAACTTGATTACCATAACAAACGAATTAGACCTCAATATAATCTACAAACTTGGCTTCCAGCTATTTACTATTTCAAACTACTTGAAATAATGTTAAGTCAAATTTCTGTTTTATTATTTACCACCAGGAACCTTTGGAAGATAAAAGTGAAGAGGTAATCATACAACCGGCTGTCAAATTTTTTTTTTAATTTTTAAAGCTACACATTGTTTCCTGTTCTTAATTAAGGAACATCTGGTTGTGAAGCTAATGAGGTTGTCATGACTTACATGTACATGTAGGAATCGGAAATTCTTGTTGTTGTCACGACCTCCATTAGCTTCACAACCTTATGTTGTCTACAAAATCCCCTGTGGCAGTTGCTCTTGGAATTACAAGTTTCACTAGTTTCTTACAAAAGACTTAGTGTTCAACACAGTCACTAAAATTAAGCTCTTGATCAACATAGACTCCAAGTAACTTATGACGTGTGGTACATGTATTATCTGAAACTTCCTTATGATTGGTTTAACTCTCATCTAATCGACATTGGAAACACTACATGTAATCTTAGTGCGTTGCCTAGGCCCATTTTACAAACATAGATTTTGTCTTATCGGTACGGAATATGAAATGATCATTACTAGACCGGACCTCGAGTTCTATAAAACAATAAAACTACCTCTTACAGTACTTTTCTCCACACAAATTCCAAGATTCAGTCATGTACATGTACATGTACATTCTATGTTATTTGTAGATAAACATCAGAAGGCAGCGACACCTAAGACTGCTTGCAGAACCAAAGGATGGGGTTCAACTACGAGTGAGATTGAACAACATAGAGGAGCCATTAACAAGATACTTTTCTAGGAATGCTTTGTACCAGGTGAAAATGAAGCAAACATTATGGATACATTAAGTACCAGTACATTTCAGGATAATAATTATTGATTGTTCATTTTAATTAAAATTTATGTCTCTTTCCACTATTTTGCAGGAGGTATATGACTGGGTTGGGTCAATGGAAAAGGCTCCTCTCTACTTTACCCTTCACACACAAGGAAAACTGATTAAACATGCAGATGAAGTAGAAGGAAATTCTGTTGTTCATGTCACTGAAAGGGTACTTACATATAGCATCATACAAATTAATATGGACAAATGAAACTATTACACAAATGATGGTAGCCCAAGTATTACTGTTGCTTTCATGAACATAAATTACCTGAAGTGAATTAAATCATGATCCTCAATATGTCAATCTGTCAGCCTTGTTGACTGTTCAACCACTTTCCTTCACCAAATATTACAAGGAAGACAAATGTACTCGAAAGCATCATACGTCATAACAACAGGCTTGCAAACTGGAAGAAAGGAAACAAACAAAAAAGACATGTTTGAAGAAATGCATGAATTCAGTACAGCATCTTTTCACCACATTTAAGAATTCGCTATTATACAGTATTTGACAAATACTGAATTGTGGAGACAAGTTGTTGTCCAATTATGCCAGTTGCCATTCTCCTTAGCATTTGCATCAGTTTAATTTTAGAGAATCACGTACTTATGCAAAAAATAACCGTAACTTTTGCAACCTTGACGTTTGTCGTTGGGATAACATAATATATAAATACATCTATAGTTATAGTTAAATAATATGTTTACCACTGCTCACAACTACTATCATTATTAGTACCCTGTCAACTCTTACACCCTTTCATTTTACTACTTCATAGGAGGCAGGACAAGTTGCGATGTTACTTGGTTCTGAGGTAAGGGAAGTACCCTACCCTAAAAAGCATTTTAATTGACCAAAATGTATAAATTGCAGGCAGCAAATAATCCGCCTATCTCCACCTAACAGAAGATATGATGAAGGCCAAAATAACATCAAATCAGCTGACATTCATTCATCAGTGTAGATATCCATTGCATCAACAAATTTTGCGCTGAATGTTATCTACATGTATGAAATGAGACGAAGTGTAAAAAAACCCTTACTTCAACATATCCAGTACACTCAAGTAAACTCATTACCAGTAAGAGGGCATCTTTTCAAAATATGGGGATATTTGCTATATCTTGCTATATACACGTACATGTACATATAGCAATTATTGATTTCTTAAGGACGTACATAATCTTGCAGCTACTTTGCTGAGTAACCGACTACGACTTCCGCAATAAGACCTCGCATTGCTATCCGTACACGAATACCAGTGATCCGTACTCCAATACGCACGTCGTTTGTAATTCGTATACGAATACAAGTAATCCGTACACGGATGCCGCAATATATCACGAATGTGTAATAACGGGGGAAGAATTATGTTGATTCGTACACGATTACTTTATGATGGGAATCCGTACACGAAATCCGTACACGGACCGACGACTCATGAACCAATGGTTGTTATCGAGAGGTCTGGGAACAAGATCGTGTTTACCAATAAAAACTTTAAAAATGAAATTTAATACTTATACATTACTGCCTGAATCTGCTTACTGTGGGGTTTGGTTAAAACTGGTTTCATGCGCGCAAGTGAGGGAGGGATGGTTTGGGAGGTTGTTTGAATGTCTCAAGACGTTTGATTGACAAACCCAGCAAGCAAAACGGGATTTTTTCACATAAATTATTGAAGGTGGGGTTGATTTTACAACTTCAGGTTGTCGTTCCATCCTGCTAACCAGCTATGGCCGAGACGCAAGCCGTTGAAAACCGCAATGTTGTTTTACTGGGCAAGACTGGTGCAGGGAAATCTACTGTAGCAAGCAAAATTTCCGGCCTGGAGAAATTCGAAGTTAAAAATGTAGCTAGCAGTGTAACTGCGAATGTAAAATCTGTCTTCTGTACCTACTTTGATGAAGATTCAAGGATCCAGTACTGTTTTAAAGTCATAGTTTTTGACACTAAACGGAAAAACTTTGAGATCATGACGGAGATCAAGCAGGTCTTCCAAAATGAAGCCCCGGAAGGAGTCCATTTGGTGCTGTTTGTATTCCGAAGAGGACGACTCACGGAAGAAGAGAAACGCACTTTCGATTTCATTACCAAACACTTTCGTGCACAAATGTCGGGTTTTTCTGCCTTGGTAATCACAGGCTGTGAAGACGACAGTGAAGTCGCACGCAAAGAGTTTCTCGAAAGCCTCAGAAGCGAGGCACCGGATCTCGCAAGTTTCATGAAGAAGGGAATCTATGCAGTGGGATTTCCAGATCTCTCCATGATGAAACCGGGAGTAAGGAAGGCTTTAGAGGAAGACATGCAAGAGGAAATCAAAATGCTTCGGAAAATTGTCATAAATGCCGACCAGAAGTGTCTTGTTGGAAACGAAATGTTTCAACTGAATTTTTGGGAAAAGCTCGAGCAGTGTGTCATTCTGTAGAATGTAAGCGCAGAGATTTCTTTGGCCACAATAACGCTTGACTAAGACGCTATAGTTATGTTTTCGTAGCAAGTAGCTTTTTCGGTTAGACATGTCCTCAATCTGTTTCATGTGGTGTGCTTCTGTACTCCCGGGCTTGCATAGGGAACATGCATGAATACCTAGAGTGAGACACGGTTGAACCAACGAGCGTAGGGGAAAACTTAAGCATTGTGTCATTTGGTAAGACATTTTTCTGGTATCTATTAAAGCTTAAGAATAAAACACCGTGAAATATTCGCTTTTGCTCTTAATCATGATCATAACACCGGCCCGCTTTTTTTCCTTATTGCGTAGCGATCCTTATCGAGCTGCAATGTTGAAATTGCTTTCCTACTTTTTCTGATCAAATAATGGTCGAAATGGGTAAAACTTGTCCAAGACTTGAATCCGAAGAAAAACCAATTGTTTCTTAAGTTTCTTGGGCCATAGTTTTAGGCATTATGATTTGCCCCGACAAAATCTGAAGAAACTATGTATTCTGGATGGACTGTATGAATTAGGGCAACTGTAAATTCCGCCTTCCTACTCGCAATCACATCACGCCATTTTTTTTGCTAGGTATATTCTTCTTTCGACGGATAGGTTTTAAGACAATAAACTATTGAAGGTTGAATTGCTGAATGTTTATAGAGAATTTTATTAGTTTATTGTAGTAATGTGGCTCAGTACTCATCGTGGAAATCGAAGCTTCATTTATTTGTCCTCTAGTATTGTTTATCTTGATATTTATTATTATTTTATTATTTATGCACGGTAAAATCATCAGCTAAGATTACAAACAATGCTAAAATCTAAATTACAAAAGGTAAAATTTTAAAATGATTACAATAAAATACAATTACTATAATACTATATTAATTCTAAAGCTGCTTTCCATGAATGCCGTGCTTTATACTAAAATATGTCTTTAATCAGATTTTTGAAAAGCCCAAGAGACTCTGCTTGTCTCGCTTTGAGGGGTAAGCTATTCCAGACAGTAGCACCTCTATAGCTGAAGCTGTTTCTATAATAATTTGTCCGTGGAAACGGAACATTAAGCTTTCTTTCAGAGTCTCTTAAACTATAAACAGATTCGCGGTTTGTAAATTTAGAACATAGATATTCCGGTGCTAGCCCCTGAAGACACTTATAGACCATTGTGGCCAGCGCAATTTGTTGCTGGCTAACTAGATTTTGAATAGCTCGCTAGCATTTGCATCAAAATTAGAGAAGGTCAAAACTCTGGCTGCTCTATTTTGCAGTTTTTGTAATTTGTCATGTAACGTGATACCACAGTTTCCCCAGACGACATTGCAGTAGTCAAAGTGCGGTTGAAGTAAAGCGTGATAAATAGAGTGCAATGTCGTCTGAGGAAGGAGATGCCTTATACGTTTGAGGGCTCCAATTCCAGAAGCTACTTTCTTTGTCAGTTTATCGACATGGCTACTCCAGTTAAGATTATTATCAATAAGCACGCCCAGGGATTTAGCAACAGAAACTTGAGTGATAGGAGCACCATTAATCTCGGGAATTGGAGGATTTGTGAGAGCATACAACCTCTGCCTTGATCCAATCAGCATAAATTCGGTTTTTGTCATGTTCAGGGTAAGTTGGTTTGCTATCAACCACTTTTTAACATTTTCTAGATCATGGTTAAGTCTTGATTCTATGTCGCCTGTATTGTCACTCGCATATGTTAGGTGGGTGTCATCTGCGTACATCCATGGCATACAATTCGTTAGACAGTTTGGCAGATCATTGATATATAGCAAAAACAACAATGGACCCAAAATAGTCCCTTGAGGGACGCCGCAACTTAGTGAGCAGGTTTTAGAAAGTGATCCATTAATAGAACACTTTTGAGTGCGGTTGTCCAAATAGGACTTAAACCAGTTGTAAGAAATGCCATGTATGCCGTAATTATTTAATTTAGATAAAAGGATCTCGTGATTAACCGTATCAAAAGCTTTTTTTAGGTCTAGGAAAACAACAGCGTTTATTTTTCCTCGGTCAATGTTGTAAGCCCAAGTATCCGTAGCCCCAAGTAAAGCCGTAACGGTGGAATGAATAGAGCGAAAACCAGATTGGCATTTACATATTACGTTATGCTTTGTTAGGTACGCATATAATTGGTTATAAACTATTCTTTCGAACACTTTGGCTATAACCGGGATAACGGAAATTGGGCGGTAATTGTTTAGGTCATCACGTTCCCCTTGTTTGAATAGTGGAGTGACCCGTGCACACTTCCAGTCGTCTGGGAACACACCTACATTTAATGACTGATTGAAAATATAGCACAGCGGTTTGCAAATAAGATCCGCGCATTCACGAATAAGTCGAGAAGAAATTTTGTCAAGGCCGACTGCCTTTGATTTTTTCAGTTTATTCAGCAGTGAAAATACTTCATTTGTGGAGGTTGGGCGGAACTGAAACTCCTTATCCGTGCTAGTGAGATAATTCAGATAGCTGTTGCCATCTGAAGAAGGAATATCACTAGCAAGTTTCGGGCCAATGGTAGCAAAATAACGATTAAATTCGTGCGCTATTTCTGCTGGAGCTGTTACTGATTGCTCATTTACATTCAGTTGTTTCACAGACGTTTCCACGAAATTTCGGGAAGACAGCTCATTGATGATCTGCCAGGTTTTGCGGGAATCACCCTTATGCTCGTTTAGCATATTTTGATAATAAACTTGCTTCGCTAGCCTAGTCGCACTATTGACTTTGTTCCGCTGTCTTTTAAAGTGAACCCAATCATTAGGATTTTTTGATCTAATTGCTCTGAGTTTCAAAATATCTCGATCGTGCATCTGTTTTTTAAGCTCAGAAGTAATCCATGGGGAACCCCGCGCGCGAACACGAGTGGTTCTCAATGGAGCGTGCTTGTTAACAATAGCCAAAAAGGATTCCTTCCATTCATTCCACACATCATTTGGATTGGAAGAATTGTTTATGTGATCCCAATCTTGAGATGCAACATCGCTACGAAATTTATCACGGTCAAAACTTCGAAAATTCCTATAGGTTATATTAGTGTGACCCTTACTCTGTCCATTAATGGCTAATTTTCGATAGACATAGACCATGCTGTGATCGCTAATGCCAATATGACGCACACCTGAGCATAACACCTTGTCAGGACAGTTAGTAAAAATTAAATCAATCAATGTTGCAGAAGTTTCGGTTATTCTTGTTGGTTCTGTTATGAGTTGTTGAAGTCCATAAACATCCGTGATAGTTAATAATTTGCGTGTATCGCTGTCAAACTGGGATGCGGCCATATTGCAATTTAGATCCCCTAAAAGGTAGAATTCAGTATTAAGGGAATCCAATTTCCCAATCAACTCTTCAAAAGGTGAAAATATACCAACAAGCGAATTAGGTGGTCTATACCACGTAGCAACAATAAATGATTTAGAGCGAGGTTTGCGTATTTCAATACAAAGGTTCTCAAGACTGTCCATGCAAAGATCGTTGCGCACCGAAAAGTTAATTGACTTTTTTACATAAAAGCAAACGCCCCCACCTTCATATGTAGTTCTATCACGTCTAACTATATCATAACCAGAGATACTGACCTCATTATCGGTGATGTATTCATTTAGTTTAGTCTCGTTAATTGCGAGAACATCTATATCGTTACTTACGAGAAAGATCTTGAGTTCATCAAGATGAGTGGTCAATTTATTTATATTCAGCGAGGCCAGCTTAAAACCGCGTTTGGAGGGCAATACTCGAGAACGATCAATAGGATTTTGAGTCGGACTTCTCGATGACTCCTGACTGTTGCCTTCCAACGGCACGGCATTAATGGAAGGCATAGTAAAAGTTCAATGAGCTAGACCATGATAAAAATTCTTAAAAATATTCTTGTTACCTGCAAAATTCAGGTGTAGACCTCCACGGTTTAACCCCTTTTCGTTTGAAAAGTACATATTAGTACATATTCTTCAGTCGTTGCAGGTGCTGATCCTTAAGTCGATCTATAGTAACAAACGGAGGACCTCAATTTTGGAATAAAGAGCGCCCTGCTTAGTCTGGCTTGAACCACGAAAGTTCTTTCTCTTTTGTCTTCTCCAAAGCTCTTAGTCAATTGCCTGGGAACAGCTTTCTTAGAAAATTCTTCCGATGCGAAAGTCGACGGACTTTGTCCTAAAGCCCAGCTAAATTTCGACTTCCTACTGTTCTCGGAATTATGACGCAATATCGGACCATTGGTTCTGCTCTAGTACATATTCTTCATTCTATACGTACAGGTGTCAACAATTTTGTACCTCAGGGCTAAATACAAATGACAATTGACACAAAGTTCAACAATATTACTCATTGCTAAAAACACTTAGATCTCGATAGCTATGGATTCAGATGCATAGTGTGGTAAGGCCAGTGCCGATAGGCCTGTTGCGCAGGGCTGAGTTAATGCATCAGTCAATTCCAGCAGTGCCCATTCCCCCCACCCTCCCCACACCCCGGCAACACCGGGGCATTTGCTCGCGTTGTCAGTCCCTGCGGTGCGGCATTCGCAATTTTATCGCGACCCGGAAAGGGGGGGGGGGGGGGGGGGGGAAATTTGCGTAACCCGGGGCGACCGCCTGGCATTTGACACACGTGTTTTCGAAAGTACCATGGATGAATTCATCGGAAAAGACGAGGCGAAGATTGATTATTCCGTCAGGGACTAGACAAACTTGTAGATGTTTTTAAAGGTATGTTTTCTCAATTTTAGATATTTCATCATTACTTCAAAAGCATATAAATATAAAAAGCAACAACTTGAACTATCTTTTGTTTATTTATTTCTTTGGTCGTGATTGGGGGTATCCTGAAAATCCTGCGATCTGATTGGTTCCGGGAGCGGGCAGTATTTTCCTATCTCCTGACCACGGTCATGGTAACCAACTACGCTTAGCGCAGAGTGAAGTTGCGAATTGAAAGAGCGAAGTTTCAATTTGTCTTAATGGTTTTTTGCAATAGAGCAGTGTTATTGTTCAACTTTCCCGTAAAAAAAAACAGTGGATTCTGATGAGATTTTGATGAGACAGTGTGTAAAATAAAAACATGACTTTTCCAGTTTTTCTTAATAGTTTCTCCTACCTTCTAAAAGTAGAATTTAGAAATAAATAAGAATGTTATTCACCGGCCGGGAAGTCCGTATTGGGAAAAACTGTGCCCGAGGTCTCGAGTACGGTCCGAGACAGAGGGCACAGTTTTTCCCAATACGGACCGACATATCGAGAGATCGGGAACAATCGACTGTATTTCGCATTTCGCAATCAAAACTAGCTTAGTATTTCTTAAATTTACGAAAGTCAACCTGCAGTGCACTTTAAAATACTTTAGGTTTGCGAATTCAAATGATTCGAACTTCAAGACAGATCTTGCGGGCTTAAAATGAAATGCATCATCATTTAAAATGTCATGATTCTTCACAGAAAACGAAGCCTGCGCATACAGGTGTCTATCATTGCTCGCGGCTGGGGGCACGTCCACCGCAATCCCAGCGTAGTTAATTAAATAATGTCAAATTTTCCAAAAGCTCCTTGACTTTATTGTTGTTAAAAGGCTTTGAAATAGTTTTTTGAGCATTACAAATTCGATGAAAATGAATTCGTACTGCTGTTATCAATATGCGAGATTTTAATACAAGGTGACAACGCAGTGACACGTGATGAGCTACAAATCACCCGCGTAGAAATAAATAAATCTCTCTAATTTAATACTTTTTGTCTTTACACTTGAAAATGTCATATTCTACAATTTGTAGTTGTTTGTCTTCGTTTGAAAAAAAATTTTCTTCGTTCGTATATTTAAATTACATTTGAATATAATTTTCATTGTTTCTGACCGGGTTTGTCATGCCATCGTGGTCGGAGATAAACACAGCGAACATCTTTTCTCATCGATGGGGCGGGGCATTTGCCCTCTTCCGTCATCCCCACCCCGGGGCATTTAGACAGTTTATGAGTCCCCAGCCCGGGGAATTTGCCCACTTTCCGTCTTGGAATCGCGTATTAAACTTATAATCACCTTTTCCATACTCACGTTTTGTTTATCTTCATTAGAGCCAGATTTTATTTAAACCTCGGTTCGAGTTCTATAAATAATGAAGAACTTGAAGCTTAAAATAGAGAGCATAGCTTCCAAAAGGAAACCATTTTTTCTCTTTTATTCTCGCAAGCTCTTAACTACATGAAAATCGGCGTCCTCCTGAGAATCTCTCGATGCAAAGTCAATTGTGAACAATCGAAGAAAAGTTTTAATCTTTTAAGGCCTTTCACATCAGGAGAGTTGCTCTGCTCATAGTCCTCTCTTAAAGCTGGTTTGATATTATTGAGGTTTGGAAATCTCACTGAATAAATTCCTTTGCGCATGAATCCCAGTTTTCGGTTGCTATTTGACACGCTTTTAGGTTCTTGTATTTTTGTACTGCCCCCCTTGAAGGCGTTGCCCATTTGCTGGCTCCCCATAGAAGAGGGCCTTTGGTATCCGGTTGCCCCCAATTCGGACCAAATGCCCTGACCAGCCTATCTGGCACTTAACAAGGAAGAATTCAATTCCTTCAATGCCACAGCGTTTTAGGACAGTAGTGTTTGGTACTTTGTCTCTGCACAAGATACCACATATCTTGCAAAGGCATCTCAGGTGTAACTGGTCCAGCTTCTTCACGTGCTTGCTATACCATGTCTAGCTTTCACAGCCATATGAGAGGGTAGGCAGGACAACTGCTCTATAGACAGATATTTTCGTACTTTGTCGAATTCCATGGTCTGACCAGGCTATTCGTTGGAGCCTTCCAAAAGCTGCATTTGCCTTCGCAATACTCGCTGTGATCTCGTCGTCGATACGCGCGTTCTGTGAAAGGAATCCGCCGAGGTAACAGAATTTGTCTACGACCTTCAACCGGTCACCCCCAATCTTTATGGACGGGTGTTGAGGAAGGCCTCTCGGCTTTGGCTGGGCCATGACCTCCGTTTTCTTTATACTGATATTTAGGTCGTATCGGTTTGATACTCTGGCAAAGTCATTCACCATAGCTTGAAGGTTTTCTTGGCAGATACCATCAAGGCACAGTCATCTGCAAACAGGAGTTCGTGCGTGTGTCGAAACCTTTGTCTTCGCCTTTAGGCACCGGAGATTGAAGAAAGCACCATCTTTTCTGAACCTGACGAGACAGCCCTTGTCGCATTCGTCGAATGCATCATGAAGCATCACAGAAAAAACTATGCCGAACAGCAGTAGGGCTATCACACAGCCCTGCTTTGTTCCATTGGTGACCAGGGATGCGTCGGATGTACTTCCGTTGTCTGAGACGCCATCATGCCATCGTGGAAAGGGCGGATTATATTAGCCACTCTTGGCGAACACCCCACTTTCAGTAAGATTCTCCAGAGAATTTTGCAGTTGATTGAATCAAAGCTTTGACCTCCTAGACCTCATCAAAGCCTTAAGGCTTTGATGAGGTCTATAAACACCATAAACAGATCAAGATTTTATTATGTACACTCTTCCTGTATTTTCTAAGCTGCAAACATCATATGAGGGATTCCTCTTTCAGCTCTAAACCCGCACGGGCTTTCCGGAAAGATACTATCGATGTGAGGAGCAAAGCGATTAACTATTATTACCCTTGCGAATGCCTTGCCAGCAATGTTGAGCGGGGATATTCCTCGGTGATTGTCGCATACTCGTCTGTGACCCTTGTTCTCGCTCTTACACACCATACCAGAACGTAAAGAGAATAAGACTAATTCCTTCGAAAACTTTGGTGCATTTCTCCCAGAATTATTCGTTTGTCGATCGTGCTGCTGCATGGGCAAAGAGAGTTGAGAATCTTGATAGTATAGTGAAAGTTCTCGTCTGTTTAATTTCCTCTTCGGGTTTCAATGTTCAATGTTGTCACACTCGTCATAGCAGAAACAACTTTAAAGCGTTCCCGTTCGTCCCAGGACGACAATGTTTCTTTTCTGGGGAGCTTCCCTGTCGTGGCAACGACGTACCTTTTTCTTTTCGTCTTCCTGCGATCACAAGATGGAAGTTCAATAGGGTGTGTTATGTTGTTTTCCTGGAACTGGTTTTTGTCAAACCGCTTTGAAAACTTGTTTTCATGCACACAAGCAAGGGAGGGATGGTTGAGGAGGTTGTATGCCTCGAGACGTTTGATTGACAAACCAGCAAGCAAAACCGGTTTTTACTGGGTTGCCATATGGCAATCCAGTCGAAAACTGCATCAAATTTTACCGTTTTTACTTGGTTGCCATATATGGCAATCCAGTCAGAATATGAGTGGAATTTATCCGTTTTATTTTTATTGATAATTATTCTTTTTTTTACTATTTTTTTCCTGTATCGGAAATCGGAAAAGTTGCGCAATAGAGCCTTTCCTGTCACTCCCCTGGTAAGTATTGTCTTTTTGCCTAGTGATTTCTGCACGTATCTGTGGTAGGTGTCAGGGGGTAGTAGAAACGCGTAGATTTTCAATATCCAGTGGATACAGTACAAGCAATAGCGGCGAAGCCGCTGTAAAGCGAATTATTGTTTTACTCGATCTTTAAACAAAATATACCCCTATGGAGCTCAAGAATGGAACGCCAATTCGATAAACAACACTAGCGTTGAAAAATTAATATCTGCAATCTTAAGGACGGTGCCTATTATTGTTATTGAGCATACGTTCTGCGCATCTCTAGATACTCGAATTTCCTATGGATGGTGCTTATTAATACAGGGATATTTTTGGGCGGGTCAAAACTATGAAGAGAAAGCAGAACTTAGCAAGTGATCATGGTATCCAAAAAGAAAATCGGGGATAACCACGTATTCTTCAGAGATAATTAGGTTTCAATTTGGAAAAGAACGCCATACATTGCTTTGTATTTTACAAATATTGTTGATTAATTATCTTTGTAAAATGCGTGGTTACCCCCTAATTTCTTTTTGGATTTCACTAACACTCGTTAAGATCTGCCTTACCCGCATACTCAGTAAACCGCGCAAAAATACCTTTGAATTAGTAGACACCGTCCTTAAAATAGACAAATAATGAATTTCGACAATAATTGCATCTTTCGCCGTCGGATATCAAGGTGAGTGTTATTTCTAATATTTTATGTGGTGAAATGTACAACACTGAAACCAAATGGCAAATTCTCTGGAAACTTTTTCTGGTTGGATATAGGTTTAACAAACTCATAGAAGGAAACGAACACCTTAAGCAGACCTGTCATCTCTCTTGTCTGGCTCTTTACAATCTTGGTTATTTGTACTGAACTCTGCACAGTCTTCAGGTAAAAAAAAAACTATTGGTAATTAGACTAATTCTTGTTTGTCAAGAATGAGATAATCTAATTGGCGCGTGTCGGGGGTCGCGGGTAAATTGTGGCAGGTACAGTGTTAATTGTCGCGGGTCCTGTATAAATTGTCGCGGGTCCAGAAAATAACAAAAAATAGTAATAACTGAACTTTTATTTTACAAAAGTATTCCACTTCAACGTTTTAAGTAACAATAACAATAGCTTAAAAAGTTAACAGTTGCTTAATTTTCTTTGTATAATTGCTGCGTCTTATATAATATTAATTCTGTTAATAACTTGAGGCAGCTGAACACAGTTTTTCCGTGGCCAGTGGTATTTATTGAAGGCTGGCACGGATTTTGAAGAACAAAACAAATATCGCGATGATCTTGGAAATGCGGTGTAAATTCGCTTCCGTTACATAAACGTCATGGTGCTTTAGAGGTGAAAACCAGCAACGTGCTGCGCATGTCCATTCGCTCAATGATTTGTGACCAACAGCTGTTGGCTGTTGAGGCAAATTTCTCGAAAACCCGTCCTTACATTTTTCAAAAATTTGAAATTAAAATGCTTCGGACAACAAATGAGTTGTATAAAAAAAATATCAGAAATTTAAGGACAAAAATTTTGGAATAGTAAAGAACGTCCATCCGCGAATTATGAAAAATTCGTCTCTTGAAATTCTCATGAAAACAGCCGTTACAGAGCTGAATGGAGAAGTGATGCAAAAGACGGAATTACATCTTCCGCGCTTAAAATGAACAAGTTGGGTTAAGAGAGATAGAATGTACGTGCCGTTGCTGGAAGCGGCTTGTGCGGATTCTCTGGTCAGTATTCAACTTGAAGCGTCATATAAAGCATTTCAAAACGGTACAGGGAAGGGTGGAACAGGTCTATCTCCCTCTAGAAAAATGAAACAAAGCCATGAGAGATCAGATTCGACAGGCTAAACTGCTTGGAGAGGATCTGAGAGAAGAGGATCTTTAATTTGTAAAAGAAGACCGTACATCAGCCTCTCAATTCAAGGCCAAGATGCGCCTGGAATCCCAGACCCCAAAGATCGCCACAATGCTAGTACAAACCATAAAGGGTGCAGGATCACGAGAAGGTAGATACGGACCAATTCGTAGTAAAACCTTTATCGATAGAGTACAAACTGCAAAACGAGAGAAGAGAGACCCCAAGATAAAATAAGGAAAAAATGTCACTTCAGTGACTGTGCAGATTACGTGAAGAATTCTGAATTTTGATTCATCATGTTGTGTAAATATTAACTAATTTGCATACGTGGGTTGAAATATTATGTGGGAGCAGCTTTCATAACGATGAGAGGACTTCTTGCTATTTAATCCTTGTGATGTAGTATTAAGTTTATTTGGGAAGCCAACAATATTTCTTTAAGCTTACCTACTGCGCATTTAGGTGAATTTTTACGTTCTTGACCAAATTTATGCAACAATTATTTACAAACAAGAAGCTCTTTTAAAAATAAATAGTGTTTCGTTTCGAGACTGATAATTTGTTGGGGTGTTTGGGAATGAGTACGAACGTTTGAAGAGGGCAAACAAGTACCAAAGGCAACCCAGTCTACGCTCACGGAGCCTCTAGTTTCACATAAATTGAAGTTGGGGTTGATTTCACAACTTCGGGTTGTCGTTCCATTTTACTGACCACCCATGGCCGAAATGCAAGCCGTTGAAAACCGTAATGTTGCTCTACTGGGCAAGACTGGAGAAAATCGAAGTTAAAAATAAAGCTAGCAGTCTAACTGCAAATGTAAAAGTACAAGGAAAGGTTACGTTTATACAAACGTTGGCCGTGTAGCACTTATATTTTAAACAGAGTTAACTGAATAGAGTGTAGTGTAACATGAAGTGCTAGATTTCTATCCCATATGAACCATGTGAGCGTTAGCCCTACTGATGGAAATGGTGGGCCCACACAAGGACTGAGAAAAACTCTGACCAGGGTGGAATAGAAAGAATAGCACTTCATGTTACACTACACTCTATTCAGTTCACTCTGTTTGCAAATGTAAAGGCTGCTTGTTGTACCCTCTACGCTGCAGATTTAAGGACTCTGCTGGAAGTAAGGGGATGCGGTTAGCGTACGCATTTGGTTGTTATTAAGTGTAAGCACTGACTGTAAATGGTTAGCATTAAGGTTGGGGTTAGGTATACCGTGCATGATAACCAATTCTGCTTTTTTTTTATCCCAGAGCAGCAGAAACACAGAACCTTATTTAACAAGAATTACCTTTATGTTATTTTGTTTCATTTTTATTTTTCTGGTTTTTGAAAGCAAAAGACTTTTTGATAGGGTATATTATTGAATGATGTGCAGTTACTTATACAGAAGTAGTTGTATGTAGTTGAATAATGATGCAATAAAGTCATTTTCTTGTCTTTGCACCTCTTGTATCTGCATGCAGCGGTGGAGCTTATTGTTTTCGTTGTGTCTAATGACACAAATTTGGTTACAACTTTCGTAAATCCATGTTCTTTTCGATTACTTTACCAAGAAATGTTTTTGGGTGTAATGGACTTTTGTCCACTTTATTAATTTTTATTTCGACAAAGTTGTTTACTTGGATTGAAACAGTATTGGGTTGCTTGTTGTCATTTTGTTCTTGTATTTTCTTTGTGTGTTTCTTGCTTTTTCCTGTTGAGATGTCCTTATCTTCTTTGTTTACTTGATAGGTGAATAACAAGCACGTTTAGGTGCAAGTTCGCCTGCAATATTCTGTTCATCATTCTGTTCACCTTGATCTTGTTGCACTTCAGTGTCAAGATTGTCAAATGTTTTCGTTGATCTTTGGTAGTTTTCGAGTTGTTGCTCTACATCTTTGTTTGTTTGGGCATCCACATCTTAACATTCTTCTTCTTCTTCTTCTTCTTCTTCTTCTTTCATGGTAGAATGTTGATCATGTTTCTTATCTGGAGTAGTTTTGGTTTCTTTCCATGCATTCCAATACACCTTCTGATCCCTTATTTTTTTCAATGGATAAGGCCATGAATATTTCGTGAAATGATCAGTCATGTGGAGACTCAGGGGCACCCAACAAATCTGTTCCTCACATTATCTGTTCCCCAGAGGAATCTTGCCGGCTGGCACAAATACAGGTGTTTCGATGAGCTGGCTGGGAAATTTTGTTATTGATAGAGGTTTTGCCTGGGAATTACTGACTTTTTCTAGCATTTCAACCCGAGCTGGCTGTTGAAACTCTGAGGACTGAGGACGACTAAAAAACAAATAATAATAATAATAAACAAAATAAAGAACCCCATCCCTCTCCCAGAGAGTAGTCACAAACATACGACGGCTGGTCAGAGTGATTGCGCTTGCAGAAAAAACCTGTTTTGTCCCAGTTTTGTCGCTTTTGTTCGGTCGTTTTGGATCGAGGGATTTGAAAGCGCGCGGAATTCCTGGCTGGAAAATAAATTTGATCAGCTGGCTGGGAAACCAACCAATTTTATCTAGCTGGCTGGGAAATTTCTTGTGTGTCTTGCTGGGAAAAAGGAACAGATAATATTTTCTCAGCAACACTGAAAAACACCCGAAAATGCCTTAATAACATTTATTTTCATTAACTGGGGCATAATAATACATTTTACAACAAATTGGTCGTTGGGTGCCCCTGGAGAATCCAGTTGTGTTTGCGATAACATGAACATAGACGTAGATGGTAAGTTTCTAAGGTGGCTTAGGTCCATTTGCAAATGTGTTAGGAATCCTCTTGCTTGAATAGGGGCTAGCTAGGGCGGGCTGTTTTTGTCTGCTGGTGATCGACTTTTGTTCTTCGTGTATGAAGCAGAGTAACACAAAGAGTTGTATTACTTCTCGGGATACTGACTTTTCCTTTGTGAGCAATATTCAAGTGGGCTTTACAAAGAATTGGTGTGGTTGACATTTTTGAACAGTTCTTTTCCGTTGTTGGATAAATTTTTCAACCCTTCAGTTTCCATTCTTTTCTTTTGAAAACTGTTCGGTTTTCTGTAGAATACCTCTGAATCAACACAACTTGCTTTAAAGTAACCATATTTAACGTCGAACGTCGATAACTAGTAACAGTAATTCAACTGACAAACCTGAGGTCGACGGTGCGCTCATTTTTCTCGCCCCTAGAATCTCGGCTCTACAAAACACGTGCAAAAGAATTTTGCCGTTTGTCACAAAATATCGCCTATCAGTACGTAATATCTAACATATTCTAATGAGCAAATGGCATCTTATCCAAAACAAGTCCTTGCTAAGAGAAATCTTTAAAAGCCCCCCCCCCCAAAAAAAAAAAATTACATGGGATGCCCACTGCAGGGAAGAGCACGTTATAAAACGGGGGCCGTTTGTTTTTCCTCCTACCCACAAATTGTAACGTTTCTTATCATTGGCTAGTTTCTGTAAGGTCTGGAAAGTGTAAGCTTATAGAAAATAAAACGGCATATTCTAGTGGCCACATGTTCATTTTACGTCATCCACATGCCATGGCCATTGTCAGTTTTCGTGTTCTCTTGATTTGCTTCCCGAAATAGAAGATGCGCGAAAGAATTTCTACTGTCGATCGCCTGGTTTCGCTAAAGGTTTCGTTTTGATTTCCTTTAAGCTACTAGTACCTGTTACAGCGTGCATATCGTTGTTGTAATCGGTTTCATGAAAGGTATTTGGTGTTTTGTGGGGGCTTTTATCGGTCACACAACGTGTCAAAACTACCGTAGTACCCAATGGCACCGAATTATCCCCCGAAAATTTAGAGTTTGCATTTCCTTTTGAGTTGGATAACTGGTAAAATATTTCAATTTTTGAAAATTAGATATTCAAATTATTTTCGTAAGTTCGCGCAATTAGATCAAAACTAGGTACACTCTTGAAGTTACCCTTCAGGGGTGTCTTCAGCGAAACGAATGTAGCGATTTTCGATTACGACGCCGATATACCAACCCTTGTATTAAATGTGGCTACTGGAATATTTTATTTATTATTGAATCTTGAATATTGAATATATTAATTATTGAATCCGTTAGTGAGCAGTAAAGCTTGAAAAGAGCAAAAAGAATAAATACGACAGTGCGATAAAGTAAAATGACAGGAAAAAGTGGAAAACCGATAGTCAAAAGACTCAATGCACACAAAAAGAGGTGAAACATTACATCATAACTAAGTACCAGATGAAAAGGGATGTTAAATTTGCAGTCATCAGTTTTGATATTTTTTATGTAATTATAGTCTGGCGGATATGTGATAAATGCTGCACTTTGTGAAGAAAGCATCAAATTTTGCATAGAGGTTTTTAATGGCAATCTAAAGAGATTTTGACATGGAGACAATAACAGAAATTAGATCTAGGCCATTTAAGAAGTCATGACAGCAAGGCTAGACTTACAAGATAGCCATTCTGGCCTATTATGTTAATTCAAAATGTTCCAAATTACATTGGTATTACTTATATTTGTCGTCATGATATCATTACCTAACAATTCAACACAGGAAACTATAAGTTTTTATTTTTTACGTACGACAAGGCAATTTTCGTCATGACCTTGACCTTCACAAAATACGAGTTTTTGTAAGAAAGTCTCAGTATTTAAAAGCAGATTACGTGACCTCGAAAAGAGGGGGCCATCTGCAGTTAACCAGTGTCTTCTCTTGTCACTATATTAAATCCCCCACACCTCAGCAATATTGTCTCCACCACGAGCGCAAAGTGCAGTGCACCTAATAGCCTCTCTGATGCATGAGCAGTTAGACTTGCAACCATTCTTGCAGCGACATTTAATAAGGGCATCACGAGATGATGTTACGTCTGGCAATGTCGTCCACAGGGGCTTCCGGCCAGCATCAGTCTTCATCCATCACCATTGACTTGGACATGGCAAGTTCATCACTGGAACAATTGCTTGACCTCAGCAGTGTCCACCCTGGTATGCTGCTCTTCTAGTATGCTGGATAAGAGCAGCTTGCGTCGGGGGTATAGATTCAATAGACTTTCCCTTCTGTGCAAACAGCTGCTTGCGTATCTCGATAACGCGCATTTTGGCACCAGTGCCGTCATACAGAAGAAGAACTAATCGTTCTAGCTTTCTCAAGCATTCTTCACTCACATTATCAGGGTTGTTATACAATTCCAGGAAAGCAGAGGTTGCTTCTTCACAGGCCATCCACGTGATCCATGCAGTCTTCCTCCCTTTCCCATAGAAACAAGAAACAGTATCACAGCCAGTAAAGGCGTGAAATACGGGTAGTGATCTTGCCTTTTCAGGACCAAGAAGACACGCAATGTCATGAACAGCTAGATATTTCGAACTAGTACCAGTGCCAAAGGCAATCCACAACTCATTGACGTTAAGCTTCCGGCTCATGCCAATGCAGATGATAACGACATCAGTGTCAACAGTATGAATGACGATGTTCTTGTGTCCTGCTTTCGACGCGTCTGCTGCATGAACCAGAATTCTTGGGTCTGCCTCCTCGTGGTTACATGGCGTAATGCTAGAAGGGTCAAACCGCAGTGGACTACAAAGACCCTGTTCTCCTTTCGTAGTAATGACTTGCTTGCCATCACCGAAAACTACATGGGAATCTGTTCTGCTAAAAAAAACCGAATAGTTCTCTCTTTTAAAAAATATTTGAAAAAATACAAACTAGGTTACACTGGTGGTTTAAAAGATGATATATTACAATAAAAAATGTTCCCAACGTTTCGGTCACAAACACGGACCTTCTTCAGGGGAAGTGAAAGAAAAAACCACACAAAAGCACAAATATAAGCAAGACGCTGATTAAAAATTCGAGATAAGTGTCATTTTTTCTTGTTTGCAAGGGTCAAGTGCAAATACTCCTTGGGGAGTAACGCCCCGTCATCTCGGTTGAGAGGGTCTCTCGCGCAATTAATCTCCCAAGCTTCCAAAATCTTCCTTTGGTGCCAATTACTATTAGTCCTGAGAATTGTGGCCTCATCCCATGCGATATCGTGATTGGTATTTGTCACGTGGTCTGCAAGTGCTGATTTTTTGCATTGTCTCCGTGCGACAGCCTTCTGGTGCTCGCCTTTTCTTGTTGAGAATTTTCTTTGAGTTTCGCCGACGTAGCTCTTGCTACAATCAGCGCAAGGAATGTCGTAAACAGGGCCACGAGTTTCTTCTTTGTCTATTTGGTCTTTCGGTTTGGGAAACATCTGGCTCATTGTTTGATAGGGTTTGAATGCCACTTTGATGCCGTGGTTTTCCAAAACTCTCTTTATTGGCTCAGAGGTCCCGCTGACGTATGGAATTGTGCTATAGCCCCGCCCGGATTCTGCAGCGTTGATTGTGTCCTTCGGCGGTGGTTTAGGCTTGCTGGCATCCAAAATAAAGCGCTTGGGGTATCCATTGGACTGTAATGTCGATATTACTCGTTGCTTTTCCTTACTTCGATCAGATTTTGTTGTGGGGATTCTTTCGGCCCGATCCATCAAAGATTTAACCACAGCTCGCTTGTGCATACTAGGATGGTGCGATGAAAAGACAGATAGCGATCAGTGTGAGTAGGTTTCCGGTAAACAGTGGTAGTTAATCTTCCGTCTTCCTGGTGGTGAACCATAGTGTCAAGGAAGGCAATTTTTCCCTCCTTTTCGCGTTCAACCGTGAACTTAATGCAGGGTTCAATTGAATTCAGATGTTCGAGAAAAGTCTGAGTACTATCAAATTTCGTGGTTGTACTCACGTCGTCCACGAATCTTTTCCAAAACAGAGGTTGATTGGTGAGAGTAGTTAGTGCTCTTTCTTCAAGGTCTTCCATGACCATATTTGCCATTACGGCGGAAACGGGTGAACCCATAGCTGTCCCATGGATCTGCTGATAATGTTCGTGGCCGTATTGAAAGTTGGTGGTTGACAAGCAGAAATCAAGTAATTTAATAACGTCAGTAACCGATAGGGCCGTCCTTTCTGGTAGATTTTCGTCATTAACCAGGCGGTTGTGAGCAACATTAACAGCTACATCTACCGGAATTGACGTAAACAAAGAGACGACGTCGAAGGAGACAAGCTCGTCGTCACCCTGAAGATTAATGTCAGCAATGCTTCCACAGAACTCAGTGCTATTCTTGACGGTATAGGCGGAGTTGCCTATATCAATTACTTGATTTCTGCTTGTCAACCACCATTTTTCAATACGGCCACGAACATTATCAGCAGATCCATGGGACAGCTATGGGTTCACCCGTTTCCGCCGTAATGGCAAATATGGTCATGGAAGACCTTGAAGAAAGAGCACTAACTACTCTCACCAATCAACCTCTGTTTTGGAAAAGATTCGTGGACGACGTGAGTACAACCACGAAATTTGATAGTACTCAGACTTTTCTCGAACATCTGAATTCAATTGAACCCTGCATTAAGTTCACGGTTGAACGCGAAAAGGAGGGAAAAATTGCCTTCCTTGACACTATGGTTCACCACCAGGAAGACGGAAGATTAACTACCACTGTTTACCGGAAACCTACTCACACTGATCGCTATCTGTCTTTTTCATCGCACCATCCTAGTATGCACAAGCGAGCTGTGGTTAAATCTTTGATGGATCGGGCCGAAAGAATCCCCACAACAAAATCTGATCGAAGTAAGGAAAAGCAACGAGTAATATCGACATTACAGTCCAATGGATACCCCAAGCGCTTTATTTTGGATGCCAGCAAGCCTAAACCACCGCCGAAGGACACAATCAACGCTGCAGAATCCGGGCGGGGCTATAGCACAATTCCATACGTCAGCGGGACCTCTGAGCCAATAAAGAGAGTTTTGGAAAACCACGGCATCAAAGTGGCATTCAAACCCTATCAAACAATGAGCCAGATGTTTCCCAAACCGAAAGACCAAATAGACAAAGAAGAAACTCGTGGCCCTGTTTACGACATTCCTTGCGCTGATTGTAGCAAGAGCTACGTCGGCGAAACTCAAAGAAAATTCTCAACAAGAAAAGGCGAGCACCAGAAGGCTGTCGCACGGAGACAATGCAAAAATCAGCACTTGCAGACCACGTGACAAATACCAATCACGATATCGCATGGGATGAGGCCACAATTCTCAGGACTAATAGTAATTGGCACCAAAGGAAGATTTTGGAAGCTTGGGAGATTAATTGCGCGAGAGACCCTCTCAACCGAGATGACGGGGCGTTACTCCCCAAGGAGTATTTGCACTTGACCCTTGCAAACAAGAAAAAATGACACTTATCTCGAATTTTTAATCAGCGTCTTGCTTATATTTGTGCTTTTGTGTGGTTTTTTCTTTCACTTCCCCTGAAGAAGGTCTGTGTTTGTGACCGAAACGTTGGGAACATTTTTTATTGTAATATATCATCTTTTAAACCACCAGTGTAACCTAGTTTGTATTTTTTCAAATATTTTTTAAATGTGCTCACCTGGTGACAAACCCAGTTTTAATAGTTCTCTCTTGTTTGCATCTAAACGCAGGAATTCCTTCCAATTTTTTTGGTACAGTTGTCAAAGACTGACCACGCCGACGAATACCACGTCCCCTCTTCCTCTGGTCATTGCTTTCAAACTGCTTGGTATATACTCGTCCCATAGGATGTCAAGTCTTTTCACATGCTGCAGCTGGTCCCTAACATATGGAATGAACACCAGGTCTACATACT